>NC_073636.1:5151515-5454545 GCF_029407905.1 Bubalus kerabau
ACTGGGGTATGTATATACCAAGTACTGTCTGACATGGATTAAAAAGTAAATGGGATTCTCCAGGCAAGAATACTGGAGTGGGTTGCCATGCCCTTCTCCAGGGGAATCTTTCCAACCCAGGGACTGAACCAGTGTCTCTTGTGTCTCCTGGATTGGCAGGCAGGTTTTTTACCACTAGCACCACCTGGGACACCCAAAAGTTACTCCCAGTGGGAGTTAATTCCCCTTCACTTCTTGCCCATCATGTGAGTGGCTGAGCTGCTGGATGTAGGGGCCAGAGAAAGCCCTTAGACAAAGAGAAAGCTGGGCTGCTGCGCCCTGAATGAGTAGGGGAAAAGGGTATGCTTAGGGTTCCCACAGTATCTGCTGCAGCCACTCCTCAGGGCGATTGTTGCTTACGTAGGCTGCATACCTGCTCCCTGGGGTTTTGCAACCAGCCTCTCATTCCTCGGCCTGTCCAGTCTCAGACTCTGTGACGCGGACAGCATAGAGGGAGGAGGTGCTCCTCAGGGTCTAAGGCTGCAGACCATTCCTTTGGTGGAATTCACAGTCTCTGAAGAGCACTCAGTATTAATAGCCGTGAGAACTTGCAGCAAGCCCATCACAAATCAGTGATAACACCCTAAGATGTTCTTTGAAGAACTGGATCATGGAAAAGCAAGAGTTTTATAGTTCAAAGTCAGGTTATCTTTTGTTTGTTACTCTTTCTGTGTGGGAAGAAACTTATGAGTCCACGGACATCTTTCCTGGATACCAGCAGCCAAAATTTTTCTCTGTCTGTCCCTATAATATACTTTGTCTAGGGCCCATGAGTTCTAAGTGACCTAATAGAAGACACTTTCTCATTGGCAGGCAATGCACATATAAGATTAGCTTAAAACATTTTCCTTTTGAGCTGAAATTTTGGTTTGAGGCCAGCATTAATCAGGAAGATGATGTATGACTGAGTTTTAGTTAGATGCTGAAATGAAAAGAATGCATGTATAAGTGTGTGTATGTGCGCACAAGAGAAGACTTGGTGGAAATGGTGACCCGGTTCTAACTCTAGTGGGACAAGCAAGGCTGTTGTAAGGCAGGAATGACTTCATCAGGAACTCAGGAAATCCTCACTCAAACTTCCAAATATACAAATAGATTCCTTTTATTCTGCTGTGAATCAAAATGATGCCACGTCCTGTAATGAAGGATGTTGTTGACCAGGTTGAATGGGAGCCAACCTTGCCTTGCCTGTGTTTCTATGACAGTCATTCCAAAGTTCACCATTTTAAGGCTGCGAGTTACCTTATTAGGCAAACACTCAGGAATTCTGTTTCCACATTCATTTGGGGGTGACAGAAGTTTAACTTAATTTTTACCTCAGGGTAGGAGATGTGTTCATTGCTGGAGGACAGATGAATAAATATTTGTGTACAGGCTCCCATGCAGCCACATGAAAATAGAGAGTAATATCTAAACAAATTCCTGCCATAGTGAAGCTGCACTGTCATTGAGCCAAGGATTTTTTTTTTTTTTTGAAGTTGTCAACTGCAAATATATGTGGGAGTGGGTCAAAAGATAACCTAGGCTTATTTTTTTCTTTCTTGCAGAAAACCATAGGCAACCATTAGTCTTTCTAAATATTAACTTCTCAAACCAAGCGGGTAACTTGCTCCTGGGGATGGCAGGTGGAATGGTCTGTTGACCAGGCACATGGGGATGAAGCGTCGTTGTAACATCTTGAGGGCAGTGATGCAAACACTTGTGAAATCAGCCACTGGACTCCCTGGGGGACACGAAGGTTTGAGTCCCCTCCACCCAGCTGCACAGGGCCTGTGCGGGATATCCTTCTTTGGGTTTCAGAAGAGGGCACGCTGCCCAATTTTCCCAGCTGCAGGAAAGAAGAAATCACCCGAAATGCTGAGATAATGCCTGAACTTGCAGTGTCTTCTGTCCTGCTTTCTGGTCCACCCCCAACAAATTCTATCTTTGTTTCAGGCCATGACTCATGACCCACCCCCACCCCTCCGTCAGCTGTGACTCATAGCAGGAGCCAGATAAACTGAACATGGAACAGAGGGGTAGGAGAGCTGCAGTGTTCCCACCCCCTCCTTTTATTTTTTTTCCTAGTGAGAAAAGTTAGGTCAAATGATCAGGTGGCGGGAATCTTCTTTGAGGGTTTTTGTTTTGTCTTTGTGTGTTTAACTTAGGGGAATTCCTTCATTGGATGGGGGATCCGGCTGGGTATTCCCTTTTAAGGTAACTCAGTGATACTGTGGTTCAAGCTTCCACCTTTGGCAATCACTTACATTTGACTGATTGTGCAAATGGCCCTATTTTATTTTACCCCTGCACCCTTCATCCTTGCCCTTGGCGATAGGACTTTACAGCTACTTCCTTTAAAGGGTGGAGTCTCTTTCACCCACTTCTCGAGTTTGGGTTTGCACATGTGACTTACTTTGTCCAACAGGAAGCTGCAGAAGTGATGATGTGCCAGATTAGAATATAGGCCTCAAGAGCCCATAAATTCTCTATCTGACTCCTCTGCTTTTCTATGAGAACGGATCCAGGCTAGCCTGGTAGGGGGTGATGATCACATGCATCAGAGTCAGGTTTAGGCCAAGACCATCCTACACCAGCCAGATCCCAGCCCACATATCTGTTGTTGTTCATTTGCTCAATTCATGTCTGACTCTTTGTGATCCCATGGACTGCAGAATGCCGGGCTTCCCTGTCCTTCATTGTCTCCAAGAACTTCCTCAAACTGTTGCCCATCCAACCATCTCATCCTCTGTCATCCCCTTTTCCTCCTGTCTTCAATTTTTTCCAGCATCGGGGTCTTTTCTAATGACTCAGCTTTTCGCATCAGGTGGCCAAAGTATTGGAGCTTCAGTTTTAGCATCAGTCCTTCCAATAAATACTCAGGCTTGATTTCTTTAGGATTGACTGGTTTGACCTCCTTGCACTCCAAGGGATTCTCAAGAGCCTTCTCTAACACTACAGTTCAGAAGCATCAGTTCTTCAGTGTTCAGCCTTCTTTATGGTCCAACTCTCAGATCCATACATCACTATTGGAAAAACTATAGCTTTGACTATACAGACCTTTGTTGGCAAAGCAATGTTGCTGCTTTTAATATGCTGTCTGGGTTTAACATAGCTTTTCTTCCAAGGAGCAAGCGTCTTTTATTTTCATAGTCACCATCTGCAGTGATTTAGGAGCCCAAGAAAATAAAGTCTCCCACTGTTTCCATTTTTTCCCCATCTATTTGCCATTGATGGGACCAGGATGTTCATTTTTTGAATGTTGAGTTTTAAGCCAGATTTTTCACTCTCCTTTTCCACTTTGATCACTTTCTACCATACCTGAAGCTTCATGAGAAGAGCAAAAACAAAACACAAAATTGCTATTTGAAGCCACTAAGATTTGTGGTAGTTTGTTACTTTGGCAGTAGATAACTGAGCTACCTTTGTGTGTTTTAACTATATGGACTGACATTTTAGATTAAAAGAACCCGTGCCATATGTATATCAGAAGCCCAAACTTTTGATTCTTGACTCCTCTCAGTGATCAAAACTGTTGTTGCTAAAGGCCCTCCAAAGTTGGAGAAAGTTAAGCTCTTAAAGTATGTCACATGAATTTGTTGAGAAGAAAAGTTACTGCCATTCTACTGAGCCTAGGTTATCAAACCAAGATGAAATCAGTGCCAGATCCATTGTATTACTTTGCCAGAGCTATGAAATACAAAGTTTCACAGAATGGGTGGCTTAAACAGCAGGAATTCATTTTTTAACAATTCTGGAAGTTGAAAATTTAAGACCAAGGAGGTTTCTTCTGAAATCCCCGCCTTAGTCCTCATGCAGTCGTCCCTGTGTATGTGCCTGTGTCCTGACTTCCTCTTCTCGCAAAGACACCAGTCATATTGGATCAGGGCCCACCTGAATGACCTCACTTTAACTTAATTACCTCCTTAAAAAACTAAGCTCCAAATATAGTCACATTCTGAGATCCTGGGGATCAGGGCTTCAACATATAAAGTTGGGACTTGGATGCTCCTGTAAGAGAGGACTTTGGGGACAATTTGTTTCTAACTAATTTTCCTTCTAACTCTACTGCTTTGGTTTCACATCAAAACAATTCATCATCACCACCTCCCACTCTTCAATGACTTTCACTCTCAATATTATGTCATTAAGACTTAAAATATTAGAAGTCAGATATAAATCAATTCGTCTCCTCTACTGTGAAAGTTGAGGAGTTAAGAATGCCACCATTAAGTCCAATTACATGAGTTCAGTTCTTGACTTCACCACTTATGTCATATGGATATCTCTCTTTCTCTAGAACTTATTTTTTTCACCTACATAAGAAGGTGAAATGAGGTAAATACTAATGCATCATTTGACATACAGGAAGCCCTCAATTAATGCTTACCATTATTCATCCACCCATTCATCTGAGAAATAATTTGTTTGATGGTGCAGTTACTTTCTATTTGAAATTTATTTTTGATTGTTTTATCTCCTGAAAGTTCATATTTTTTTTCTTTTGAAAAAGTCATTTCTCTTAAGTCACAAAATAGCCAGCATAGTACAAAACCATACAAAACATATGAGAAATTTATACTTCTAGGAATAAAGTATGCAGGTTAAGTGACCATGCATCCAATTTTCCAAAGTCAGCCCCAGCTCATACCTATCATTCTAGTTTACTTATAAATATCATCCCTTTTCTGTCAAAGGTGGCCTGAGTTTGGATGATAAATTATGCGATCCCTTATATATTCATGGTTTGTTTGGATCTTCGGCTTGAGCACCACAAAGTACTCCTACAATAAATCCCCCATATTTAAACAATGGTAGGTAAAGAGTGTTTAAAAATATGTGTGATTCCCTACATACTGTGATTTTTCAAATTCAGTGGCATTTGTGTAATATGATTCACTTTACATTTGATGCTGAACCTTTAATACATCTTATCCTAAGTTTCAATGATAAATTTATATAAACTATGAATCCATCTGATTCATAGTTTAAAAATGATTTTCTAATTGAAACATACATCTGCTTTAAAAATAAGCAATTTTTATTGTTGCTTTTTTGACTTGGATATTATGTACATTTAGGGTCTTTCTCACAAAACATGCTATCTTTAATTCTTACAAAAAAGTTAATAATATCTCATAATGAAGGAATGCAAGTTTCATATCAGAAGAGAGGACCTTTATAGTTTTTAGCTTCAAAAACCACTGCAAACAAATAGTCACCCTCAGTGGAGGCTATGATGTTTTCTTTGTTGTTTTTTTTGCTTATGTTTGTATACCTTAAAATTCTACCCCATTAACATGTCTGAAGCAATTCATTCCAGGTCAGATGTGGAAAACAATTTCAACCCGCTTCTCTTCACAGTTGGGGCAACCCTTGATATTGCCAAGGGTAATCCCAGGGACTTGGCCATACTGGAGAGTGACTTCAGTCCATTTCCTAGGATTCCCTTACTGTGCTCAGAATATTTAACTAAATAACAAAGTTTGGAGTTTTAAATGAGGTGTCCTACACTCTAGGTAGTCAAATATTTTTAATTCAGTAAAAAATTCAATTCAGTTCAAAACAAGACTTTCCCCCAAGTATTATGCAATATGCCACAGAGATCATAAACACGATTGAAATGTGAACTTTGTTTTTATTCATGCAAAACAGCAATTTCCCCCAATCCCCCTCAAAAACTATGTGTATGTATGTGGGGGGGAAGGCTGTGTGCACGACCCCATGAATGTAGCCTGCCAGGCTCCTCTGTCCATGGAATTCTCCAGGCAGGAATACTGGAGTGGGTTGCCATTTCCTCCTCCAGAGGATCTCCCTGACTCAGGGATCAAACCCATGTCTCTTATGTCTCCTGCATTGGCAGGTGGATTCTTTACAAGTGCCACCTGGGAAGCCCAATGTATATATTGGACAAGGAAGATTGTGGATGAATATTAGTATTTTTTTTTTTTTTTGATTCCCATTGGGTTTCTTTAGTTTTATACTATGGGGCTAGCCCATACAATCATCAATCTTTCCATCCACCCATCAATTTTTTACCAACTATGTGCCAGTCTCCGTTATGGGCCCTGGGGTTAATTATGCTCCAATAAGTGATTTGATTGAAGTCCTTCTTATTTTTTATGTAATCATTTTAACTGTAACACAATCTGTTGGAATTTGATTGGAACCTGAACTACTCAGATGTGTTATAAGAAACCCGGTTTTACCGCAATTCATAGTGGGTACTTTGTTCTCCTTTTACATTACATTAAATGCCCAGATTTATGTTAAATCTGGACTCTGGTGCTGATGGTAGGATTTAGTGCCTGCATGCCTCAAATTAAAGGATCCTTGGTAGCTTCCTATTTCTGCTGTGCCCACCCACTCAGCCCTCTTTTAATTGCTAATTGATGGCATGACATACATATATATTCATTCAAGTTTTAAGGCTTTCTTAATTTTCATTTATACTTAATCTTTTTATGACTATCTCCCATCCCCCAACTAACCCTTCATCCTGCCTAGAATGGCTCATGTCCATCTCTTACACAAATTTTATATAATATTGATACAGAAAATGCTGAGCTAGGACTCCACAAACACTCCCACTGAGTCAAATGTCATGTATAGGAGGGGAACCTGGGGAATAGAGTTCCCAGGGGTATTGTGTCAGAGGAACAAAATGAGGAAACAGCGTACCATTGTTGCTGTAGCTGCCAAGCCGATACAGCCAGGGAAAGTGCTGCAGCTTATACCAGACCACCTGTGGGGGCTCCTGCTTCTTGCCCACATCCACTCCCGCTTGCTCTGTACTCCGGGGCTGACCCACAAGGGGGATACCTGTGGGTTTTGTCTTCATGTGGGCTCCCTCAGAAGCAGAGGCTGAGAGAGGGATTGTCCTGTAAATAACTGACCTGAGTGGTGATCCCAGGATGTAGGGAAGAGGTACAGGGGATGGAATGAGTCCACCGGCATGTATGCTACCGAGCAAGTTTCACTGTGGCCAACTGGCACTGGTTCTGGGGGAGCTCTGGAAGATGGTGCAGAGTGAGGAAGCTGGGGAGCTATTGACTGATTTCTGCCAGTCACTGGTTTAGGGCTACTTATGGGAATACTGAGAGTCCCTTGGACAGCAAGGAGATCAGACTGGTCAATCCTGAAGGAAATCAGTCCTGAACATTCACTGAAAGACTGATGCTGAAGCTGAAACTCCAATACTTTGGCCACTTGATGTGAAAAACTGACTCGTTTGAAAAGACCCTGATGCTGGGAAAGATTGAAGGCAGGAGGAGAAGTGGACGACAGAGGATGAGATGGTTGGATGACATCATTGACTCGATGGACATGAGTTTGAGTAAACCCCGGAAGTTGGTGATGGACAGGGAGGCCTGGAGTGCTGCAGTCCGTGGGGTCGCAAAAAGCTGGACACAACTGAGTGACTGAACCAAACTGAACTAATGGGAACATCCAGGTGGCACTAGTGGTAAAGAACTTGCCTGCCAAGCCAGGAAACGTAAAAGACTCGGGTTCAATTCCTGGGTCAGGAAGATCCCCTGGAGAAGAAAATGGCATGCCACTCCAGTATTCTTGCCTGGAGCATGCCATGGACAGAGGAGCCTGGTGGGCTATAGTCCATAGCTTTGCAAAGAGTTGGACACGACTGAAGCAACTTAACACCCACGTGTGGGAACATCCACTTTCCAGTGTGTTTGCTGCGCATGTGGGCCATGCATGCTCCCCTGCCAAAAAACACCCCCAGGCAAATTTCTTAAGTGTAAAAAGCCTTCCACACATATCTGAGTGCCAAGGGGCTGTGGTCAGAGCTGCTGCTTAGCTTGGGAGGCAGGTAGGAGATGCAGACAGTCCAGGTGGGGGCACAGTCCAAGGATGCTCCAGAGGGTGCTCTGAGTGCCCACCCTCCCCCCAGCCCCTTCCTCTTGCCTTGCTGTGGCTGCACCCCCTGACAAAGTCAGGGTGCTCCTCTCCCTAGACTCCTTCTGGTTTCCAGACCCTGCTCCCTGACTTTGCCCCTCAATCCTAGCAAAGTAACAACTCTGGGGTGTCTCAGGCCCCTTCTTGCTTTTTCCAAATCATGCTCGCAACTATATAAAAGTCTTTGTAGTTAGACAGCTCTCCGCTGCTGCTGAGTCGCTTCAGTTGTGTCTGACTCTTTGCCACCCTGTGGACTGAGGTCCACCAGAATCCTCTGTCCATGGGATTCTCCAGGCAAGAATACTGGAGTGGGTTGCCATGCCCTCTTCTAGGGGACCTTCCCAATCCAGGGGTTGAACCTGTGTCTCCTGTGTCTCCAGCACTGGCAGGCAGTATCTTTACCACTAGAGCCACCTGGGAAGCCCAAACAGCTCTCTACTAACACATTAAAATGTACCTTTTGTCACCTGATATAAGATAGTTTTTTATTTAAGTATTTTTAAAATGATTTCAATGTTGTGCTAGTTTCTGCCACACAACTATGCAAATCAGCCATATTATACATGCACCCCCTCTCCCCTGCCTCCAGATCTTCACAGAGGGCCAGACTGGCCTCCCTCTGCTCCACAGCGACTTCTCACCAGCTCTCCATCTTCCACCAGATAGTGTGGATGTACTTTTATATCTGGAGTTTTGTCTCGCTAGCACTTCACAGTGACTCTGTTGTTACTACTATGTTTCTTCTTTGGCAGGTTTAAGAGCCTGACAGGTGAGTGGTCCTGGCTTCTGAGGGCCAGGCTGTAAGCGAGCTACTGGCAGGCCAGTGCTGCTGACAAGGAGCCATGTTCTAAAGCAACATAATGCAACCTTATTGTTAATAACAAGCATCATTACTGTTGCCGGGGTTCTGGCTCAACGTTGAGCCCACTGTTCAGCCCTCGGCCAGGTCCCCATGGCGCTGGGCAGAGGGGAAGTGATATTGGGGAATGCAGAGCAGCGTGTGGGTAGGCGGCCTGACCAGCCAGGTGATGCCCCGCCGGATGGTCGCCTGCCCCATAGGCCACTATTGAAACCCTGAAAGAGATAAAATGCCTGTGGAATCCTTCTCTGAGAGGGACCAGATGCTGCTTAGGAACCTGTTTGCGCTGCAGTATCAGGCGATGGGTGAACAAAGCGAAGAAAGAGAAGCTGCCCTAACTCTCCTTAGAATAAAATAAATGCCCACTGATTTCTCCCTCCATTTGCTGCTATTCATAGGTTAAAATGACCCCAGCTGAAGACGAGTATTAAAAACAGACTCTGAGAAATAAAGGCCTGGTATCGACCTTCAAGCTTTCCACGGAGACATCTGCGAAGGGGAATTAACTAGGGGAGGCTTCCTGCTGTTGCAGGGCCTGCGTGGGTCGCTTTTTCCACTGCTAGTGTTTCTGTTGGCAGAGAGCACGCTGTTGGAGTGCACCCCCATGACCTTCAGTGGAGGCGGTGGGTCGTGCGGGACAGAGCCTTATCAAAAGGGGCCGGAGGATGGTTTTGTCTGCTGTGACCCCGGGGTGCCCTCTGGGATTTGTGAACAGACCTGGGCTGCGGGAGGGCCCTCCGCCTGCCTTTGTTTGGCCTTGGCTCCAGTCTGCAGCAGCTGATCTGGTTATTATGCTCCTGAAAAGAATTTCTAGGGGGCCACAGTGACCATAAGGAACCGAGAAACCACGAGGGCTGAAAGCCACGAAGAACAACACATTGGCTGCTGAGTGCTAATCCCGCCCATAATTAGAGGATCCCTTTCAGCCCCGTGGTGCCCATCGAAACCTGAACTAAGGCAGAGAGGAGCCCTCTGAGGTCTGTAGCCCACTGACTAAATGTGCTGTCTTCAGCGTAATTCCTCATTTCGTGGGACTCGATGTTTTAAAAAGAAAGTCAGAAGGCTATCTGAAGTGTAGCTTTGGGGCAAAACCAGACCTCATTTAAGATTTAATTAAACTCGCCTTAGTTTTCTCAGCTCTTCCCCCCTAACCCATTCTTAAAATCCTGTGCACTTTAATGGAAATTTAATCTGTGTGGGTCTGATTTGTTTACGTTAGACTCATCAAAATGCTGTTTAGTAAGAACGATTTCATATCCAACAAGATTTACATAACTTTCTCTTGGGCTATATTTCTAAGAAATAAAAACTGATGCCTGGGTCCTAAATGAACAGTTTTGCCTCATCTGAGACTTGTCATGGGTTCAGCTGTGCAAGTGTGCTTTTCTCTGCTCTCCACACTTCCCAGTGCATCCCAAGCACCTCCAGGTCTGCAGTATAATAGAGGTGATCTATGCCCTGTTGCCAGAATTTAACCCATGAGGGTGCCCAGGAATAGCCACCATCACCATGTTCTGTGATGTCACCTTGTGTTTTAATTTGTCACACACAGCCTGCTGGCTGAGCGCAAGAAAATGCATATCTGGTCCCAAAAGTGTAGTCAGCTTTGGTTATTGGCTGCACAATCACATAAACTTTAAGAAAGAGGTCATAGATAACTTTTGAAAGTGGTATGAATCCATACATGTTTTAAACTTATTTAAAAGTACATATGTTCCAATGAAATTATGAGGGAGATGAAGATAAGGTCATGGATATTTGTAACACTTTTGCTTTTTTTTTCCACCTCTATTATCTTTTTGATTCCCCTAGCAATTTTGTGAGGTAGATACAGGTAGATTCGATTAGTTCCCTCTTACAGATGAGGAAACCAACGCCCAGATTTTCCATAGCCACATGAAAAATTCACAAGCTAACTTGGGTTTCCACCTTCTTATTTGTGCTCATTTCATGAGAGCAGATCAAAGGCAGGCATGGAGGACCTCAACTTAGGGACCTGCTTACCAAATTCCAGTAAGACATCTATTCATATTTGGTTCAGCAACTAAGGAGACAGAATCTAAAGGCTAGTAGCCTTGGGTAAAATGCCTGCCTGCCAGGAGATCTTGGCGAATAAAAATATGAGGATGTAATTTCACTTATGACCCTACAGGATCTTCTTAACAAGATTGTCACAGATTTCTTTGGTGTCTGGGAATAAGATGGGAAAATGTAAATTACTGTCCCCTTAGAAGGCTATAGTGTCAACTTGAATTCCTCTCTCAAGCACAGATTGCAAATACAGCAAAATTGGTAAGGAGATATGGACAAGTGCTTCACTGAGCATAACTTTGACACCAAAGGATGCAAAAATAAGCCTGGAAGGATGAATAGAGGGACCGGAAAGTTTAATTAATGTTTCTTAGCTTTGAAGCAAGTATATAATGTCACTAGCTAGCAGTCTACATCTGAAGTCAGTTTTGAGTATCTATTCAATGTTTCGTTCTGATTGAAAATAAATTGGTGCTTTACCAGGATATAACCCTGAATGAGAAGCGTATAATAAAATAAACAAAGAACAAGATCCTAATGTACAATACAGATGACAAAATTTAATATCTTGCAGTAAAACATTATTTGCTTTGCTGTATACCAGAAATTAACATAACATTGTAAATCAACTACATTTCAGTTTTTTTATAAAAAGGTAGCATGTAAGTAGCCAATCTGCATCCTGTCCAAACTTCCAAGTCAAAAGAAACATTGAGTAAGACACATTTACCACATATGAGCCTCCAAAAGTTTCCGATGAATGGCAAAAGATTTGCACACATTTAAATTAGATTTTGCACAATCTGTCAAAAGACAGAGTATTAAGGGGGATTAGCCTAATTAAATGGGATCGTGAGAATGCCTCTGAGAGATCCAAAGTGCAGATACCTTCCAAGCAGGATCACAGGACAGGCTCTCAGAATCTATTTTGCCTCTTTCCTGGCTCTTGGTCACAGAGCACACTCGTGCATGCAGTGACATCTAGTGACAAAGAGAGTAACGCCAGCCCCGAGGCCACTCCTCTCCCGAGTGTCTCCACAGAAAGACCCTGTCCTCCTCACCGCAGATTTGTGCCCTGTGGTCTATTTTACAAAACAGATTCACCAGTTTCTGCACCACATATATTCAGAAAAAGATCCACCAGTTCCAGCAAACCGTTCCGGCACTGCCATCCCAACAGGCACTCAGTGAAAACTGGCGCTCACATTGCAGACGCCCAGTTAGTGTGGAAGGTTCTGACAGACTATTGGCATCTTCTAAGGAAAGGATTAATGTGGGTGCATGCTCAGTCCTGTCCGACTCTTTGCAACCTCATGGACTGCAGTCTGCCAGGCTCCTCTGTCCTTGGGATGATCCAGGCAAGAATACTGGAGGGGGTTGCCGTGCCCTCCTCCAGGGGATCTTCCCCACCCAGGGATCAAACCCTCAGCTCTGATGTCTCCTGCATAGGCAGGAGGATTCTGCACCACTGAACCACCTGGGAATTATGATGAATAGAACATGTCATCTGATATTCGTATTAGAATGTAGTATGTATAAACACAGACAAGATGAAGATTTAACCAGATTTCAAATTAATCTTAATCTCAGTGAATCTCATTCTAGATCAATGGTCCGCATCCTTTTTGGCACCAGGGACCAATTTCTGGGAAGACAATTTTTTCCATGGATGGGGAGTGGGTTGTTTTCGGGGGGAATGCGAGCAGGGGGGATGGCAGGTGAAGCTTCGCTGGCTTCCTTGCCAGTCCACCGATCACCTCATGCTGAATTAGAAGAAAGTAAGACCAGAGCTGTTCACTGCCTTCTCTCAGCCACACCATTGCTAGTAAATTCTGTTTTGACCAGGATCGAGGTCTATAAGCCACTTGCAGCCAACCTTTCAGGAAGCAGTGATCGTTTATCCTACCATCCCACACACCAAAGGCCTTGTTACTTTACAGCTTCCTGGGATCTGCAGTGGGGCGCTGGGATCTAAATTTTCAACAGACACCCAGATGATTTTCCTACTCTAGTCTACACGTGTCAGTGAAAAAGGGAAAATTTCACAGGAGGCCTGGAGTGGGTCCAAACTTTGTAAAGATAACTTAAAGTCACATAAATTGCCTGGGATTGAGTTCATAAAACTCAGCATCATGAATCAGACCATCCACTTTCCGCTACAACATTTACAAAAGTAACTGTGCACTTGCCAGAATTATTCTCAAGTGAATTGCAAAATGGCTGAAAAAATAACTGACTTTTTCCCTTTTCTTTCCTTTGTTATTTTTGTCAGTGCCATTTCTACCTTTGGGGCCCTCTTTCTTTGCCTTTATAGAAAAACAAGTAAATACAATTTTTAAGTAAATCAGGCTTGCAGTTATATTTTTTGAAATGCTAGCTATCCAGCATGGCCAGTGCCTGAAAAGGGGATTCTCAGTTCCTCTGAACTGCTGATTATGAATTAAATGCTTATAAAGAGAATAATCTTCGATACAGCAAAGGACCCTATTTAATGGCTCCCCATAGTAAATCCTATAGTCACATTTTACAAAGATAATAATAAACTAACTATTTTGTGATGAAGTGGAATATTATTATATATATATGGCTTATTTAAAGTTGGCATATCATGTGGACATTTATGATAAAATCAAACGTTTCTGTTGGGTTTAAACTTTCATTTATACACTTACAATGTAGATTCTAGTGTTTACTGCTATTGTTGAAATTAAGATTTTTTTCTTTGTTTGTTTTGGTTTTTAACTGTCTTTCTTTTGAGGTTCTGAAAGTGCACTAACGTTGCCAAGTGATTTTTCTTTTTTTTTTTTTGGTATGATTCTACTACCCAGGATAAGCCTTTTGACATTGATTTTCTCCTGGTTGTCTGTTTGAACTTGGATCTGCAGAGTTTTAGGTGCCTGGGATCTGCTTTAGGGATTTCAGGGAAATCTCTAAATTCAGGTGGATCAGGGGCAGTGAGGGACTGATTCTCAAAGAACCCCCTTAAGCATAGCCTCAGGTTTTATTTATGATTTTTATGAGAACAAGTTTTTTTCACGTCAGGCAAGCTTGCAAAATATTAATTTAGCGATTTCCCTGAAAAATGTTTTCCCCCTCCTCCCTCTGCTGTTTTTTTCCTTTGTTAACTCATTGATTTAATTTTATCCCAGAACCAAGTAATTGTTATGACTTCACAGGTCCCTGTGATCTGAAAATTCAGAAAGTGTGTATAGAGACTGGAGCACCTGAGTCCAGGAATATCCTGTATGCAACTGCTACACTTACATGTCCCCATTCTGTGGGTTTTCCCATGCTTCTGGCACTTTTATTTATTTATATTTTAAAAATAAGTGCTTAGATGCTAGCAGGCCATTCACCCCTCTCCTCATATTTATTGCTGTGACTGGGAAGTGTTTTTTTTTTTTAAATTTGTTAAATCATGCAATTTCTCTCCTGAAAAACTTTGATTGTTCCTTGGTCAGAAATGTGATGCTTGCTCAGATCAACCTAGTTAGCTCTTCTACTTGCCCCCACCCATGGCACAGCACTCCTGACCTTTCTTATTCTGCTTTTGTTTGGTTTCACATCACATTATCGTTTTGTAATATACTGTTATCTGTCTGTCCATTCATCCATCCACTTACTTATTATTGCTGGAGGCTGAGCTGGCGTGTCTTGAATAACCATGAATGCTGCGATAGCTTCCCTGAGACCACGTCTTGAACCTTAGCTCTGACTGTTGACAGAGTTTGCCTCTCTTCTCCATGTGGTACCTTCTAGATATCCCAGAAGGCTGCTTCACTCACATCTCTGACCTGTCAGCTGGCCTGGCTGAACCGCGCAGCTCTGGCTGGGATCTGTCTCCCTGGGTTTCTTCTTCATGCAGCTGGTTGGATTTCCTAACAGTGGAGAAGTCCCAGGGCATTGGGCCTTCTTACTTGGTTTCCATCTTGTGGCAGAGTAGATTGGTGAGTGACAGGGACTAAGCAGGAGAGGAGACAGGCAAAGGAGGAGGAACTGCTTATTTTTGCAGGGATTTTCCTTTGGGGAGGATGATGTGTTTGGGAAATAGAAGTGGTGGTTGTACAATATTGCAAATGTACTATACTATTCACTTTTAAGTAGTTAATTTTATATTATGTGTACTTCACAACAGTAAAAAGAAAACTAAGGTCAGTCACAAGTTTTCCCAGATTAAAAGAAAGAGGACCCCACAGGGTGCGAATACTGAAATGTAGGTCTGCGTGCCTGTAGCATCAACGCTTCTCATGTCAGCGTCATCATTCCCCTCAGCCCCTCTCACAACACTGCAAAACTTAAGATACCATATCAATATTGCTGATAATATTAATACAGTCCTTTGTAGATGCTAGAGTTTCCAAGAAATTGAGTCAGTCATTTTAAATCAATGTCGGTGGCCAAATCTGTTTCAAAAGGTCTTCCTGAACTGTTTATTTGAAACTCAGAATACAATTTTCTCTAGGAATATTTTTTGAAATAATGGTTAAGATTCAGTTATAGTTCAATATAAAGTGCATTGACTTTATATTCAGAGTGACACCCACAAATCTGTATAGTAATTTCTATGTGCCAGATGCTGTTTTAAGGTTTTCAGATATTCAGTTCAGTTCGGTCACTCAGTTGTGTCCAACTCTTTGTGACCCCATGAATTGCAACACACCAGGCCTCCCTGTCCATCACCAACTCCCGGAGTTCACTCAGACTCACGTCCATCGAGTCAGTGATGCCATCCAGCCATCTCATCCTCTGTCGTCCCCTTCTCCTCCTGCCCCCAATCCCTCCCAGCATCAGCGTCTTTTCCAATGAGTCAACTCTTCGCATGAGGTGGCCAAAGTACTGCAGTTTCAGCTTTAGCATCATTCCTTCCAAAGGACACCCAGGACTGATCTCCTTTAGAATGGACTGGTTGGATCTCCTTGCAGTCCAAGGGACTCTCAAGAGTCTTTTCCAACACCACAGTTCAAAAGCATCAATTCTTCGGTGCTCGGCTTTCTTCACAGTCCAACTCTCACATCCATACATGACCACTGGAAAAACCATAGCCTTGACTAGACGGACCTTTGTTGGCAAAGTAATGTCTCTGCTTTTCAATATGCTCTCTAGGTTGATCATAACTTTCCTTCCAAGGAGTAAGCGTCTTTTAATTTCACGGCTGCAATCACCATTTGCAGTGATTTTGGAGCCCCAAAAAATAAAGTCTGACACTGTTTCCACTATTTAATCTATATTAAATCAATAATTTCTGAGTGTGCCATGTGGTATGTGGGATCTCTGTTCCAGAACCAACGATCGAACCAATGCCTACTGCGTTGGTAGTGTGGAGTCTTAACCACTGGACCACCAGGAAAGTCCTTAAATTGATTAATTTAATGATAAAATATATTATCATTTAGTCCCTTAAATGCAATACAATGAGGATGTTACTGTGACTGTACCCATTTTATAGATGAGGAAACAGAGAAATTAAGTAACTTCTTATTGTGCATAACTAATAGTAGTGGTGTTAGGATTCAAACCTAGTCAGTGTGATTTCATAGTCCAGGCTCTTAGCCATTTTGATATCACAGCTTTTTACTTTCAATGTATAACTTAAATTCCTTAAGTCTCATTTCCTTCATCTGTATAAAAGCATAAAGATTCCTTCTTCTAGGGGTTGCTTCAAATTTTAAATGAGGATATCTATTTAAAAACTTCAAAACAATATATAATTCTTGGCTTAATGCATCACTCTATTCCATTTATTTGTACAAGCATATTAATTGAACTTTCTGTTGCTCAGCTGGTAAAGAATCTGCCTGCAATGCAAGAGACCTGAGTTCGATCCCTGGGTTGGGAAGATCCCCTGGAGAAGGGAAAGGCTCCCGACTCCAGTATTCTGGCCTGGAGAATTCCATGGACAGTATAGTCCATGGGATCGCAATGAGTCAGACACAACTGAGTGACTTTCACTGATTCACTTTCTATAGAATATATTGAATAAGATTGAATTAGTGCTCTCAAAAACATATTGTCTACTCAAGAGATAGATAACTAAGTATACTACAGAGTGACACATTTTCTAGTAGGAAGATAAGAGAAAGACTTGGGGACTTGGGTCCACAGACATCTGTGAATCTGGACATGAGAATTTCCTGCTTTGGCTGTGATCCCTTTATGACAACAATTATAGCTAAAGTTAATGTAACTAGCACCACAGAGGGTATATTTAGAAGCTCAAAAGTGCACTCCAAGAATCATACAAGTTGAGGTACCAGCCTCTATTAAATTGCCCACAAGCAAAACTGATCCTGAAGTTGGTAGAAAACTACACAAAGCCAATAACAAGCGACAAGCCCATGGGCAGACAGGGGTATTATCTTGAATTGACATCTTTGACATTCTCATTGATTTTTTACATAACAGGAACACTTTTCTTTAATATCTTTTGTATCTTGAATATGACAACAGAAGCTGTTTCATACAAAAATTTTGAGAGCATTATAACACTTCTTGTGTCTTTAATTCAATAAAAATGATAAACCTCAAATTACCTGTCCACTTTTAATACTTTTCTTCCCAATTTTTAAAGGAGGAATGGTAAAATTCTTCTGCCCTGATTGGTCACTCCTAACACTTCATAAGTTCCCACTCCTAAAATGGTAAACATGGACTCTTCAGAAAGGGGCTTAAGGTCTCACTTAAAGCATGGATGGATGCCATGATCACTGGGGTTGGGGGTGAAGGTGAAGCCTTTATTTAAATACTTGATGATATCCTTCCTTGTTAAGAGGCCAGAGGAAGATAAGATTGCAATCAAGACTTTGTTTTGCCACAAGCACATCCCTCCTGGAATGCATGTCTCCATTTGTATCTGATGTTTATATAGACCAAGGTGTGCATTTCATGATATTCCATTTGAAAACAATGGAGGAACCTGATATTCTGCATTCTGTTGACTATTTTATCTTTCAGAGGCTTTTAGAAGAGCCAAGGGGAATCTTTAGGTGTTTACCCTGAACTCATCTGAATGTTGGGGCTCAACTGTACTGGGCAGAACCAAGAAAGAAAAGGGAGTGAAATAAAAAAGAATCAGATGATATATCAAGTCCTCTAACACATGAAATATGTGAATAAATTAGGTAGAGAGTCAGAAGCTAGATCTCCATTACAGAAACATCAGGAAATAAGGAGAGGTCCTTTCTTGCTCACCAGGGCCCTTTTTCCAGTTGTATTCAATATTTATGGGGGAAAGAGTCTGAAATCTAAGAACTCCTTACAAAATGGAAGACTAAAGCAAGATTATGGTATAATTTATATATAATAATAATTTCTAATTCATTGATATTATTATTACCTAGTTCATTAGATTATTTCAGTCTAATGTTATAACATATAAGAAACCAAAGAGAAATCACTAAACCATTAATCATTAATGAATTAATTTTACACATATTTATTTTAATTATAGAAATATGTTTTAGAATTTCTCCAAGTACATATCTTTGTTTATATACACAAACACAGTTATGTGCTTCAATACATTTTTGTATATGTATACATAATATTTATGTATAATATATAATTTTTATTTATATTGCTAAAAATGTTCATAATGGTTAAAGTTAAGTAGGCATACAAATGTACATGCTTCTATCGGCAGATATATTTGGAAACAATTCTGAATAAGTTTTAATAATTAAAATAATAAAGTATCATTAAAATTATTTAACCATACAATGAATGTTTTATTAATTATTTTTCTTTGGTTTCTTATCACCTGATATGGCCATTCTATTGAAGGACAAAGAAATCTGTGGATTAACTTTGAAAGTAGAAAATTATTAATATATCACAATACCTACATGAGTCAGTCACTGACTGAATGATCATCTCAAACCTCAGACTACTCTGGGAGTTTACAGTCTTTACTTTCATACCATGCACATGGCATATGGTGTTTATTGGGGTTACTCTGAATAACTTTATCTATTTTTTAAAATATATTCTTGGTCTGTGGTAACGTGGGTTACTGATACATTTCCTATGCACCATACACACAACTATTACTTTTTTCTAAGCCATCCTATTGAAAGGGACACATTCAGAAACAGCTTATTTAATAGAATTGCTAGAATATTTGCTTCCATTGAACATTTTTCAACCTGATGCGTTAGAAGAAAAACCTTTTTCATGATCCAACAATTTCACTCCTGGATATATATCTGAAGACAATGAAAACACTAGTTCAAAAACATAAGTATTGCTTACAGAAGCTAAGATATAGAAACAACCTAAGAGTCCATCAACAGATGAGTGGATAAAGATGTAGAATATATACACAATGGAGTTTACTTAGCCGCACAAAGAATGAAATTTTGCTATTTTCAACAACATGGACGGACCTGGAGGGTGTAATGCTCAATGAAGTAAGTCAGACAGAGAAATACAAATGCTGCATGTTGGCATTCATACATGGAATCTAAAAAATAAAACAGATGAACGAATAAAACAAAACAGAAACAGACTGAAAGAGAGAGAACAAACCAGTGGGAAGAGGGATCAGGGGAAAGGCAAGACTGGGGGAAAGAATTAAGTGGTGTAAACTACTTCGTATAAAACAAATAAGATACAAGGGTGTATCTTATCCAGGGAATATAACCAATATTGAATAATAACTTTAAATGGAATATAATGCTTAAAATAGTGAATCTCTATGCTGCATACCTGAAACTAATATAACATTGTAAATTAACTATACTTCAATTAAAAAAATGATCTCATCAAAAAAGAAAAGGATTAATATATGAGGTGATGGACGTGTTAATAAACTACATGGTGGAAATAACTTAACAATGTATATGTATATTACAGGGCAAAGGCTAACAGAGTTTTGCCAAGAGAATGCACTGGTCATAGCAAACACCCTCTTCCAACAACACAAGAGATGACTCTACACATGGACATCACCAGGTGGTCAATACTGAAATGAGATTGATTATATTCTTTGCAGCCAAGGATGGAGAAGCTCTATACAGTCAGCAAAAACAAGACTAGGAGCTGACTGTGGCTCAGATCATGAACTCCATATTGACAAATTCAGACTTAAATTGAAGGATATAGGGAAAACCACTAGACCATTCAGGTACGACCTAAATCAAATCCCTTATGATTATACAGTGGAAGTGACAAATAGATTCAAGGGATTAGATCTGATAGATAGAGTGCCTGATGAACTACGGATAGAGGCTTATGACACTGTACAGGAGGCAGTGACCAAAACCATCCCCCCAAAAAAGAAATTAAAAAAGGCAAAATGTTTGTCTGAGGAGGCCTTACAAATTGCTGAGAAAAGAGAAGTGAAAGGCAAAGGAGAAAAGGAAAGAGATACACATCTAAATGCAGAGTTCCAAAGAATAGCAAGGAGAGATAAGAAAGCCTTCCTAAGTGATCAGTGATCAATGCAAAGAAATAGAAGAAAGCAATAGAAAGGGAAAGACTAGAGATCTCATCAAGAAAATTAGCGATACTAAGACAACATTTCATACAAAGATGAGCACATTAAAGGACGGAAACAGTATGACCTAACAGAAGATATTAAGAAGAGGTGGCAAGAATACACAGAAGAACTATACAAAAAGATCCAGATAACCACAATGACCCAGATAACCATGATGGTATGATCACTTACCTAGGGCCAGATATCCTGGAATGCAAAGTCAAGTGGGCCTTAGGAAGCATCACTATGAACAAAGCTAGTGGAGGTAATGGAATTCCACTTGAGCTTTTTCAAATCTTAAAAGATGACGTTGTGAAAGTGCTGCACTCAATATGCCAGCAAATTTGGAAAACTCAGTAGTGGCCCCAGGACTGGAAAAGTTAGTTTTCATTCCAATTCCAAAGAAAGGCAATGCCAAAGAATGTTCAAACTACAGCACAGTGTATTAATTTCACATGCTAGCAAAGTAATGCTCAAAATTCTCCAAGCCAGGCTTCAACAGTACATGAACCGAGAAATTCCAGATGTTCAAGCTGAATTTAGACAAGGCAGAAGAGCCAGAAATCAAATTGCCAACATCCATTGGATCACAGAAAAAGAAGAGAATTCCAGAAAGGCATCAACTTCAGTTTCATGGACTACTCTAAAGCTTTTGACTGTGTGGATCAGAACAGACTGTGGAAAATTCTAGGAATACCAGACCACCTTACCTGCCTCCTGAGAAATCTGTATGCAGGTCAAGAAGCAACAGCCAGAACTGAACATGGAACAATGGTCTGTTTCACAATTGAGAAAGGAGTATGTCAAGGCTGTATGTTGTTACCCTGCGTATTTAACCTATATTCAGAGTACATCATGAGAAATGCTGGGCTGGATGAATCACAGGCTGGAATCAAGATTGCCAGGAGAAATATCAATAACCTCAGATATGCAGATGACACCACCCTTTTGGAAGAAAGCAAAGAGGAACTAACTAAAGAACATCTTGATGAAGGTGAAAGAAGAAAGTGAAAAAGTTGGCTTAAACTTAATGTTCAAAAAACAGAGATCTTGACATCTGGTCCCATCACTTTATGGCAAATAGATGGGGAAACAATGAAAACAGTGACAGACTATTTTTGGGGGGCTCCAAAATCACTGCAGATGGTGACTGCAGTCATGAAATTAAGAGATGCTTACCCCTTGGAAGAAAAGCTGTGCAAAACGTAGATGGCATATTGCAAAGCAGAGACATTACTTTGTGACAAAGTTCCGAATAGGCAAAGCTATGGTTTTTCCAGTAGTCATGTATGGATATGAGAGCTGGACCATAAAGAAGGCTGAACACCGAAGAATTGATGCTTTTGAACTGTAGTGCTGGAGAAAACTCTTGAGAGTTCCTTGGACTGCAAGAAGATCCAACCAGTCAATTCTAAAGGAAATCAATCCTGAATATTCCTTGGAAGGACTAATTTTAATATTGAAGCTCCAACACTTTGGTCACCTATGCGAAGAGCCAACTCATTAGGCAAGACCCTGAGGCTGGGAAAGATTGAAGGCAGGAGGAGAAGTGGACAGCAGAAATCAAAATTGTTGGATGGCATCACTGACTCAATGGACATCTGTTTGAACAAAATCCTGGTGATGGTGAAGGACAGGGAAGCCTGGCATGCTTCAGTCCATGGGGTTGCAAAAGTTGGACATGACTGAGCAACTGAACAACAATATGTATATTAATCACTATGAAGAGCACTTCAAGTATCCTATACTTTTATTTATCAATTATACCTAAATAAAACAGAAAAAATTAAAAGAAAAATATTTTTCACTTTCTGCCCCCAAACAAATGTGACTTTAATTTTATTTGACTGTTTAGCCTGAGTAAATTTGGTCTGGTCCTTTATCAACCGTCAGATGAAATGAGGGTAATAAAACCACTCTTCTCATAATAATAATAAAAAAAAAAAGCATGTGGAAAAAGAAGAAGCTAAATGGAAACTCTGAAAGGTAATTTCAAAAAATGTTTCTAATAATTAATTACTGAGAAAAGCATTTTCATGTTTCTATGGTAGATGCTTACTACCTGATTAAATATAATCTGGAAAGCACAATCAAATGGTTAGGGATGCTTAGCCACATTTTAAAAACTCAAAATAAAATGATTGCTTTAAGAAAAATTCTGTATATTGTTCATCCCAATAGGAATCCAGGCCAAATGATTACTTCCAGGTTTTCTTGGAAATAAATGAAGGTAGAAGATGGATAATACTGGTCATTGTTCTTGTCCCATTATTCAAGTAAAAGCAAGTAAGGTGAATAGGAAGATGTAAGAATTTGTGAAAGGGTATGACGTGGAGAGTAGTGGGTGGAGCAGCGGGTACTGTCCTCTATAATCTCAACAGATAACTGACTGGTGCTTAGACCGGTTCAGAAATGTCACCTCTTAACAGCCCCTCAGTAGGGCTCTTGAACTACCTTAGTGATTTTAATCATGCCCTTGAGAAATAACTGGACAAAACCTTGGAGAATGTCTATGCTTAGCAGAATGCATATGTGTACACAGAGAAACACTCTTGCCACCTTGTCCCATATTACTACACCCATAGGGTTGTTTATGCTTCCCTGGGGGCTCAGTCAGTAAAGAATCCACCTGCAATGCAGGAGACCACCTACAATCCTAGAGACCAGGGTTCCATCCCTGGCTCGTGAAGATCCCCTGGAGAAGGAAATGGCAACCCACTTCAGCATTCTTCTCTAGGAAATCCCACGGACAGAGGAGCCTGGCAGGGAACAGTCCATCGGGTCACAAGAATTCGATGTGACTGAGTGACTAAACCACCACTGCCAGAGTTATTTGTATTTACATATCTTCCTGATGTAGAATTATACTGAACATTAGGAAGTAGTGAGTAAAGACTTCTTACTATGTTAATGTTGCCATATATGAAGATGGGGAGGAAATACTACACAGTGGAAGTGGAGATTGGAATACTTGTACCTACATTTCTTTCTTTTTTAACTTTTTATTTTATATTGGAGTATAGCTGATTAACAATGTTATGATAATATCAGATGCCCAGCCATACATAGACATGTATTCAGTTTCCCGCAAACTCCCCTCCCATCCAGGCTGCCATATAGCACTGAGCATAGTTCCCTGGGCTCTACAGGTGTACTTACATTTCTGTTTTAAAATAAAAGAATGAGAATGATCCAACAATCCTACTTCTGGGCATATACCCAGACAAACTATAATTCCAAAATATACATGCACATTTATGTTCATAGCAGCACTGTTAACAATGGTCAAGATATGGAAACAACCTCAATGTCCATCAATAGATTAATGAATGAAGAAGATGTAATATATATACAATGGAATATTACTCAGCTATTAAAAATAATGAAATAATGCCATTTGAAGCAAAATGGATGAATCTAGAGATTATCATACTAAGTCAATCAAAAAGAGAAAGACGAATACCATAAGATACCATATATAAGTATATGTGAAATCTAAAATACAACATAAACGAACAAATCTACAAAACAAGCACAGACATAGAGAACAGACTTGTGGTTTCCTAGGGGCAGAGGTGGTATGGGAGGGAAGGATTGGGAGCTTGAGATTAGCAACTGCAAACTAGTAGATATAGGATTTTAATAGCATTTTAAATAATTTCTACCAATTTCCTTAAAAGTTCAAAACTCACTTCCTTGAATATGCTTTTCTGTATTAAATTAATTCAAAACTCATAATAGCGTTACTTGCATCTCTAATGTTTAACACAATGCAATTATAATAGTACAGTAACAAGATTAGTTACACCAACAGACATATGCATGTGAAGATTTTTCCCCTTTATATCTGGTGTTCTAAGAGGTTTTTCCTATGGCCTTTTCATACACTGAAACATTCATCATAAACCTTGGGAGATTCTAGCACTATATTCAACTTTTATATTTTAATATCTTTCAGTTTAGTTCAGTTGCTCAGTCGTGTCTGACTTTTTGTGACCCCATGGGCTGCAGCACTCCAGGCCTCCCTATCCATCACCAATTCCTGGAGTTTACTCAAACTCATGTCCATTGAGTTGGTTATGTCATTCAACCATCTCATCCTCTGTTGTTCCCTTCTCCTCCTCCCTTCAATCTTTCCCAGCATCAGGGTCTTTTCCATTGAGTTGGTTCTTTGCATCAGGTGGCCAAAGTATTGGAGTTCAGCTTCAGCATCAGTCCTTCCAATGAATATTCAAGACTGATTTCTCTTATGATTGACAGGTTGGATCTCCTTGCAGTTCAAGAGACTCTCAAGAGTCTTCTCTAACATCACAGTTCAAAAGCATCAATTCTTTGGTGCTCAGCTTTCTTTATAGCCCAACTCTGATATCCATACATGACTATTAATATATATAATATAAATATAATTTCTTTATTATATAAATATAATTAATATAATATAAATACAATAAGTATATTTCTATAATATTATACATTATATTATATAGATTATTATCTATATATTATATAGATTATGTTATATGATGTTATACAGATTATATTATATATAATATATATAACATTATATAATTATATATGTAAATTATATAATTATTATATATTAATATATTAATATATTATATTAATATATAATTATATACATATAATATATTGCATTAATATATAATTATATACATATAATATAGTATATACATAACTTATATAATATATAAATTTAATATAATATAATAAATCATAGTGTATAATGCAACTGAATTTAAATACAGGGGTGACTTTGTTCCTAGAGTGCAATAGAAAACTTTATATGGCTATCTAATTTTGCTTTTTTCAAAAATACTACAAAAAGTACAGAAAAATGTATTTGACCTAAAAGACAGACCCACAAGAATAAGGAGACCGGAAAAATAGACAGGAGCTATGCAATTTTCAGAAGTAACAGACTTAAAAGATTCAAGAAAGCTGAATTTATCCCACAATCCCAGTTGTGGGATAAAATGGAAAACCAATTTTAAGGACACAGTCCTTAGGGTCATAAAAAGGTTCAGGAAACTGCAACATAGGTAACTCTTGGACTAGAGTGAAAGGGAAGCTGACAAAACAGAAGGATAGCAGGAACGCTTTTAAAAGAATTTCACTAGATTCTGCACCAATTCTTCCTCTGCAACAAAAATTTGGTAGGAATAGAAGACAGGTCTCCCGAAATGGGATATAGCAGGCACAGTTGACATGAGTAGCGTACTGGAACTGCAGAGGAATGATTCGATTCTACTCAGTGATCATTCTGAAGGTCATCAGCTCAAATAAACCTGTAGGATTCAACTAAAGCTGTTATGCCCACCATCTATTTGTACCCTTCCCTTCTAAATGCAAGGAGTCATCCATACCTCAAACAAGATTGCTTGGTACCAGGACTGATATTTCACTTTTATCATATTTCTAAGGGAACAGAGATAAGTTATGCCAAGGTCATATGCCAAGGTCAACTCCACCCGAAAAGCCTCAGCATTACTGTTGTGTCCTGGCTGTGTCCCCGTGGGGTCCGCAATGAGAGGGGGGGATACAGCGGTTCCGTGGCCACGGCTCCTGGGCCAGCCAGGAAAGAAGAAAAGTGTCTGCAGTTCCTATGGCTCCTGGAGTTTTCCTCCGGCCTGTTAACTCATGCCTTGCCTACCTTGGGTTCAGTGAACAGTGTGGACAGTGTGAACAGCAAGACAGTTGGCGTCAGGAACAGAATATGACATTGACTGTTCCTATCAAAGAAAATGATGTCTGTTCACTTTGCTCACATACATTTTCCATATGTTTTGTTCATTTATGGTTAAGTCTGTCAACATTTTCAGTGCTATTGCAAATGACATCTCCTTTGCCATTATCCTGTAACTGGTTCTTATTTGTGCATATGAAAGGTATTGGTTGGTTGTTTATTTATTTTTTTGTATGTTCATTTATATATCCTGATAGACTCCCATTATTTCTCTTGGATTTCATCAATGCCTTCATTCAAGACAGAGACATATCTCTCTATTCTATCCACATATAAGCCATTGGGTTTTCAAGGGAATGAGGCAGCGCACTTTTGAGAGAAGAATCAAGGTGCCTAGAAAGAAAAGACCATCTTACAGAAGCCGATTCCTTTACAGCACTTTTTAGTAAATGCACAATGTTTGCAGAAGATGGCTAAGGATCAGCTGCACTATTGAAGTCAGCCCAAAACAATGAGGGTGTGCAGGTAACACTCAGCATAATCTTAGAACCATGACAGCAGACACTTTCCGTGAGTGATTCTACTCAGCATAATTAGAATTCTGTAAAATTGCAAGACAATGTACAAAAGCACTGAATTAACCCCAAACCAGGAGTTTAGACCTCATTTCACTTAGATCAGTACAGTTCAGTTCAGTTCAGTCACTTAGTCGTGTCCAGCTTTTTGTGACCCCATGGACTACAGCACGTCAGGCCTCCCTGTTCATCACCAACTCCTGGAGTCTACCCAAATTCATGTTCATTGAGTTGGTGATGCCATCCAACCATCTCATTTTCTGTCGTCCTCTTCTCCTGCCCTCAATCTTTCCCAGCATCAGGGTCTTTTCAAATGAGTCAGCTCTTTGCATCAGGTGCCCAAAGTATTGGAGTTTCAGCTTCAACATCAGTCCTTTCAATGAATGTTCAGAACTGATTTCCTTTAGGAGGTACTGGTTGGATCTCCTTGCAGTCCGAGGGATGCTCAAGAGTCTTCTCCAACACCACAGTTCAAAAGCATCAATTCTTCAGCGCTTGTTTCTTTATAGTCCAACTTTCACATCCATACGTGACTACTGGAAAAACCATAGCCTTGACTAGATGGACCTTTGTTGACAAAGTAATGTCTCTGCTTTTTAATATGATGTCTAGGTTGGTCATAACTTTCTTTCCAAGGAGTAAGTGTCTTTTAATTTCATGGCTGCAGTCACCATCTGCAGTGATTTTGGAGTCCCCAAAAATAAAGTCAGCCACTGTTTCCACTGTCTCTCCATCTATTTGCCATGAAGTGATGGGACCCGAAGTGAAAAGCAAAGGAGAAAAGGAAAGATATAAGCATCTAAATGCAGAGTTCCAAAGAATAGCAAGAAGAGATAAGAAAGCCTTCCTCAGCAACGAATGCAAAGAAATAGAGGAAAACAACAGAATGGGAAAGACTAGAGATCTCTTCAAGAAAATTAGAGATACCAAGGGAATATTTCACGCAAAGATGGGCTCGATAAAGGACAGAAATGGTATGGACATAACAGAAGCAGAAGATATTAAGAAGAGGTGGCAGGAATACACAGAAGAACTGTACAAAAAAGATCTTCACAACCAAGATAATCACGATGATGTGATCACTAACCTAGAGCCAGACATCCTGGAATGTGAAGTCAAGTGGGCCTTAGAAAGCATCACTACAAACAAAGCTAGTGGAAGTGATGGAATTCCAGTTGAGCGATTTCAAATCCTGAAAGATGATGCTGTGAAAGTGCTGCACTCAATATGCCAGCAAATTTGGAAAACTCAGCAGTGGCCACAGGACTGGAAAACGTCAGTTTTCATTCCAATTCCAAAGAAAGGCAATGCCAAAGAATGCTCAAACTACCACACAATTGCACTCATCTCACACACTAGTAAAGTAATGCTCAAAATTCTCCAAGCCAGGCTTCAGCAATATGTGAACCGTGAACTTCCTGATGTTCAAGCTGGTTTTAGAAAAGGCAGAGGAACCAGAGATCAAATTGCCAACATCTGCTGGATCATGGAAAAAGCAAGAGAGTTCCAGAAAAACATCTATTTCTGCTTTATTGACTATGCCAAAGCCTTTGACTGTGTGGATCACAATAAACTGTGGAAAATTCTGAAAGAGATGGGAATACCAGACCACCTGACCTGCCTCTTGAGAAACCTATATGCAGGTCAGGAAGCAACAGTTAGAACTGAACATGGAACAACAGACTGGTTCCAAATAGGAAAAGGAGTACGTCAAGGCTGTATATTGTCACCCTGCTTATTTAACTTATATGCAGAGTACATCATGAGAAAGGCTGGGCTGAAGAAGCACAAGCTGAAATCAAGATTGCCAGGAGAAATATCAATCACCTCAGATATGCAGATGACACCACCCTTATGGCAGAAAGTGAAGAGGAACTGAAAAGCCTCTTGATGAAAGTGAAAGTGGAGAGTGAAAAAGTTGGCTTAAAGCTCAGCATTCAGAAAATGAAGATCATGGCATCTGGTCCCATAACTTCATGGGAAATAGATGGGGAAACAGTGGAAACAGTGTCAGACTTTGTTTTTTGGGGCTCCAAAATCACTGCAGATGGTGACTGCAGCCATGAAATTAAAAGACGCTTACTCCTTGGAAGGAAAGTTATGACCAACCTAGATAACATATTGAAAAGCAGAGACATTACTTTGCCAACAAAGGTCCATGTAGTCAAGGCTATGGTTTTTCCAGTGGTCATGTATGGATGTGAGAGATGGACTGTGAAGAAAGCTGAGCGCCGAAGAATTGATGCTTTTGAACTGTGGTGTTGGAGAAGACACTTGAGAGTCCCTTGGACTGCAAGGAGATCCAACCAGTCCATTCTAAAGGAGATCAGCCCTGGAATTTCTTTGGAAGGAATGATGCTAAAGCTGAAACTCCAGTACTTTGGCCACCTCATGCAAAGAGTTGACTCATTGGAATAGTCCCTGATGCTGGGAGAGATTGAAGGCAGGAGGAGAAGGGGATGACAGAGGATGAGATGGCTGGATGGCATCACAGACTTGATGGACGTGAGTCTGAGTGAACTCCGGGAGTTGGTAATGCACAGGGAGGCCTGGAGTGCTGCGATTTATGGGGTCACAAAGAGTCGGACACAACTGAGCAACTGAACTGAACTGAACTGATGGGACTTAGTTTTCTGAATGTCGAGCTTTAAGCCAGCTTTTTCACTCTCCTCTTTCACTTTTATCAAGAGGCTCTTTAGTTCTTCTTCACTTTCTGCCATAAGGGTGGTGTTATCTGCATATCTGAGATGAGTAAAGACAAATGTGTTTCTTTTTTTTTTTTTTTGTCTCCTAAAGTCTTTTTTTTATTTTGTCATTTTTTTTAATTTAATTTAATTTTTTAAACTTTACATAATTGTATTAGTTTTGCCAAATATCAAAATATGTGTTTCTTATATTCATCACAAAAGATGTTGTTATGGGATGAGCACTAGG
This sequence comes from Bubalus kerabau, assembly GCF_029407905.1. Lineage (NCBI taxonomy): Eukaryota > Metazoa > Chordata > Mammalia > Artiodactyla > Bovidae > Bubalus > Bubalus kerabau. The sequence continues at coordinate 5,181,026 of NC_073636.1, forward strand.
AGGGAGTCAACTGAATGTTTGTTACCAATGTAATAATCCTCACTATTTTAGCACACAAGGGCAGAATGTGTTATTGATGGAGTTGTTTGTTATTTCAGAACTGAGAAACCAAGATTTTAAATGCATGAAATAGCAAAATTTATTGTTGATGTCTTTCTTTCAGAGCTGAGAAACCAAAGTTTTTAGATGCCCTAGTGAGTACAATTATTGCAATGAATCATCTGGCAGGAACTACCAGTTTCCATATTTAAAAAATAAGTTTATTAGGGATGAATCAGAGGTCAAAAGTCATTGAGATAGAGTTACACTGATAAGTGACCTTCCTTTTCTGTTAGTTTATTAGTTTTTATTATCATCAATAAATATTCCAAAAATTATGATTCTTTGAATTGCCTGCATCAGCATGAGCCAAGTTTTAGAAATGTAGAGTCTTGGCTCCACCTCCAATCTACTGATTCAGAATCCCTGGGAGGGGATCCCTAGAGTCTGTTTTAACAAATCTTCCAGATGATTCTAATGCACACTGAAGTTTGAGAAGCACATTTTGAGAAACACAGAAAAAACCAGGGATCTGCCTTCTGAGAGTGAAGAGTGACAGCCTACAAAAGCAAACAAGATGATTCTTGGCAAATTAGATGAATAGCAATGAACTCGTGACTACAGATGGCACCCCACTCCAGTACTCTTGCCTGGAAAATCCCATGGACGGAGGAGCCTGGTAGGCTGCAGTCCATGGGGTTGCTAAGAATGGGACACAACTGAGAGACTTCCCTTTCATTTTTCACTTTCATTCATTGGAGAAGGGAATGGCAACCCACTCCAGTGCTCTTGCCTGGAGAATCCCAGGGACGGGGAAGCCTGGTGGGCTGCCGTCTATGGGGTCACACAGAGTCAGACACTACTGAAGCGACTTAACAGCAGCAGCAGCAGTGACTACAGAGATCCAGAAAAATTCTCACTTCATGGATGGCAGGTTGAAGACCAGAGCCTGTCTATGGCAACCAGCTGTTTGATTTTCCTCTGCACTGTCGCGTTTTAGAACTGAAGAGCTTGTGTCCTAGAAATCCCTCATTTCCAAGCAAAGTAAGACAGTGGGTGACCCTAACCACCATCTGGCCGCAACGCAGTGAGTGAATTAATAGGCCCAGGGCTCTTGGAGACTCCTGATTCTTCTCTAATATTATCATGTTACCTTGGTAAAATGTTACTTTGGAACTCACACACAAATACTGTGTGTTCTGTTTTCCATTTGGCAAATCTGACATTTGCATTTGTTTTTCATACTTCGTTCTCACGGGTCTTGTTTCTGTGGGTGCTTTATGATGTGTGTCGTGTGTGTGTCTGTGAGAGAGAGAGAGAGAGAATGCACAGTGAGCTAGTAATTATTGGAAATTCTTTGAGAAAATACTTGAATTTACTTCTCCAGTAAACACTTCAAATTGCAATTCTTCATGTATGTGTCTGTATGTGTGGTGTCGTGTACCTTAGAAAATATTCTTTTCAATGTCATTTTAAGAGTTCTTTTTCAACTACTTTTCCTCCTCTATCTTGCCATGTAAATACCTTTGTTGGTGGTGGTGGTTGACTGTATATGTATAGTGTGTCTCTTCACTTTTACACATCCTCTCTGCCACTTCATACTCATAGATATAGCTTGGATGCCCCCAGAATTTGCTGCTCCTTACAGTAGCGGTGTCCTTGGTGTAGGCTTTTTTTTTTTTTTTGTAGGTACTATTTTTGGGGGAGCCATGTTTGTCAGAGCTCCTTGTCAATTCTTGGCTTTCTTCCTCAACTCGGTTTCCTTTTCATTACATGTTCAACCTTTCTGTCATTGACTATGGTCTAGCATTTGTGTCTTCTAAATTCTTTGTAACTATAGTTTTTATCATTATCACCACTATTATTGTTGTTGTTATTTTTACTATTATTTTGATTTCATGAGGGATAGAGGGACAACGATGCCTTCACCAAAGCATCTTCAGCTGAAATATAGCTTAATCTTCAACAGATGATGCCAGGAGTTTCTGGGCTCAGAACTTGGAATTATGCTACATGGCATGCATGCATGCTCACTTGCTCAGCTGCATCTGACTCTTTGGGACCTGTGGACTGTAGCCCCCCAGGGTCCTCTGTCCATGAATTATTCTGGCAAGAATACTGGAGTGGGTTGCCATTTCTTCCTCCAGGGGATCTTCCCAACTCAAAGCGAACACATGTCTCCTGCATTGACAGGTGGATTCTTTACCTCTAGTGCCACCCAGGAAGCCCCTGATGGAGCAATACTCAATTTAACTTTCCAATGACTCACTCTAATTCTACATTGATTATACCCTACAGTTTTAAAACTATGTAAATCTCATATTTCAATCTCACAGTATTTCTGCAATTTTGTGACTATAATGATTATACAAATAAATTTGTTAATTTTAACAGCCAAACTGCCAGAAAACAATCTTGGAATGAAATATAATTAAACTTTGGAAGTTTTTGTTTGCTTGAAAGTAAAACTGGTGTGTTAGAAAATTTTGTAATGTTTGGATTTACTGAGCAGCTCTAAGTTGGATACTGTGGGTGGGAAAAACCTATGCTGATGCAAACAGCACTGCCTCCCAGGCGTTTTGGATCCCTGGGCATTCCAGATTTCAATGCTTTTCTTTTTAATTTAAGTTGAAAAATTAGGAATCTATCATTCTAATATGAAACATGAAATTGTGAATTCTTTTGAGCAATTTTGAAACCATTTCTTAAAACTGTTAAATTATCTTTAAATGTGCTCATATTAGGTTTTATAAACCTACCACCTCCCCTAAAGTTTTATAATTATAGGTTTTCAGACAGGTAACTGAGCTGGCACATTCAACCCAGTTTTCAGCATGAAATTGCATCCATCATTCACCACATTTCACAGGCACAAGCAAGCTCGATATAAAGCCACCTTCCATTATTGTCCAGCCCATTTGATCTCTCCTTATGGTGGAAAAGATGCCTCTTTGTCCTGACCAGCAATTAGAAGACAGAAGGATTTAGAAAATAGGGTAAGTTAAACCAGGCTCATCATAAGAGTAATGAAATCTTCAGCGTGTTAGCGGCCCCTTCATAAATTCTGGTCTTGTCCCATAGAACCAAGTGTGGTTTTCATTAATTGGAGTTCTGAAATAATATACTGAGGGGTCCTTTACTATGTTTTCCCTAGAATACTTGTATAAATATTTTATATTCATAAACTAATGGGTTCTCCTGTGTGATGGTGGATTTATAAGTCGGAAGGCCAAAATGAGAAAAAGTTGGATTAGGTGAACCAATACCATGTAAGTGGTCAGATAAGAAACAAACTCTAAATTTCTAGATTCTACATATATTCCTCCAGTCCCCTCCCTGTGAAGTATTGGCTAAGTCACCTGATTGCATCACACTTCAATGTCCACACATGAATATTTTTCAAATTTTTAATCATTTAATTTATTGAAATATAGTTGATTTACAATGTTTCAGGTTTTCAGCAGTGATTCAGTTATACATATATGCATATGTAATATATATGTATCATATTATTATAAGATATTGAAATAGTTCCCTGTACTATCCGGTAGGTCCTTGTTGTTTATTTTATATGAAGGCAATGGCACTCCACTCCAGTACTCTTGCCTGGAAAATCCCATGGACGGAGGAGCCTGGTAGTCTGCAGTCCTTGGTGTCTCTAAGAGTCGGGGACAACTGAGCGACTTCATTTTCACTTTTAACTTTCATGCATTGGAGAAGAAAATGGCAACCCACTCCAGTATTCTTGCCTGGAGAATTCCAGGGACAGAGGAGCCTAGTGGGCTGCCATCTATGGGGTCGCACAGAGTCAGACACGACTGAAGTGACTTAGCAGCAGCAGCAGTATGTACATAAAATTGTCCCCTTTCGTAACCTTAACTTTGTTTTCTCTTTCTTGAGTCTACTTCTGTTTTGTAAATAAGTTCATTTGTATCATTTTTAATTCCACATATAAGTGATGTCATATGTTACTTGTCATTCTCTTCCTGACATTTCATTTAGCTTTGATAATCCCTAGGTCCATCCAAGTTGCTGCAAATTATTTCATAGCAGCATTAATTAGAATAGACAAGACAAGGAAGCAATCTAAATGTTCATCAACGGTGAATGGATAAAGATGTGAGATATATATTAATATATATGTATGTATTATATGTATATATCTTGGGCTGCCCAGCTGGTGCAGGTGGTAAAGAATCCACCTGCCAGTATAGGAGACCCCTGGGTTGGGAAGATCCCCTGGAAGAAAGCATGGCAACCAACTCCAGTATTCTTGCCTGGAGAATCCCATGGACAGAGGAGCCTGGTGGCCTACAGTCCAAAGGGTGCAAAGAGTCAGATACAACTGAAGCGACTTAGCCCACCCACATATATATTTATGAACACACACACATACACAAATGGAATATTACCCAGTAATATAAAGGAATGAGATAATCCATATGATCTGGGGCAGTGTTTCTTGCACTATAATGTGTACATGTATCACTGGGAGTCTTGCTAAAATGCAGATTCTGATTCAGTAAGTATGGTGCTGGGTCTGAGATTCTGAATTTATTAACAAGCTACCAGGAGATGCTAATAGCATGGTGCTAAGGTCACATTTAAAGGAGCTGGATTTTAGAATTATGCTGTCCAGAATGGCAGCCACATGTGACTAGAAACATGGTTAAAGAGATGGAGGAATTAAATTTTTAATTGTTTCATTTTAATTCATTTCAACTTTTTAAAATGTATACCTATGGCTGATTCATGTTGAGGTTTGACAGAAAACAACAAAATTCTATAAAGCAATTATCTTTCAATAAAAAATAAATTAATTTAAAAAAGTAATACTCAATTAAGTTATTGGAAAAAATGACATATAAAACAATTTGGATATGTGAATCTATCTTTTTCAGTGATGCATTGTATGAAATCTAAATACAGATCAAGTAGTTCTGATAAAACTTTATGTCCAAATTGAGATACAGTGTTACTGTAAAAAAAAAAAAAAAATGCACCAGATTTGGAAGGCAGTACAAAACCAGAATGAACTATGTCATTAATATTTTATCTTGATTATTCATTAAATTAATATTTTGAATATACTGACTTTATAATATATTGTTAACATTCATTTCTTCTGTTTCTTTTTATACTTTAAAAATGCAGCTACTGAAAACTTCAACGTTCATCTATACGTATATATCTCATATTACATCTTTTGGACAACACAGGTCTAGGGTGTGGCCCTGCAGCCCTTAATTCCAGCACAGCTGAATTATCAATAGTTAGGTTTCTAAATACTGCAGAATCAGACCTCAAATATGTATCTCTTTTCTTGCCCTTTTCCTTTTTTCCTTTTCTTCCCATACCTTTTTCATTTATGTCCATCTTCTCAATTTTCTTGTTCTCTTTCTCTCTCCTCACACACACACATGCACACACACACACACACACAGAGACACACACATATATATATATATAAAATATTCATTTACATTTACTTATTTATTGCTAAAAATCACTGCAGATGGTTATTGCAGCCATGAAATTAAAAGACGCTTATTCCTTGGAAGGAAAATTATGACCAACCTAGATAGCATATTCAAAAGCAGAGACATTACTTTGCCAACAAAGGTCCGTCTAGTCAAGGCTATGGTTTTTCCAGTGGTCATGTATGGATGTGAGAGTTGAACTGTAAAGAAAGCTGAGCACCGAAGAATTGATGCTTTTGAACTGTGGTGTTGGAGAAGACTCTTGAGAGTCCCTTGGACTGCAAAGAGATCCAACCAGTCCATTCTAAAGGAGATCAGTCCTGGGTGTTCTTTGGAAGGACTGACGCTAAAGCTGAAACTCCAATACTTTGGCCACCTCATGCAAAGAGTTGACTCATTGGAAAAGACTCTGATGCTGGGAGGGATTGTGGGCAGGAGGAGAAGGAGACAACAGAGGATGAGATGGCTGGATGGCATCACTGACTTGATGGACATGAGTTTGAGTGAACTCCAGGAGTTGGTGATGGACAGGGAGGCCTGGCGTGCTGCAATTCATGGGGTCGCAAAGAGTCAGACACGACTGAGCGTCTGAACTGAACTAAACTGATTTATTGCTCAATAACTGTGTATCATCCCAGGCTCCCTTTTCTCCATCGATTGCCTCGGTCAGTGCTCAGATGTTAGGCATTTCATCTCGGGTCTCTTGCCCCGCACTCAACTCCAGTACCTGCATTCAGGTCCTCCTCGTCTTGCACCTGGATTTTTTTATTAGTTTCCTCACTAGGCTGCTTTCTCACACCTAATCCTCTCACCTACTTGTCTCTTCATCTATCTACCCTCTTTACTTGAGTGAGTGAAAATAAACACCAAATTATTTTATTCCCTTTTATTAACATCATTTGATGGATTCACACATACTTTCTGGGTCAAATCCAAATTCCTGTTCAACATAAAAGGCCCGAAATGCTCTGCCTTTGCCTTCTGCCCAGGCTTTGTCTTCTGTTCTACCCCACCATGCATCCTGTGTGCAGCCACACTGACTGAACTTCTTTTTAAACTTATTTTTAATTGGAGGATAATTGCTTTACAAGGTTGTGTTAGTTTCTGCTGTACAACAATCTGAATTGCCTATTGCTGTTCAGTTTCTAAGTCATGTCCAACTCTTTGCAACCCCATGGATTGCAGCATGCCAGGCTTCCCCATCCTTCACCATATCCTGGAGTTTGTGTCCATTGAGTTGGTGATACCATCCAACCATCTCATCCTCTGTTGCCCCCTTCCCCTCAATCTTTCCCAGCTTCAGGGTCTTTTCCAAAGAGTTGGCTCTTCATATCGCGTGGCTAAAGTATTGAAAGTTCAGCTTCAGCATCAGTCCTTCTAATGAATATTCAGAGTTGATTTCCTTTAGGATTGACTGGTTTGATCTCCTTGCTGTCCAAGGGACTCTTAATACCCTTCTCCAGAAATGCAATTTGAAAGCATCAATTCTTCGATTTATCAACTATATGTGTACATATACCCCGTCCCTCTTGAGCCTCCCTCCCATCCACCCCATCCCACCCATCTAGGTCATCAGAGAGCACTAGCTTGAACTCCAGGTGTAATCCAGAAACTTCCCACGAGCTCTCTGTTTTACTCATGATAGTGTATATATGTCAATGTTAGTCTTTCAATTTGTCCCACCTTTTCCTTCCCACTCTGTGTCCACAAGCCTGTTTTCTATGTCTGCCCTGCAAATATGTTAATCTGTACCATTTTTTCTAGATTCCATATATATGTGTTAATATAGACATTTGATTTTCTCTTTCTGACTTACTTCACTCTGTATAACAGGCTCTAAGTTTGTCCACCTCAGTTCAACTGAGTCAAAAGCATTCCTTTTAATGGATGGTAATAGTCCATTGTGTGGATGTCCCACAGCTTCTTCATCCATTCATCTGCCAATGGACATCTAGGTTGCTTCCATGTCCTGGCTGTTGTAAACAGTTCTGCAATGAACATTGGGGGTGCATATGTCTTTTTGAATTGAGGTTTTCTCAGGGTATGCACCCAGTAGTGGGATTGCTGGGTCATACGGTGACTGAATTTCTCACTGGGCAGAACTTTCCCTCGTGTGACATATGCTGTCCTGCCTGGCACCTTCACGCAGGTCTCTGTATGGAATGTCATCATCTCTTCTTCCTTTGGTGAAATCCTACTCGTCCCTCAACATAGTCTGTGCCACTTCTCCTGCCACTTCTGATAGTCCTGGTGATTTAAATACTCCAATTTTGTGTAGTTCTCACAGGGCAACTAAGGCACAACTCTGCTTATTCCAACCATTATTTTAAATTCTATCATCCTGAAAACACCACTGAAATTATTTACATCTTTGATATGGCTAACCTTCAAATATTTGCAGATAATGCTCTGACTGTCCTTGCTCATTTCCTCTCCAGGATCCCAGCAATCTAAGGCTTACAGAATTAGGAATGCTTCCTGTTCTTGGTCAAGACCACACTTTGATTCTTTCTCATCTCAGTAAGATGAAAATTACATGGTTTAAAAGGCAGAGTTATCCATAGAAAGTGGAATGCTAGGCAATGTTCAGATACGACCCTCACTGACCTGCCTTCTGACTGCAAATGGCATTTCACAATTATCTGAGCAGATTTGGATTCAAATTGGTGAGGCTCACATAGCTATGGGGCTCCCTGACAAAATCCTTGTCCATGAGAGGTGTCCCTAAGCCATTAGGAGGACCTGGGCACCAAATGAAAGGTGGTTGAGCTCTTCTGATCCCTTTTATTACTATTTTCATGAAGAAATTATAGGCTCCTGGTGATTTCTGATTTAATGCTGTTATTTTCTGGGCTCATGGAGACATCCAGTCAAAAGTTTATTTCTTTATTTAGGACATTGAGTGATAGGTTTTCCTTTCTTTTATGATAAAAAATTTAAAAGTCAACAAAGTTGATCTTCAAAGAGGAAATTTTTGCAGCTGATTAGCAAATATTTTATATGTGTGGATTCTTGATATGAAGGGGCCCAAAGACTAGCATTGCTTTCTAGAAAACAATGATCACAGATAACTCCATCTGATTTCTTTGAGTAGGAAGTGTTAGGTTGCTCTATGTTGGGTTCTCTAAAAGCAGATCCTGAGACAGCGATTACAGTGCAAGTGAATTTTTGAGGGAAGACTCAGGAGAAAGAGAGTGAAGAATCAGAATAGGTGTGCCAGTTTGCATTCCCACCAAAAGAGTTCCCTTTTCTCCACACCCTCTCCAGTGTTTATTGTCTGTAGATTTTTTGATGAGGGCTGTTCTGACAACATGAGATGATACCTCATTGTGGTTTTGATGTGCATTTCTCTAATAATGAGTAATGTTGAGCATCTGTTAATGTGTTTATTAGCAGTATGTGTGTCTTCTTTGGAGAAATGTCTGTTTAGTTCTTTTGCCCACTTTTTGATTGGGTTGTTCATTTTTCTGGTATTGGACTGCATGAGCTACTTGTATATTTTGGAGATTAATTTTTTGTCACTTGTGTTGCTTGCTATTATTTTCTCCCATCCTGAAGGCTGCCTTTTAACCTTGCTTATAGTTTCCTTCATTGTGCAAAGCTTTTAAGTTTAATTAGGTCTCATTTGTATATTGTTTTTATTTCCATTACCTGGGAGGTGGGTCATAGAGGATCTTGCTGTGATTTATGTCAGAGAGTGTTCTGACTATGTTTTCCTATAAGGGTTTTATAGTTTCTGGTCTTACATTTAGATTTTTAACCCATTTTGAGTTTATCTTTGTGTATGGTGTTATAAAGCATTCTAGTTTCATTCTTTTACAGGTGGTTGACCAGTTTTCCCAGCACCACTTGTTAAAGAGACTGTCTTTTCTCCATTGTATGTTTTTGTCTCCTTTGTCAAAGATAAGGTGCCCATAGGTGTGTGGATTTATTTCTGGATTTCCTATTTTGTTCCACTGATCTCTATTTCTGTCTTTGTGACAGTACTATACTGTCTTGATAACTGTAGCTTTGCAGTATAGTCTGAAGTCAGGAAGATTGATTCCCCCCAGTTCCATTCTTCTTTAACAATATTGCTTTGGATATTAGAGGCTTTTTGTGTTTCCATACAAATTGTGAAATTATTTGTTCTAGTTCTGTGAAAAATACCATTGTAGTTTGACGGGTTGCATTGAATCTATAGTTTGCTTTGGGTAGTATACTCATTTTCACTATATTGATTCTTCTGATCCCACATACATGGTATATTTCTCCATCTATTTGGTTCATCTTTGATTTCTTTCATCAGGGTTTTATAGTTTTCTATATATAGGTCTTATGTTTCTTTAGGTAAATTTATTCCTAAGTATTTTATTCTTTTTGTTGCAATGTGAATGGGATTATTTCCTTAATTTCTCTTTCTGTTTTTTCATTGTTAGTGTATAGGAAAGCAACGGATTTCTGTGTATTAACTTTATGTTAGTGGGAATGCAAACTGGAACAGCCAATATGGAGAACAGTGTGGAGATTCCTTAGAAAACTGAGAATAGAACTGCAATCCCACTGCTGGGCATACACACCAAAGATACCAGAATTGGAAGAGACATATGTTCACTGTAGCACTGTTTACAATAGCTAAGACATGGAAGCAACCTAGATGTCCATTGGCGGATGAATGGATAAGGAAGTTGTGGTGCATATTCAAAATGGAATACTACTCAGCTATAAAAAGGAATGCATTTGAGTCAGATCTAATGAGGTGAATGAAACTGGAGCTTATTATACAGAGTGAAGTAAATCAGAAAGAAAGACAAAAATACTGTATATTAACACATATATATGGAATTTAGAAAGACAGTAATGATGATCTTACTTGTAAGGCAGCAAAAGAGACACAGATGTAAAGAACAGACTTTTGGACTCTGTGGGAGAAGGAGAAAGTGGGATGATTTGAGAGAATAGCATTGAAACATCTATATTACCATATGTGAAATAGATGACCAGTGCAAGTTTGATGCATGAAGCAGGGCACCCAAAGCCCGTGCTCTGGGATAACCCAGAGGGATGGGGTGAGGGGGGAGATGGGGTGGGGGCGGGGGAGACGGGTTGGGGCACAGGATGGCGGGACACATGTCTACCCATGGCTGATTCATGTTGATGAATGGCAAAGACCATCACAATATTGTAAAATAATAATCCCCCAATTAAAATAAATTAATTTAAAAAAAGAATCAGAATGGAAATTGTACTTAGTGAGAATATGGCCTCTGCTGTGGTGGACCTTCAGCTTGATCCTCCCGGGAGGTCTGCACCATGAATAACAACCAGAACTTTCTCACCTTGAGGCAAAGGAACGGGTGGTCATTTGCTGAGGCTGTCCTCAGGAGCAATAAAGCTTTCTTGGAGAAGTGGCTGGCTCCTCTCAACAAGTCCCTGTGCATGGAGCAGAGGCCAGTCATTAACAACAAGCACAGCAGCAGGGAGACGAATGGAGGCAATAAAGATCTCTGATAGAGACTGGTGTGTGGAACCTACAGTGTCTACTGTGTGAATTCCTTGAAAGACCTCATGTTTTCTCATGAAACCAGTTTCTCAAGTTACATGGTTTCTCATTCTAGGACAATCCAATAACTTTTACTGCACTGAATGTCTCTTGTAAAAGATGGCACTCAGAACTGAACCCAATAATCCAGATCTAGTGTGACTATATTGTGGTGAAGAGTTACGGTCAGGGGAGAAGGCCCCGGGATCAGACAGGGGCACCCCTGAAGGGCACAGATGAAGATGTGGGGAGCAGCTGCCAAGTCCTCGATAGGGAGTGAAGGACTGTGAACAGAGAGCCAGGATGTAATGGCAGTTGGTTTTGGTAAGTGACAAAATCTAAGAAGATACATTATTATGAGTCAGGTTAGACCAACAGAGTTCCCAGACAATGGGAGAAATTTAAAATCTGAGGGTGGTGATTCAAGGGAGGAGATGTACTGAATATCCAACCCAGGCAATTAGGCAAAAAAAAAAAAAAAAAAAAGAAAGAAAACACATTCAGATTGGAAAGGAAGTAAAATGATCTCATTGTCATACAACATGATTCTGTATGTGGAAAATCTTAAATAATCCACCACAACATTATTATCACTGCTAAATGAGTTCTGCAGGGTTGTGTTATATAAGATTAGAACAAAAAAGTTAATCATAACTGTGTAATCAATGAAGAATTCAAAAGTTAAATCATAAAAATAAGCAACTCCATTTAAAATGACATAAAATTACTTAGGAATTAATATAAAGAATTAAATGATCCAACACTGAAAATTACAAAACATTATTGCAAAACATTAAATAATTTCTAAATAAAATGACAGATATTCCATAGTTAAGGATTGGAAGATTTAATATTAAGATGACAGTGTTCACCAAGTTGACCTATACATCCTGTGCAAATTCTATCAGAATCCCAGCTAGCTTTTTTTTTTAAGAAAAAGACTTTGACAAGGTGGACTTAAAATTCATATGAAAATACAAAGTATCTGGAATAGCAAAAACGGTTTTGAAAGTAAAAGAACAAGGTTGGAAGACTCACACATATAAATTTCAAATCTTAATACATACAACTGCAGTGATAAAGATAAAATAGTGCTTACATAAGTATAGACATATAGATAAACAATTAAGAGTCTAAAAATGAACTCTAAAATGTATGATCAATTTATTTTTGAAAAAGGTGTTAAGGAAATTCAGTAAGGAAAGAAGAATTTTTCAAATAAATCCAGTTGGGACAACATGCAAAATAATGAATTTGGACCCCTATCTTACATAATATGTTAAAAAATTAAAATAGGTCACAGATTTAGGTTTTAGAGTTTAAAATTTATAAACTTATAGAAGTAAATCTTTGTGACATCGGATTAGGCAATGTTTTCTAAAATACAATACCAAAGTATAACAGAAAAAATAAACTAGACTCAAAATGAAAAATTTTTGTGCTTCAAATGCTTTCATTAGGGTAGTGAAACAACAATCCTTAGTCTTGGAGAAAACATTTGAAAATGACATATTTGATAAAAGACTTGTATACAAAATGTATAAAAACACTTACAACCTGATAATGAAAAGACAAAGAAGTAAATTTAAAAACAGGCAAAAGATTTGAATAGACATTTCTCTCAAAGAATATATAAAAATGGACAATGAAAATTAAATTAAAAGATGCTCAACATTATTAATTATTAGAGAAATAAAAACAAAAACTACCACAAGTTATCCATGTACACCCACTAGAATGGCTACAGTTTAAAAATGATCAACAATTATAAGTTCACATGTGGATACAGGGAAATCACACATTACTGATGAAAATATAAAATAGTGCAGCCAAACAATTGGCCAGTTGCTTAAAACATTAATTATAGAGTTACTATACGAACCAGAAATTCCACTTCTAGGAATGAAATTAAAACATATAAACAGAAAATTTGTATATGAATATTAATAGTACCATTATTCACAGTAGCCAAAGTATAGAAACATTGTAAATGTCCGTCAGTGAAGGAATAGGTACGCAAATGTTGCATATCCATACATGCAACTCAGGTATTACTCAAAGAAATGAAATACTGATAGATGCCACAAGACAGATGAACCTTGAAAACATCCAGAGTGAAAAATGCTCACAAAAGATCACAGGTTGTATAATTCCACTTCTATAAACAATATCCATTTTCTTGTCCAAAATAGGCAAATCTATAGAGGCAAAAATCACGTTAGAGTTGTCCAGCACTAGAGCAGGGGGAAGAAGATGAGAAATAACAGCTGATGGGTATAGGATTTCCTTTTGAGTGAGAAGAATGTTCTAAACTTAGATTTTGGAGATCAATGTGTAACTCTGTGATTATAATAAAAATCACTGACCTGTATCCTTTAAATGGGTAAATTTTAAGAAGTGTGAATTATATGTTCCTTTAATGACCTTGGGATATATTTGCATTCATTTAAAGTTTGGTTCATCTCTAGGCTAGTTTGCAAGGGCAGTTTGGGGGATGGTGACTTAAATCTGGGTTTCGAGCAGTTAAACTTGCACCTGCCACTCTTCTGATATTAGGTAATTTACTAAGTATACTGAACACTGTTGCTGTGTTCCCACGTCTAGACCATCTCTCATCTTCCCTTATGCAAAGTTTTACCTTGGAGCTAATTTTAGTAGCTCAGGGAAAAGGCAGTTTATATAGAAGTTCCAAGTGATTCTTTTCCATAAAGAACCTTTGCTGTTAAACTCAGGTCGACTTGCCACAGGGATTAGGAGATGTAGTGCTGCAAAACTGGTCTTAAAACTGCACCCTAAATGTGGTTATTTCACACCCACGGCGGCAAGCTTAGAACAAGGTTGTATTTCCCCTCCTCATTTCTCTTTGGCACCAATTTGGCACCAGTTGTGCAGGGGGAGAGTCAGACAGGAGCACGACACAAAAGCTCGGCCTCTGGCCCACAGCTGAGTGCTGAGGCTGTCTGCCCCGACTGGGCCCTGGGTGCAGGGAAAAGAGAGAAGCTGATCAGATTTCCCAGCTTTGAAGTGGGGATGCAGCCACAGTGAAGAAGCTCCTGATCAAAGGCTGCGAAAAACAAGTAGCTCTCCAGGGAGAGCCTGGGCACCTGCAGCCAGGTGGGGAGAGGATGCCTGCCTCTGAATGCGCACTTTTGTTTCTGCTCCTTTAGACAGCAAGCAGCACTTGAAGCAATTGGAACCAGCAATTTATAAATCAGATTGGCCTAACACAATGCTTCTCAAAATTGATATGCCTTAGAATCACCGGGAGAAGTTTCTGGAAACCTCAGATACCTTGGCTTCTCCCCTAAGGAAAGTCATTCTTAAGGTCTAAGGTGGGGATGTCAGCTCTGTACTTTTTTTTGCAAGTTCTCCTAAGTGGTTTAGATGCTTGTAAAGAAAAACTGACTTTATGTTCAGACTCACCACCAATCCAGAGAGGAAAATATTATAGGTATCTTATATATAATACATATCCCAGGTGGCACTACTAATAAAGAACCTGCCTGCCAATGCTGGAGATGTAAAAGGAGCGGCTTCAATCCCTGGGTCAGGAAGATCCCCTGGAGTAGGGCAAGGCAGCCCACTCTGGTATTCTCGCCTGGAGAGTCCCATGGAGAGGACCCTGGTGGGCTACGGACCATAGGGTCACAGAGAGTTGAACATGAATGAAGCGACTTAGCAAGCATATATATGTGTATATATATATATACACATATATAAGATACCTATTATAAGGTATCTTATAATAGGTAATTGGAACCAACACCTATTATAAGGTATCTTATAAGATACCTATTATATAATGGGTATCATAATTTCAAATCTTCATCAAAAACCATCAAAGAAGCAAGAAGTAATTTTCAGTAAATCTCATCTACCAATTTTCTGAATATAGGATAGAAAGCTAAAAAAAAAAAAAAAAATTTCCCTGTAGACCTAAGTGCCTTTGTTAGCATTCCAGGTACCTCACTAGGTGCTAAGGGTGGAGATGAGCAACGCAGACATGTTCCCAAGAGCTCAGCATCTTCCTGGGGAGACAGACATGTAAACAAAACAAATGAAGTCTTTTAAGAAGAATGTATAAGGGCCTATTCCAGCCCAGGAAGAGAGTGATTAACTCTGCCTGGAGGTTGGGAGGAGAGAGAGCAGAGGTTTTCCCAAAAATGCAAGGTTGGAAGCCAGACTTGGGTGATGAGGAGAAGCTGGTCTCCCTGATATAGGGAGGTGCAGGTGGTCTGGCAAAGAAGTGGGAAGATTCCAGTCCTTGGGGAAACAGTGTGGAGACCCAGGCCTGGAGGTTCTATATGGCAGGGACATAAACAAGTTGGTGATGGGGTGACTGGGGTAATATAGACAAGTAGCCTTGTTGTGAAAGAACCTATGAACTTCATGAAGGAACTGTGGACTTTGCCTGCAGGGTATGAGCACCTCATGCAGGAATTTTCCCTCTGTCTGCGAACCCAAAGAACCCACAATCCTGGCTAGAAAATTGTTATTCAAGTCCAGTAAGCTTGAATTGGGAAAATATAATGAATGTGCCTCCAGAATAATAACAACGAACTGTTTATTTCTCATTTGATTTTGCAAGCTCCAAACGAATACTGGTAACAATGAGTGTCTGCATATCTTATAAACCAAGAGAAAAATTCATAGCTATTGTCACATATGCTTTTCAAGACCTCAGAGTAACCACATGAAGTAGGGGTGGTTTCTCAGCTTTCTAGAAGAAATCTCTTAGAAAATCTCAATAATTTACATCACATAGCTTATAAAGTAGTAGACCTAAGATTCAAGCACATATTTTCAGGTTATGAATCTTAAAATTTTTCTCCTACAAGATGTGGATTTACTGAAAAAACATATAACTCTAAACAAACACACACAGAGACCAGAAAACATACCATGAAGCCACCTAGAAGACAAATTCCAAAGAGAAATGTTATGATTTCTGTAAATGCTATCATTGGCCTGACTATGCTCCGATTATAAACGAATATATCACAAACAACCACAATAATGAAAAATGAGATCTCAGAGACTTTGTATAGTAAGAGGTTACTTTTTTTTTTAAGTGGAAAAGAATAGGTTCATGGCTTTAACCAGGCAAAGGGAACACAGTGAGCTCCTGCTGCAAAAAGTGTGTACCCAGTAACTTCCCCAGCAGGAGGGCTACTTCCTGCTCATTCTTACGATCTGATTTGGGCAGCACTCCTGGGTTTCCCCCTGCCCCTGGTTTCCATCTTGGGGCCATACCTTAGTAAGGCTGTAGGTTACCTTGGCAGCCTGCAGCCAGCAGGTAGGATTTCCCAGGTCCCTGTCACTTTGACTCTTGACCCCAGCATGTGACTTGCTTTTGCCAATGAGATGTTAGCAAATGTGACACCAGCAGGGGTATGGAAAGCACTGTATGCTCGTCCTTGCTCATCCTTGCCCACTGCTATCTGATACCTATGCCCTGCCTTTTTAATGCTAGAACACTGTGGGCTATAGAGAGAATAACCAAAGCCATTACTAATTGATCTCAGCTCTCCTTCTGTTGTGTGATAACCTGTGTGAGAACTAAGTGCTTTGCAATCTATACAGCTTTGTAAAAATGTCAATTTCTTACCAAATTATAATTATCACCCTAATAATTATCGTGTCTGAGACCTCCATGCTATTTTTTACACTTTATTTATTTACTCATGGCTGTGCTGGATCTTCATTGGTGCCTGAGGGCTTTCTTTAGCTGTGGTGAGTGGGAGCTGCTCTCTAGTTGCAGTGTGTGGCTTCTCAAAGCGATGGCTTCTCTTGCTGTGGAGCCCAGGCTCCAGAGCTCGCTGGTTCAGTAGCTGTGACTCATGGACCCTAGAGTGCGGTCTCAGTAACTATGACCCCTGGGCTTGCTCCATGGTGTGTGGGATCTTCCCAGACCTGGGATTGAACCCATGTCCCCTGCATTGGCAGACAGACTTTTAATCACTGGACCACCAGGGAAATGTTCCTCTATACTGTTGAATTAAGACTCTAAGACAAAAATGAATGATGCAGTCTGATGGAGACTGACAAAGAAGAAACACGTGAATTTCTTTAAAAGCCACTGGTTATTAACCACACTAAATGAAATATGTCCTACTTTAGGTTCTTTTGGGTCAATCATGTGCTGTGCTGTTCTTAGTCACTCAGTCATGTCTGACTCTTTGTGACCCCATGGACCTGTCAGGCTCCTCTGTCCACTGGGATTCTCCAGGCAAGAATACTGGAGTGGGTTGCAATGCCCTCCTCCAGGGAATCTTCCCAAACTAGGGATCAAACCCAGGTCTCCTGCATTGCAGGAAGATTCTTTACCATCTGAGCCACCTGGGAAGCCCGAGAAGATCATGGCAGCCATTAAAAAGAGTTTAAGTGAGAGTTAGTTATCCAGGACTTCACTGCCAAGTTATAATGAAATCAAGTCTCAAATCAAAGTCCACCACACATATGGACATTAATTTAGCAGAAACACTTCATATAGCCTTTATAAAAAAGTGATGATGTTACAGCTCTCTTTCTACGAGTCCTGGCCATTCATGGCTTGATAGTTCATTTAAAGTGAACACAACATTCCAGAGACTCTGTTCTTTTGTTGTTTATTGGTTATCCTCCATAACCAATAGCTGGGCATAGAATCACTCAGGAACTGAACCCTCTATGACTGTAAGGCATTTTTACTTGTTGTATTCAAACTCCCTATTTATGCACGACTGGAAACATCTCTAAAATACATGTTGCCTTTAATTCTGCTCTTTTTAGGACTTCCTCATGCTTTTCAACAAGCTACTCATTTTCACCAATGTTTCTCACAATCAGTATACTAACTAGAAAATCTGTGATCAAAATGGGATGAGAGATGGGTTTATAGCAGCTGCCTCTCTGGTAGAGTGCACTCTGATTAATGCCACTGCTCACGCCTGGATTGTTCCATTTTGATGATTCACTATCATTAGAGTTAAAGCTGAAACTAACTAACAAGCACATGATGCTCCATTAGCTGTACACATCTCACAGAACACATTCTGACCCATCTCACAGAAATAGTAATCCCATGTCACTTGGAATTAGATCTTCATTTGTCCTGTCTACAGGCATCGTTGATGTCTGTCTTCTGGGCTCTTTATAATAATGGCAACTATTTTCATGGTGACGCATTTGATAGCATGGGCTAGAAATGTGCCTTCTAACACATCCTCAAAAATCACACTCCAAAAAAAAAGCCATTTAAAATTTAGGCATAAATCTGTTGTGGGTTTTGGCTGTTAGGCTAGATCCCTGTGGTCTGTAAAGATAAGGTACACAGAACTGGAGGAACAGAAATTTTCAAAGGCCTTCACAACCTGGCCTGGGGTTCTACCTTCAGAGTTAACTCCTTCTCTGGCAAAGAGAAAGGTATTTATGAGATTGATCGGGCTGGATCTTGCTATAGCTCACAGCCTGGGAGAAAACAGAAAGCTTTGTCTGGCTTTCAGGTCTACTCCCTTAGACAGTCAAACTCCTTTCCCTGGCCCATGGAGATGTGGTAACTTGCAGCATCACTAAACCAGGATTATGACTCCCACGCTGATATTAGCAATTGATTGAAATGTGGTTTCAGGCGAGGGCAGGAGGAAATAGCACAGAACAATACAGCCAAGTTCATTGTGCTAACTCGGAGCTACAGCTCCCTGAGAACCAGGTGCAAATTGAATAGAAAGGGATATTATCAGCTCCAGGTTCCACTGGGTGGTGTAGAAAGCAGGGCATGCGATGTGCCTGTCAACCTCGTCTGACTCATACCTGTCATTTCCCCCAGTTTTTCTTAAACTCAGCCATTTCTCTCTTCTGTCTCCAGCCTGATTGGCAGATGCTGAGATGTCAGTAGATGAAACAGGGAAAATAGTGCCCCAGATCCAGACAACTGTGGCTCCCATTTCAAAGAATGGAGATGAAAGAATCAATACATAGGCAATACTAAAGTCTGAAAGTCGAAGGGGAAGGAAGGGATAAGGAAGTTTTGTGGCTTATTCTGCACCAGCCCAAATATAGGCGCTTTGTGTTCATCAGTGCATTTGTCTTATGAAATCTTTGGATGTTAAGGATTATTATCCCAATTCAACAATGAAAAAACTCAAGATCAAGGTGTTTAAGTAACTTGCCTATCGTTACCCAGGTAATAAATGATGAAAGTGAGATTTAAGTCCAAGTTTATTGATTCAACAAAGCTACTCCAGCATCATCTTTCTTTTCATTACTTGTTTTCCTGACGTCAATGGCACTTATTTTATTTATATATTTGGCGAGGTTTATTGGACAAAAATTATATGGCAGATTACATACAATATCCAGGCGACCTACTGCTGCTTCTTCTATCCAGCATTCAACCCCTCTCTTCTTCCTTTGTTAACCTCTTGCTCACATGATCTGAGTAAGCCTGATCCCAACCTGTGCTCTGGAAGGAGCCAAGTGTTCCTGGCCATAGTAACTGGCTTAGGAATGGGTGTGATCCAATCCATCCACTGAGAATCAGACTGGGAACTTTCCCTGAAACTGTGAAGAAAGAGAAACATTTTCTGGTGGGATAGCTCAGGTGGGTAGAACTTAAGTCTGGACTGTCGCTAGACATCTTTCTGAAACATGGCAAGAGATTTCCTGAAAATGAAGCACCTTGTAGAAGAAAACTGAGCCAAGAAATGAGAAGAAAACACCATTTGTGTACCTGAACCCTGACTTACCTGAATCTGAGATTTGATCTAAATTTCAGTTACATTAGTCCAATGTTTTATTTATTTCATTTCTTCCCCTTTTTAAAAAATGTAAGTCACTTTCATGTCTTATTTGCAAGAGAAAGATCTCTGGCCACTGCTCAGGTTAACCAACACAGACCAGGTCTCTAAGTTAATGAAGATTTTATCCTAGTGGGGAGATGGGTAACAATCAAATACTCACTGAAATAAGTGGTATAAAGATTAATAGATACCCTAAGGAAAGAGACATTGTTCTATAAAAGCACATAATAAAACTGTGCCTGGCTAGGGGGAATCAGAAAATCCTTTGCTGAAAAACTTACCAGATATTGAAAAGGTACAAAGGACTTTATTAGATGGAAACGTGGGTAATATATGGTTCATACAGAAGGAAAAAAAGATGCAAGAGGGATAATTGTAAGAAAATAAGCAAAAGTTAAAGAATAAAAGTGGTGCAAGAGAGGGTATAAATGTAAGCATGAACAAAGCTGTACATGGCCTATGCTATAGGAGGAAGTTGGATTTTTATCCAAGAGATACAAGATGCAAGAGACAGAAGAAGCCATTAAAGGTTTTTAAGCATGCTGACATGATCAGACTTGATGTTTGAAATCTACCTATAATGGAGAGAACAGAACAAGGGTGGCCACAGAAGATGCAAGAAAATCAGTCAGAAGACTATTGCAGTGGTCTATCCTTCCTCAGGAATCAGTGCAAAGACATAGAGGAAAACAATAGAATGGGAAAGACTAGAGATCGCTTCAAGAAAAATAGAGATACCAAAGGAACACTTCATGCAAAGATGAACACAAAAAAGGACAGAAATGGTATAGACCTAACAGAAGCAGAAGATGTGGCAAGAATACACAGAAGAACTATACAAAAAAGATTTTAATGACCCAAATGAGCATGATGGTATGATCACTCATCTAGAGCCAGACATCCAGGAATGTGAAATCAAATGGGCCTTAGGAAGCATCACTATGAACAAAGTTAGTGGAGGTGATGGAATTCCATCCTAAAAGATGGAACAGAACACTGCAGATGGTAACTGTAGCCATGAAATTAAAAGACACTTGCTCCTTTGAAGAAAAGCTATGAACAACCTAGACAGCTTTTTAAAAAGCAGAGACATTACTTTACCAACAAATGTCCATCTAGTAAAAGTTCTGGTTTTTCCAGTAGTCATGTATGGATGTGAGAATTGGACTATAAAGAAAGTTGAGCATCAAAGAATTGAAGCTTTTGAACTATGGTGTTGGAGAAAACTCTTGAGAGTCCTTTGGACTGCAAGGAGATCCAACCAGTCCATCCTAAAGGAGATCAGTCCTGAATATTCATTGGAAGGAGTGATCCTGAAGCTGAAATTCCAATACTTTGATCTCCTGATGTGAAGAACTGACTCATTGGAAAAGACTGTAATGCTGGGAAAGATTGAAGGTGGGAGGAGAATGGGATGACAGAGGATGAGATGGTTGGATGGCATCACTGATGTGATGGACATGAGCTTGAGTAGGCTCTGGGAGTTGGTGATGGACAGGGAAGCCTGGCATGCTGCAGTCCATGGGGTCACAAAGAGTCAGACACGACTGAGTGACTGAACTGACTGACTGAACTGAACTGAGGGGAAGACATAATGGTAGCTTATACAGCAAAGTTGTATCAGTAGCTAGACTGATTTCTAAGGTGAGTTTGGTGGGAGAGGAAAGCAGAGAGGAGGGGAGGTAATCTGTGGTTTTTAGGTATTTGGCTTGTGCAATCTAATAGAAAATGATCTCTTTTAATGGCATAGAGATCAATAGTAGAATAGGACCTAGGCCAGGGAGCTGAAGGAACGGATTCAAGCTCAATCCTGTTGAGTTAAAAGTGTGTTTGAGACATGTAAGTGGAGAAGACGAGTAGGCAGGTAAAATTAAGACTCTGGAGCTTATACAATGAGGCTTTAGTTAGAGAAAAAAAAATCTGGGAGGCACTGATCTATAAATTGAGGCAAATTGAAGTTGTAGGTGTGAAAGGCATTGCCAAGGAAAAAGCATAGAGTAAGTAATGCTGAGAGGCTAGGCCTGAGCCTCATGGCAATCCTAATTTCATATCTGTTGTTAAAATAATTTTCAAGAAGACACAAAATTATAACTTGTATAAGTATCTAAAATGAGTACACATTAAAAGACTTATTTAACTCATTTTTATTATAAAAACAAGCAGATCCCACAACTTGGTTCAATCTTCATATTGGTTGACAGATTTAATATAATCACTGTAAATATTTCGGTAGGTTTTTTTTTTTTTTTTTTTTTTTTGCTAAAATAGACAAACCAATCCTAAAATTCATAAGAAAATGTAAGGAACTTTAAATAGTCAAAACAATCTTGAAAAATAAAAAAGTTGGAAGACACAAACTTTCCAACTTCAAATTTTACTACAAATTACAGTACTCCTTAACATCGGTACAGCTCAGTCTCTCAGTCCTGTCCGACTCTTTCTGAAACCATGGACTGCAGCACACAAGGCTTCCCTGTTCATCACCAACTCTAGGGGCTTACTCAAACTCATGTCCATAGAGTCAGTGATGCCATCCAACCACCTCTTCCTCTGTCATCCCCTTCTCCTCCCGCCTTCAATCTTTCCCAGCATCAGGGTCTTTTCCACTGAGTCAGTTTTTCACATCAGGTGGCCAAAGTATTGGAGTTTCAGCTTCAGCATCATTCCTTCCAATAAATATTCAGGACTGATTTCCTTTAAGATTGACAGATTGGATCTTCTTGGAGTCCAAGGAACTCTCAAGAGTCTTCTCCAACACCACAGTTCAAAAGCATCAATTCTTCAGCACTCAGTTTTCTTTTTGGTCCAGCTATTCTCTATCTGATACACGACTACTAGAAAAACAATAGCCTTGACCATACGGACCTTTGCTGGCAAAGTAAAATATCTGCTTTTTAATATGTTGTCTACTTTTGTCATGCTTTTTTTCCAAGGAGCAAGTGGTTTTTCATTTCATGCCTGCAGTCACCACCTGCAGTGATTTTGGAGCAAAAGAAAACAAAATCTGTCACTGTTTCCATTGTTTCTCCATCTATTTGCCACGAAGTGATGGAGCAGGATGCTATGATCTTTGTTTTCAGAATGTTGAGTTTTAAGCCAGCTTTTTTCATTCTGCTCTTTCACTTTCATTAAGAGGCTCTTTATTTCTACACCACTTTCTATCATAAGGGTGGTGTCATCTGCATATCTGAGGTGATTGATATTTCTCCCTGCAATCTTAATTCCAGCTGGTACTTCATCCAGTCTGGTGTTTCTCATGATGCACTCTGCATATAAGTTCAGTAAGCAAGTTGACAATATACAGCCTTGACACACTTTTTTCCCAATTTGAAACTAGTCTGTTGTTCCATGTCCAGTTCTAACTGTTGCTTCTTGACCTGCATACAGATTTCTCAGGAGGCAGATAAGGTGGTCTAATATTCCCATCTCTTTAAGAATTTTCCACAGTTTCTTGTGACCCACATAGTCAAAGGCTTTAGTGTAGTCAATGAAGCAAATGCAGATATTTTTCTGGAATTCACTTGCTTTTTTGATGATCCAACAGATTTGGCAATTTGATCTCCTGTTTCTCAGCCTTTTCTAAATCCAGCTTGAACATCTGGATGTTCCTGGTTCACATACTCCTGAAGCCTAGCTTGGAGAATTTTGAGCATTACTTTGGTAACATGTGAGATGAATGCAATTGTTTGGTAGTTTGAACATTCTTTTGCATTGTCTTTCTTTGGGATTGGAATGAAAACTGAGCTTTCTAGTCCTGTGGCCATTGTTGAGTTTTCCAAATTTGCTGACATATTGAGTGTAGCACTTTCACAACACCATCTTTTAAGATTTGAAATAGTTCAACTGGAATTCCATCACCTACAGTAGCTTTGTTCATAGTGATGTTTCCTAAGGCCCAATTGAGTGCATACTCCAGGATATCTGGCTGTAGGTGAGTGATCACACCATCGTGCTCATTTGGGTCAATAAGATCTTTTTCTTATAATTCTTCTTTGTGTTTTTTGCCACCTCTTCTTAATATCTTCTGCTTCTGTTAGGTCCCTACCATTTCTGTCCTTTATTGTTCCCATCTTTGCATGAAATGTTCCCTTGATATCTCTAATTTTTTTGAAGTTATCTCTATTTTTTCCTATTCTATTGTTTTCATCTATTTCTTTGCATTGATCACTAAGGAAAGCTTTCTTATCTCTCCTTGCTATCCTTTGAAACTCTGCGTCCAGATGGATATATCTTTCCTTCACCCCTTTGCCTTTGCTTCTCCTCTTAGCTATTTGTAAGGCCTCCTCAGACAGCCATTTTCTCTTTTTGCATTTCCTCTTGTGGATGGTCTTGATCACTGCCTCCTGTACAATGTCAGGAACCTCCATTCATAGTTCATCAGGTACTCTGTCTATTATATCTAGTCCCTTGAATCTGTTTATCACTTCCACTGTATAATCATAAAGGATTTGATTTAGGTCATACCTGAATGGTCTAGAGATTTTCCCTACTTTCTTCAATTTAAGTCTGAATTTGGCAATAAGGAGTTCATGATCCAAGCCACAGTCAGCTCCTGATCTTTTTTTTTTTTTTTTTTTTTTTGCTGACTGTATAGAGTTTCTGCATATTCAGCTGCATAGAATGTAATCAATCTGATTTCAGTGTTGACCATCTGGTGATGTCCATGTGTAGAGTCATCTCTTGTGTTGTTGGAAGAGGGTGTTTGCTGTGACCAGTGTGTTATCTTGGCAAACTCTGTTAACCTTTGCCCTGCTTCATTTTGTACTCCAAGACCAAACTTGCTTGATACTCCAGGTATCTCTTGACTTCCTACTTTTGCATTCCAGTCCCCTATGATGAAAAGGATATTTTTGTTTGGTGTTCATTCTAAAAGGTCTTGTAGGTCTTTATAGAATCATTGAACTTCAGCTTCTTTGACATTATTGGTTGGGGCATAGACTTGGATACTGTGATATTGAATAGTTTGCCTTGGTAACAAACAGAGATCATTCTATCATTTTTGAGACTGCACCCATGTACTGCATTTTGAACTCTATTGTTGACTATGAGGGTTACTCCATTTCTTCTAAGGGACTTTTGCCAACATTAGTAGGTACAATGGTCATCTGAATTAAATTCACCCATTTTGTTCCATTTTAGTTCATTGATTCCTAAAATGTCTATGTTTACTCTTGCCATCTCCTGTTGGACCACTTCCAATTTACCTGGATTCATGGACCTAACATTCCAGGTTCCTATGCAATATTTTCTTTACAGCATCAGACTTTACTTCCATCACCAGTCACATTCACAACTGGGTGTTGTTTTTGCTTTGGCTCCATCCCTTCATTCTTTCTGGAATTATTTCTCCACTGATCTCCAGTAGCATACTGGGCACCTACTGACCTGAGGAGTTCATTTTTCAGTGTCATATCTGTTTGCCTTTTCATACTGTTCATGGGGTTATCAAGGTAAGAATACTAAAGTGGTTTGCCATTCCCTTCTCCAGTGGACCATGTTTTGTCAAGACTCTCCACCATGACCCATCCATCTTGGGTGCCCTAAATGCCATGGCTCATATTTTCATTGAGTTAGACAAGGCTGTGGTCCAAGTGATCAGTTTGGTTAGTTTTCTGTAGTTGGGTTTCATAGTCTGTCTGCCATCTGATGGATAAGGATAAGAGGCTTGTGAAAGCTTCCTGATGGGATGGACTGGCTGTGGGGGATTCTGGTTCTTGCTCTGATGTGTGGGGCTCAGTGAATCTTTAATTCAATTTCTGTTGATGGGTGGGGCTGTGTTCCCTCTCTGTAGTTTGCCCTGTGGCCAAACTAGGGTAGAGGTAATGATGATTTCCTTCAAAAGGATTTATGCCATGAATTATATATTCAGTGCCCCTGACCCCACAGCAGGCCACTGTCAACTATAGATCAATGAAGTAGAACTGAGAATTCCAAGATATACTTTAGTATTTGTAGTCAATTTTTTGGCAAAGTGAGAAGTTTGATGAGAAAAGAATAGTCTTCTCAACGAATGGTGTTGAGACAACTGGATATCTACCTGTAAAAGAAGGCATTTGAACTCTTCACTCACATCATACACAAAAATATATCAGGTGGATCATATAGTTAACTGAACTAAGACTATAAAATTGTTAGAATAATACAACTTGGTGAGTTCAGGTTAGGTAATGGTTTCTTACATATAACACTGAAAACACAACTGAAAAAATAAGATAAAGTGTATTTCATCAAAATTAAAAACTTTTGTCTTTGCAACTACAGAGTCAGCAAAGTGAAAAGATGATCTATAGTATGAAAGCCTGACTTTATTTTTCTGGGCTCCAAAATCACTGCGGATGGTGATTGCAGCCATGAAATTAAAAGACGCTTACTCCTTGGAAGGAAAGTTATGACCAACCTATACAGCATATTAAAGAGCAGAGACATTACTTTGTCAACAAAGGTCCATCTAGTAAAGGCTATGGTTTTTCCAGGAGTCATGTGAGAGTTGGGCCATAAAGAAAGCTGAGCTCCGAAGAATGGATGCTTTTGAACTGTGGGGTTGGAGAAGATTCTTGAGAGTCACTTGGACTGCAAGGAGAGCCAACCAGTCCATCCTAAAGGAGATCAGTCCTGGGTGTTCATTGGAAAGACTGATGTTGAAGCTGAAACTCCAATACTTTGGCTATCTGATGCAGAGAGCTAACTCATTTGAAAAGACCCTGATGCTGGGAAAGATTGAGGGCAGGAGCAGAAGGGGACAACAGAGGATGAGATAGTGGGATGGCATCACTGACTCAATGGACATGGGTTTGGGTAGACTCTGGGAGTTGGTGATGGACAAGGAGGCCTGGCGTGCTGCAGTTCATGGGCTTGCAAAGAGTCGGACATGACTGAGTGACTGAACTGAACTGAACTGAACTGAAGTCTGAAAGAACATATTTTAAATCATTTAAATTAAATTATTTGGGACTTGTATCCAGAATACATACATATATCACAACTAAATAGAGTAAGTTCTCTTTATGCAAACCTTCAAGTTGTAAGTAAACCTTCAAAGATGTGAACATATTATAAACCTATTACAGTATGATACTATATCAGCAATTGTGTTAGTTGGGTACCTAGGCTCACTTTGTTGGACTTATGAACAAAGTAGACTTACAACATGCTCTGGGAATGACACAGAGCTCATTTATAGGTAGGGGACTTACTGTAATAAAGACAAACACTCCATATATAAAATGAGCAAAGAATTTGAATAGACACTTTACCTATAAAGATATACAAATAAGCTCAACAGAGGAAGTTCAGTACCATTACAGTTGTCCCTTGGAATCCAGAGGGGATTGGTTTCAGGACACTTGCAGATACCAAAATCCAAGGATATTCAAGTCCCTTAGAGAAAATAGTGTAATATTTATATATAAGCTATGCACATCCTCCTGTATACTTTAAATCATCTCTAGATCACTTACAGTACTTAATACAATGTACGTGCCACATAAATAGCTGTAAACATCATTGAAAATACTATATAAATAGTTGCTGGCCTGAGACAAATTCAAGTTTTGCATTGAAATAAAAATGATTTTTCAATCCAAAGTTGAGTGAATCCATGGGAACAGGCAGACCCACAGCTACAGAAGGCTGACTGTAGTCATTAGTAAGAAGCAAATTAAAATCACAGCAAGATACTTGCTCACTGAGTTGGCTACAATAACAGAGAAATCGACAATTGCAAGTGTTGATATGGATATGGAAAATTGGAACCACCATTCCTTGCTGTGGGAATGTCAAATGGTGCAGGTACACCAGAGAATATTTTGGCAGTTCCTTTACATGCCAGACATGCATTTATCCTCTGGTCTAGCAATCCCACTCTGGCACTGACCATAGCCACTGCTGGAAGAACTGCTACCATAACTTCCCAAGGTACTGCTAGGGGCTGCCTGTTAGCCGTCTCCAGATTATGAGAGCTACTGCCTGTAAGATGATGGAGAACCTTGATTACTACTGTAGCCACTGGTCTAGCCATATCTCTGGGGAGTTAGTTGTGCTCTGAGTCTATCCATAAGAACCACTGCAGCTGCATGGCCTGCAGTGTCTGTGGACTAGCCAAAACTACTGTAACTCTGCTGTCCACAGGGCTGATGGCTATGCTGGGAAAACTCTGCCCACTTTGGGTGGGGTAGACCCAATAGCTTTGGGTTGCTGGTTGGGTATAGTCATTTGAGATCATATCCACACACAGGCCAACAGTAACAAGGTTCCAACCCCACAGAACATCGACTTCTGAAGGACTGAGCTGACTTCATCTCTTATTGACAGAAGCTGCAGAGTCATGCTGCAGTTTCTGTACTTAGAGGGAGCAGAATCACTAGAGCCATTTTTTGCAGCCAATCTACCTAATACTCTTTTATAACATTTTATTCTTCTTCATAAGATTTATCTAGATTTGCAATTAAATATTGATGACTGTGTTTCATTGTAAATAGCTAACTCCTAACAGATGAAAATTTCAAGGAGGCCAAGAGTATGTAGATTTTTATCTAAGTTGGAAGACTGGTCCTAGTATATTTTTTGGCATATAACAGGCACTGAGTGGATGAATAATTAGTTACCCCTGGCTAATTCGCCAGGTTGATGCAAGCATTAGAAATAAAGTGTTGGCAAGGTGATCCAGACAGAACTAGAAACTAACTGATATCCACTGAGAAAAGTTATGGCTGGTGACAGCTCAAATACCTACACCACCCATTACTGGAAAGGTCAGGACAGCTAAAGACAATTCTTAGACATAGTAAATCAGTTTAGAACATCTTTAAATGCTTTGGGAAAGTGGATGAGGGCACAGTAGTCCCATTTTTGTTGACAACATCAATCAGTGGTTGAAAAGATTGCTAAAAAATACATATGCGTGGGCTGTGCACTTCTAAGATTTTGAGTCTGTGGGTCTGGCGTGGGGCCAAGGCATGCAAATTTAAGACAGCCAGTTAACTCCAGTTTTCATTTTTCTTGACTCACAGAAACAGCTCACCACAGCTCCTTCCAGTTTCCAGCACTAGCCAGTTGCTGTTCTGAGCATCAGCTCTACAGGGTCACTTCTTGTGTTTCTGAGGTATCAGCCTCAGGAGGAAACATTCCCATCATAAGGGTCTGAGATATGGGTCACACTGGACATGGGTTAGGTCTTCAAGAGTTTGACAGACATTTTTTTTTTTTTTTTGCATGTCTTCTCCATCTTAATAAGGTCCATTTCTTTCCTTCCTTCCCCCAGCCTTAGGAGGAGGACTGCAAGCTCTTCCTGCAGTTACTCTGTCACATGGCTTTTCCTATTTTGTCTTTTCCTGCCCACTCAATTTCCTATGTACTTTATGTCAAAATAGCTGGCATGGCTTTGGTTTTTCCTGACCAGACCTTGACTCACGGAGCCACCTGGCACACTTTCCTCCACGGAGTTCTCCTACTGAGGGAAGCACAAGGGAGAACAAACCCTTGCCAGCATCCCTCTCTCACCCACACTGATTATTTGGAGCACCCCACCCAGAATGATGTCTCTACACACCCTGGAGCCCAGAATATTCCCACCAACTCATGGAACATGTTGCACACACACTCCAATTCCAAGAGCAAACATCTGTTTTGAGATATTAGAAGCTAATCTATTTGGCCTGCACAGATGGACCCAGATGCATAGAGGGGAGAAAAGCAATTTAGTTTCACTTGTTAGCAGGGGCTGTGCTGGAGAGTGAACAGCAATCCAAGCCTCACCCTGTTGGTTCCTGGAACAAAAGTAATTATATTGGCTAAAGTCAGGAAAATCTCACCCTGTACTTAGAGCATGTTTGATTCCACAGTGATAGATGGTGGAGCCTAATTCTGAGCATGTGTATTCATGAAGATTTTATGACCTTTTAAGATCCTACAATACTTTAATAGGCAAAAGTAGAATCTAATTACTGTTTGTGCCAACAGATACTGCTTTGGAGTCAACACTCAGTGAAAAAGTTGGGTCAGAAAACAGAATATGAGAGGACAACTGAGACTTATTTTCTCATTTTTATGCTCTTTTTTTTTTTTAAAAAAAAGAAAAACATGAACAATTTATTGGCTTCCTAATATCTCCATTAACCCAATTACAGAGCATTTCTTTACTTGCAAGTTGTTTAGTCGCTAAGTCAGGTCCAACTCTTTACAACCCCGTGAATTGCAGCTTGCCAGGCTTCCCTGTCTTTTACTATCTCCCAGAGTTTGCTCAAACTCATGATCATTATGTTGGTGATGCCATCCAACTATCTCATCCTCTGTCACCCCCTTCTTCTCTGCCCTCATTTGCTTTACTTGCAGATATTACTGTAAAGAACTCTTGAAAACCTAACCCATGTCTGATATGAAACATAATTCTGTGCCAAAAATGTCTATTAAAGTCTCCATATGCCTTAAATCCATCAAATCCATCTGTATTATAGGGGCCCAGCTTAAATTACATTTTCCCTCCAGACCCACAGTGAAGTCCTCCCATTCAAAAGGGAAGTCGCTCAGTCATGTCCAACTCTTTGCGACCCCATGGACGGTATCCTACCAGGCTCCGCGATCCATGGGATTTTCCAGGCAAGAATACTGGAGTGGGCTGCCATTTCCTTCTCCAGGGGATCTTCCCAACCCAGGGATCGTACCCAGGTCTCCTGCATTGCAGACAGACGCTTTACCGTCTGAGCCACTATTCAAAACAGTACTTCATTTGTTCTGTCCATAGGCATTCATTTCATCTTTCTTTATATATTTAATGTTAATGTCTTATATACCCTAACAGACTATAAGCTCCTTGAGATCAGAATAAATAACAAGCATAAAATTAACAAGTGTTGTTCATGAGACTTGCTATGATTTTACAGAGATTGACATATTCTATATACAATTATTCCCATTTTAAACATGAGGATATCAAGGCTTGAGAAGTTAACTCACTTTTTCAAATTCAGGTATCTGTGAGAGGAAGAAAGATCAGAAGCCAAATCTTATTGTCTCTAAAGGCCACATGCTTGCAAAACTAAATTATTTGTATAGACTCCACATCTCTGAGCACAGTGCTTTGCACAGACTAAGTGCTCCATAAATATTAAATATGTAAATATTATATTAATTGAGTCTTCTTTCTGTCTTTTACTATGACATAACTGCTACCAAGTGATTTGGCAAGAGGATGGGTGGAGATAGAAAATGAGGGACTAGCACTCCAGTCTTAACTAGGACGTTAGTTTCCTGTGCTAAAATGAATCAATCACTTCTTTCTGCTCAATAGTATTGCCCATTCTGGACAAATGAGAAATTTAATATCTGCTGCATCTACATTACAAGGTGGGTAGTAATAATGCAAGTAGTTTCTGTCTATTGGGATCTTTCTATGAGACAAGTCCTCTACTGGATACATTACACATAACCTTACTCCATGACCCATGGTAGTCAGAGACAGTTTACACACGGAGAAACCAAGACTCAGAGAGGGTGAGAGTAAGGGTCACAATCAAGGTTACTCTACGTCTTATGACACCTACTTTAATATTTTATACTGAGAATGTTGAAAGCATTTCATATGCATATTTTAAAAGATATTTGTAAACCAGTTTGTTTGCTCAGAACTTGAAGCCCATCATATTTTAGAGCCCTCACAAAAGTACTTTCAACCTCTCTGAAAGTAAGGACTTGACCTTATTTTCCAACCATTCTCTGGTCTATAAAAGTGGATTTCAATGCTGAGATCTTCAAATAATAGAGGACATCATAATATAAATTCTACATCCCATTCTCAATAAATAATTTACATGATTTGGCTTTAAAATGTAGAGAAAACAAAGGAATCACTTTGTAGACATTCACTGGAAACTATGAATGCATATGATTAAAAGTTGAATGAAGCATGTAACATGACTTAAGGTCTTCTTATGATGGTTTGGGGTTGGCCTTCAAACCTGTGTAGATAAACTTACTTCTGTTCTCTTCTTTTTCAATTTCAGTTAAGACTCACCAAATGGGTTAATTGGACAGGCATGCAATAAATAGTGTGTTGAGGAAAATAACTTTTAAAATTTGGATTTCTCTCAACTTTATCAACCTTGCTATCTTGGGGAAGCCATAAGAGTTTCCTATGACTTAATTTTGTTTTCACTGTAAAGGAAGAAAGTGGAAGAAATGATTTTGCAGCGCTATTGTTGGTATCGAATAGAACAATGCATGTAAATGATTTACCAACATGAAGCCCATTTTAAGAATAAGGAAAGAGAATTAAAAGCACTGAACTTTGTATTGATGCCAACTTTGTAGACATAGAGATGCTTTAACTTGACTTAGATGCTTACCCATTGAAAACAGGCGAAAATCCCTAGGCAACTCAGTCACAAGCTTAACCATGCTCAGAAGGTTGAAGACC
This sequence comes from Bubalus kerabau, assembly GCF_029407905.1. NCBI lineage: Eukaryota > Metazoa > Chordata > Mammalia > Artiodactyla > Bovidae > Bubalus > Bubalus kerabau. The sequence continues at coordinate 5,213,255 of NC_073636.1, forward strand.
ATGTAGGTGAATGTTTTGTCTCTTTTTTTTTTTTTTCTGCCTGCATATTATTTATCTATTTCTGCATAACAGATCCTATCAAAATTTAGTGACTTAAAAAAAACCCATTTAATTCAGATTTTGTAGGTTGGAAATCAGGACTGGGTTCTTCAGGACAGTTCTGCTGGTCTCGCCTGGAATCAGTCTTGCAGCTGCAGTTGCAGGGCAGGTCACCTGGGCTGCGGTCTAAGAAGGCCCCACTCATGGTCTGGTGGGTGGATGATGCAGGCAGCTGGCTAGACTAGTCGGCAACCTGGGCTTCTTTACACAGCAGCAGCATCCTCAGACGGCAAGCCTAAGGAGTAAGCCTACTACTGCATCATGATCACTGCAGCTGCATTGGTCAAAACAAGACACAGCCAATCCCAGAGTCAAAATAGGAAGGGCCCACACAAGGGCATGGATATAGAAGGACATTGGGGTTACTACTGTAACAATCTACCAGTGGTGTGAATTTCAAAGCTTGGTTGTATTTTGTCTGAAACTAATTGTAACCACTTCTTCCTTCTGTACAAGTTATCCATGGGTGACTAATGCAAACTAGACACTGATAATATGTTTTTCAAAATTCTTTCATTACTTTCATTAAAAAATGGCATTATAATCTTTCATATATGTGTGTGTGTGTGTGTGTGTGTGTTTTATACATATATAGGTAAGATATAGAAAAATATATGTGTGTATATATATAACAATTGAACCTATCAATACTAGAATTAACACATTTGGCCAAGTTCTCACAACCAGTGAATATGAGCAGTCAAGTATAAAACTGAGATCTTCTGACTGGAACTATCAAGGTCTTTATCCACAAAGCTGATAGTTAATATATACAGTAAAGTTAGTACTCCTTATAAGTTATGCACTATTATCTCTACATCATACATGATATGAAATTGGGAATGAAAACATAATGAGATTAGTCAGGGTCACTATTTAGTGAATATCAAAGCTAAGACTGGAATAACAGGCATGTTTGGCTTTGGAGTACAAAATGAAGCAGGGCAAAGGCTAACAGAATTTTGCCAGGAGACAACACTAGTCATAGCAAACACTCTGTTCCAAACACATGAGACAACTCTACACATGGACAACATCAGGTGCTCAAAACTGAAATTAGATTGATTATATTATTTGTAGTCAAAGATGGAGAAGCTCTACACAGTCAGCAAAAATAAGGACAGGAGCACTCAGAACATGAACTCCTTATTGGAAATTCAGACTTAACTTCAAGAGAGTAGGAAAAACCACTAGTACATTCAAGTATGACCTAAATCAAATCCTTACATTTATACAGTGGAAATGACAAACAGATTCAGGAGATTAGATCTGAGAGAATGCCTGAAGAACTATGAATGGAGATTTATAACATCATACAGGAGGCAGTGATCAAAACCATCCCCAAGAAAAGAAATGCAAAAAGGCAAAATGCTTGTCTGAGGAGGCTTTACAAATAGCTGAGAAAAGAAGAGAAGCAAAGGCAAAGGAGAAAAGGAAAGATATACCTATCTGAATGCAGAGTTTCAAAGAATAGCAATAAGAGATAGGAACGTCTTCCTAAGAGAACAATGCAATGAAATAGAGGAAACAATAGAATTGGAAAGATTAGAGATCTCTTCAAGAAAATTAGAGGCACCAAGGGAAAATTTCATGAAAAGATGGGTACAATAAAAAACAGAAGCTGTATGGACCAAACAGAAGCAGAAGATATTAAGAAGAGGTGGCAAGAATACACAGAAGAACTATACAAAAATGATCTTAATGACTCGGATAACCATGATGGTGTGATCACTCACCTAGAGCCAGACATCCTGGAGAGTGAAGTCAAATGGGACTTAGGAAGCATCACTATGAACAAAGTTAGTGGAAGTGATGGAATTTCAGCTGAGCTATTTCAAATCCTGAAAGATGATGTTGTTAAAGTGCTGCACTCTATATGCCAGCAAATTTGAAAAACTCAGCAGTGGGCCTAGGACTGGTAAAGATCAGTTTTCATTCCAATTCCAAAGAAAGGCAATGCCAAAGAATGTTCAAGTGAAAGTGAAAGTGAAAGTGAAGTCGCTCAGTTGTGTCCGACTCTTTGCGACCCCATGGACTGTAGCCTGCAGACTTCTCTGTCCATGGGATTTTCCAGGCAAGAGTACTGGAGTGGGTTGCCATTTCCTTCTCCAAAGATTATTCAAACCATCACACAACTGCACTCATTTCACATGCTAGCAAGGTCATGCTCAAAATCCTCCAAGCTAGCCTTCAACTGTATGCAAGTCAAGAAGCAACTGTTAGAACTGGACGTGGAACAACAGACTGGTTCCAAATGGGTAAAGGAGTATGTCAAGGCTGTATATTGTCACCCTGCTTATTTAACTTATATGCAGAGTACATCATGAGAAATGCTGGACTGGATGAATCACAAGCTGAAATCAAGATTGCCAGGAGAAATATCAATAACCTCAGATATGCAGATGACACCACCCTTATGGCAGAAAGTGAAGAAGAACTAAAGAGCCTCTTGATGAAAGTGAAAGAAGAGAGTGAAAAAGTTGGCTTAAAACTCAACATTCAGAAAATGAAGATCATGGCATCTGGTTCCATTACTTCATGGCAAATAGATGGGGAAACAGTGGAAATAGTGACAGACTTTATTTTTGGGGGTTCCAAAATCACTGCAGATGGTTACTGCAGCCATGAAATTAAAAGACTCTTGCTCCTTGGAAGAAAAGTTATGACCAACCTAGACAGCATATTAAAAAGCAGAGAAGTTACTTTGCCAACAAAGGTCCATCTAGTCAAAGGTATGGTTTTTCCAGTGGTCATGTATGGATGTGAGAGTTGGACTATAAAGAAAGCTGGGCGCCGAAGAATTGATGTTTTTGAACTATGGTGTTAGAGACGACTCTTGAGAGTCCCTTGGACTGCAAGGAGATCAAACCAATCAATCCTAAAAGAAATCAACCCTGAATATACATTAGAAGGACTGATGCTGAAGCTGAAGCTCCAGTACTTTGTCCACCTGATGGGAAGAGCTAACTCATTGGAAGAGACCATTATGCTGGCAAAGATAAAAGTCAAGAGATGAAGAGGATGACAAAGGATAGGATGGTTGGATGGCTTCACCTAGTCAATGGACATGAGTTTGATCAGGCTCCAGGAGTTGGTTAAGGACATGGAAGCCTGGTGTGCTTCAGTCCACGGGGTCGCAAAGAGTCAGACACTACTGACTGACTGAACAACAAAAGCTAGGACTCAACCTAAAGCCCATACTTTAAATATCATTTATGTTATTTACATAATTTCTTGATTCTCATGCTGGTCTCACCTTCTATAAAAGCTAAATATCTGCAAAAAGTAAGTCTTCACACTTTTGCAATTAATCAACACTGCTATTTGTTAAGCTGACTACATTTTCTTCCATTAAGCAGAGTGGAGGAAAACATCCTCATCTTAACCATCATCATAATGTCTTTCATGCTGATGGGAAATCATGGATTTTTAGATAGTTAAAATGAGAAGGTCTTATGGAGAACCTGTACTTGTAGAGCTGTAGATTATTTTGTTCAAAGGAGATCTCAAACAGAAGCAAAATTGATAAAAACTGTCATAAAATAAAGAATTCTTGTAATGTAGTAGGTTTGAGCAAATAACAGAAGCTTTTCCTGGGCCCAGTTCAGGTCATGTGGCGTCAAGACCAGAATTCCTCTTTTCTAGATACCAAAACCATACTCTTCTTGGAAACTTTCCACCCTCAACTGAAAAAAAATGAAGAGATGATGGGCCTCCAAAGCACCCAGTTTACTGCTGGTTTTCTGTGGGTTCCTTAGTGAGAGATGAAATATTAGAAACAGGTTTTTATAATATTTCTGACACTCTACAGGAACTTTTGGCCAACAAGATACAGTCTTTTCATTCAACAGTCCTTGCCAGTAGCCTTGTGTATATTTTCAGAGAATTCCTCAAAGTTGTAAGTCTGGCCTTTGCTCTTAACAATGACTTAGCTGTAGCAAAGGAACAGAACTCGCGGGCTGGCGATCCTGAACGTCCTATTTTCTTCTTTGTGGATCCTTAGTGTTAGAGCAGCAGTCACTTTGGAGTTGGTACATTGTTGCTGAAATAAATAGAAACCTAGCAACATTTATTTAGCAAAACCACCCTGGGCATACCCCAGAGATTTTGCAGAGCTTGGGGTGATAGATTTCTGTCTAGCCTACCCAGATGCCTTGTATCATTTATCTTTTGGTTATCCTCAGAAAAAAGAACATGCACAACATGTCCTAAACTTTAAATAAAGCACTTAAAGTGAGTTTCTAAATGAATCTGGGGATCCTTTTCTGCATCCCAGTCTTCCTATCAATTCATGACAAATCTTAGAGAAGGAAGTAGGGCAAGACATTGGCAAAAGGAGAAGTCCTGATGTTTTCAGCTTGCAACAGTAGCAACTGAGTGGTGGTTTTGACCAGTACTTCTCTGATAAATATGAATCACTTGGGGATCTTGTTAAAAGGAAGGTTCTGATAGGCAGGTTTGGGGCAAGGTCTGACAAAATGCATTTCATATAAGGTCCTGGGTGATGCTGATCGACTGTCTATAGATCACACTTCAAAAACCAAGCTATATTATTTTTCAAAATGTGTTACTCATCTTTGGGATGTATTATGCATTTCCCACCTCATTGATGTCAGGTTTGGTCATGTATGTCACTTTTGCCATGAAATGGGCAGAAGTGATGTGTGTTTTTTCCTAGTAGAGGCATGAAGAGACAGTATTTGTCTTTCTTCAATCTCTTTTCCTTCTACAACAAAACTAGCAATGATACAGACGGATGTGCCTCAATCACATCCCAATCTGGGTCTAGGAATAGAGACACAGAGTAAACCTGCTGTCTACTGTTTGAGTGAGATAGTGTGGGAAATAAATAGAAAGTGATCATTGATATAAACCACCGAGATTTGAGGCTGTTACTGCAGTATGATCTAACATATTCTGACTGATATAAACCATGTTGTATTGTTTACATGTATTGTACTGGGTTAAAGAACCATGTTACACAACTTATTTTATTGGAGATACTGGCCAAGATATTTAACTTCTCTGGATCTCAGTTACCTCATATGCAAAATGGGAATAAAATCTACTTTCCTGAAGGTAGAATTCTGGCTTTCTTGGAATGCATTTCTTCCATGATATTTGAAGTTGAATGCTTCTATGATTTAAGATCTCTCGCAGGAAAACAATCTTCTCCAGGCAAAGATGTTCATTCAGTCTTTAGCATAACAGAAGCACTACCTAAGACACTTCAATGCTAATCTTGCCTGAAGAAACAGAGAAGCCTTCAGCACCAATTGGCACATCCCAAAATGGAAAAATAAATCAGAATTAATGAGACACATGACCCAGAGTTACAATCTTATAGGAAAACTAAACCATACAATAGCTGCTATAATCCCACACACAGTTTTTTATTCCCCTTTCATAGGTACATGTGACTGGCAAGAAAATGCTCATATTGGAAAATGTTTTTCCTCAGACTTTGGCTAAAGACCCTGATTACCCTGGATGTAGGGTTGTTGTGCTCAGTAGTAGAGATGCGTGCATGCTTCTAGCAGACCAAACCCACAAGCTTTTATGGACACAGAATGAGTACCGAATCTCAAGGAATGTCTCCATATACCTCTTCTCCAAAAGTTTGTCTCTAGTCCTTAGTACCTCACTGGTTGCCACAAAACAGATCTGTCTGGATGCCAGTTGGATCGGTTGGAAATACTTTGGTTAAAGCACCAGACTAGTCTCTCAGAGAGTTATACTTGATGGGAATTGGACCCACTGGCTACACGTTAGTCATTTAAGGTTATTTCAAGGAAGACTTCTCCTATTGTAGCCTCACAAAAGATTTTGAAACACAATTTCCTTACTTGTAAAATTAAGGCATTTGCCAAAATTATCATGATAGACATTTCTGGCTTTGGTTTTGCATCACCCACACATTTTTTATGTTCAGGAGGAATACCATGGCTATGAATACTAACGGTATGAAAGGTTGTTGTTGAGTCAGATGAAGACACTGGGATTCTTGGCCCCCGGAGGAGAAGAATTCAATCCGGGGCCAGAGACGAGGCTTGATCGCTCAGAGCTTTTGTGTAATAAAGTTTTATTAAAGTATAAAGGAGATAGAGAAAGCTTCTGACATAGACATCAGAAGGGGGCAGAAAGAGTACCCACTTGCTAGTGTTAGCAATGAAGTTATATACTCTCCAATGAATCCAAAGAATGTCTGGAGGTTGTAAAGACCTCATCAGACCTACTCCCATAATTTACATTTTAAGATAACAGAATTAGCCAGAAGGTTTAATCCAAAGACTGTTCTCAGGCAGGATACATCCTTGTAAAGACCAGGTCTACTCCCATAATTTACATTTTAAGATAACAGAAGGTTTAATCCAGAGACTGTCCTTAATCCAGAGACTGTCCTCAGGCATGATACATTATTGTTATATAATCCTAAGGAATATAGAGAAAGAAAAAAAAGTTTGTCCTTTCTTCCTGTTTGAGAATTCCAGACCCCTCTGTCCTTGGGGACCCCTAGACTCCTTATCAACCTGCCTAGGAAATGACTGTCTCAGGTATATGGATAGTCCTTTCCATCACCTATATCTGCTGGGGACTGTACTGACATGGTCAATTGGAAACTGACTCCTAGTTGGGACTGAGGATCTTGAGAATGTGGGGGGAAAGTACAGGCTTAGCAAGCTATCAAGGCAGCAGGGCAGAATGGATGTGATGTGGCGGGTCTAGTGATGTGGCAAGAAGTGCCTGAGGCTGGCGGGCTCAGCAGCACCGAGGCAAGTGAGCAGGGCAGCAGAGATAGTAGCACAAGATGTCATCCAGAGGCGATGGTACACGCGGCCTTTCCTGGAGCTGGGCCTTGGCTAGACTAACTTTCCTAGATTCCTCAGTAAGTCTACTTCCCAAAGTTCCTGACTTTTCTGAGAATACATTATGGTATATATTCTTCCCACTTGAGTTAAAAAGAGTCACATTCTTTCACTTGTCACCAAATGCCTTTACTACTATAATGCTTTCTTTCTAAAATTCTCAGGTTTAACTTCTGAAAATTTTAATTCTTTAATTCTTCATGAACTGTTCCCCAGAATTTGCTTTTTTCTTAAAAGTCTTCTACTCATATCTGGAAGTTTAATCAGGTCCTCCATTTAAAACTGGGACATAGAATCATGATTATATTTTATTGGCATGCCAATCAAAGAAACAATTGTACTTTATAGGACTGTTAAAGAAGTCTATTTAAACCCTTAGAAATTATACAAAGCATCTGTTTCAAAATATTAACAGCATTTTCAGGAAATTATGCTAGAATAACTGGAAATCCCTCTATATTGAAAACAAACAACAAAATAAAAAACCTCAACCCATAACATCAATCGTATTCAGAATAAAATAGAGCTTGATCTAAATTTAGAATCTAAAATGATGAAATTCTAGAAGAAAGCATAGAAAAACTTTTCTGTCACTTTGGGTTAGGCAAAACTTTTAGCTACTGTACAAAAGTACAATCCAGAAAAGAGTAAATAATAAATTGGATTTAATTCAAATTAAAAACTTCTGCTCTTCAAAAAACACTCTTAAGGAAATGGAAAAATACGCCACAGGCTAGGAGGAAATATTTGCATAGAACATATCTGATAAAACAGTTACAGCTAAAAACATTGACAACAGCAAGATCTCAAAAGTGAGAAATTTAGATAAAAACACCCAATATTTTTTAATGGCCAAAATATCTGAGCATACAGTTTAGTAAAAGGATGTCTCTTAAGCCACTTAAACATTGCTCAGAAACATTAGCCACTATAGAAATGCAAATTAAAGCCACAAAAAATACTACTAATAGTTACTGTTATCATCACCATCATCATCAAACTGACAGTGTCAGAGGCTGGCAAGAATCTACAGCAACTGGGATGCTCACACATTGCTGGTGGGAATGCAAAATGAAAAGCAGTTTCATAGTTTTTTCATACAACAAGCAATCTGACTCCTAGGCATTTACCCAAGAGAAATAAGTTTCTGTTCACACAAACACCTGTGTATAGTGCTTTATTCATAATCACCAAAAACTGGAACAACCCAAATGTTATCCAACTTGTGAATATTTAAACAAATTGTATTATATCCTTGCAATGGAAGACTACACAAAAATAAAAAGGAAGACATTATTAATACACACAGCAAGGTGGAGAATCACACATGCTGGGTGATAAGTGAGAAAGCCAGATCCAAAAAGCTATGTACTATATGCTTCTTTGTATATGACATTTTGGAAAGGGAAAATTATAGAAACTGAAAAAAAAATCAGTGATTTCCAGGAGCTGTGTATGTGTAAGGGAGTGGTTTGTGTTTATAAAGTGGAACTATGGAATATCTGGGGACAATGGACTGCTCAATGTCTTAACTGTGGTGGTGGTTAAACCAATATAAGCATTTGTCAAAACTCATAGAACTGTTTCCTACAAAGATTAAATTTTACTCTATGTAAATTATACTCAAAATCTGACTTTAAAAATATTATCAGCAAATTATTTGCTTTCAAGTTAAGTATAAGATAATTTGTTCATTTAACAGCTATGTATTTAGTGCCTACTATGGGCCAGATCTGTTCTAAATGCACAGAAAAATAGTGAATGAAATACACAGGGAACTGCCTTTATGGGGCCTTCATTCTATCAAGAGAGTCAGTGAATAATAAATGTGATCAGTAAGCTAGGAACATAAAACAATGCTTCTCAGACTTTACCATACATAAGAGTCTAGAAGGCTTATGAAAACACAGATCCCTGTGCTCCACCCTGGTAATTCTGATTCAGCAGGTCTAGGGTGGACCCTGAGAATTTGTATTTCTAACAAGTTCCCAGGTGATGCTGACATTGCTGGTCTGAGGACCACACATTGTGTAGTTCTGGCATAGGATGTTATGAATAAAGGAAAAACCATGACTAAGGGTGTAATGGGAAAGAAGTCTGGGAAGGTGCAGTTTGCAGATTTTAAATAGTAGGTCTCATTGAGCAGCTAATTTGGTGCAAAAGCAAGAAGAAAGGGAGGGAGTTAGTTGTAAAGATATCTAGGGGAAAGCATTTTTATCTGAATGATCAGTCAGTACCAAGGCCCTAAGGAAGGGGACATGCCCATTTATTCCAAGAAAAAAAAAGGAGCCCAACGTGACAAGGGTAGAAAGAGTGAGAGTGAGTAGAGTAAGACATGTGTTTAAAGGAGATAATTATTAAAGGAAAAGACTGGGCAGAACAAGTGCCTTTCAACTTTTGCTCCCTGTAAAGCACGAAGCCACCGGAGGGTTTTGAACAGAGAGTGACATTATCTGAATAATGTTTTTTAAAAAAACCCACTCTGGCCAAAGAACATATCAATTACTAGGAATTTTCTGAATAACCTAGATGAGAGATGATTGTGGCTTGGATCAGAGTGTTAGAAATGGCAGTGGGAAATAGTGACTTCGTTTTGAAAATGTTTCTGAAATAAAAACAGTAGGGGTCTGTGATTGACTGGGTGTTCAGTATGAGAGAGAGAGGGGGGTCAAGTGTGGCTGAAGAACTTCATACCTGAGTAATATCTGTCAATATGATGAAGCTGATCATTGACTAGATGGATATTTGTCATAAAAAGCTCTTTCAATTTGGCCTGTCAGTTTCTAGTACAGAGAAAAAATGAACCAGAGTGAAGAAAGCCTAGGTGCATTATGAGATATAAAGAGAACAATCTATGATTCTTGGAGTCTCAGAAACAGAAGAGAAGGAGAAAGGGGCAGAAAGCTTATTTCAAGAAATGATGACTGATAACTCCTCAAATCTGGGGAAAGATTTGGAAATCCAAATTTAGAAAGTTCATAAGTTTCCCAAAAGATTCAACTCAAAAGGATCTTTTCCAGAATACATTATAATGACACTGTCTAAATGAAAAATAAAGAAAAAATTTTAAAATGGGAAGAGTAAAGAAACCCCTCACATAAAAGGGGACTCATAAGGGGCATAAATTGAATTACTATGATATTGACTTGTCAAACATTACAGAATGATCTCTGTTCATTTCCAAGGCAAACCATTAAATATCACAGTATTCCAAGTCTATGCCCCAACCACTAATGCTGAAGAAGCTGAAGTTCAATGATTCTATGAAGACCTATAAAACCTTCTAGAACTAACACCGAAAAAAGATGTCCTTTTCATCACTGGGGAATGGAATGCAAAAGTAGGAAGTCAAGAAACACCTGGAGTAACAGGCAAATTTGGCCTTGGAGTACAAAATGAAGCAGGGCAAAGACTAACAGTTTTGTCAAGAGAATGCATTGGTCACAGCAAACACCAGCTTCCAACAACACAAGCGGCAACTCCATGGACATCACCAGATGATCAATACCAAAATCAGATTGATTACACCCTTTGCAGCTGAAGATGGAGTGGTTCCATACTATTAGGAAAAACAAGATCAGGAGCTGAATGTGGCTCAGATCATGAATTCCTTATTGCAAAAGGAATTTATTCAGACTTAAATTGAGGAAAGTAGAGGAAACCACTATGTCATTGAGGTATGACCTAAATAAAATCTCGTACAATTATATAGTGAAAGTAACAAATAGATTCAAGGGACTAGATTTGATAGACAGACAGCCTGAAGAACTATGGATGAAGGTTCATGACATTGTACAGAGGCAGGGATCAAGTCCATCCCCAAGAAAAAGAAATACAAAAAGGCAAAACAGTTGTTTGAGAAGGCCTTACAAAGAGCTGAGAAAAGAAAGGAAGCAAAAGGCAAATGAGAAAAGGAAAGCTATACCCATCTGAATGCAGAGTTCCAAAGAATAGCAAGGAGAGATAAGAAAGCATTCCTAAGTGATCAATGCGAAAAAATAGAGGAAAACAATAGAATGGGAAAGACTAGAGATCTCTTCAAGAAAATTAAAGATACCGAGGGAACATTTCATGAAAATATGGGCATAATAAGGACAAAAACAGTATGGACCTAACAGAAGCAGAAGGTATTAAAAAAAAGGTGGTAAGAATGAACAGAAGAACTATACACAAAAGATCTTCATGACCCAGACAACCATGATGGTGTAATCACTCACCTAGAGCCAGACATCCCAAAGTGCAAAGGCAAGTGGGCCTTAGGAAGCATCATTATGAACAAAGCTAGTGGAAATGATGGAATTCCAGGTAAACTATTTCAAATCCTAAAAGCTGATACTGTTAAACTACTGCACTCAGTATGCCAGCAAATTTGGAAAACTCAGCAGTAACCACAGGACTGGCAAAGATCAGTTTTCATTTAATCCCAAAGAAAGGCAATGCCAAAGAATGTTCAATCTACTGTACAATTGCAGTCATCACACAGGCTAGTAGAGCAATGCTCAAAATTCTCCAAGCCAGGCTTCAATAGTACATGAACTGAGAACTTCCAGATGTTCAAGCTGGACTTAGAGAGGCATAGGAACCAGAGATCAAATTGTCAACATCCACTGGATCAGAGAAAAAGCAAGAGAGTTCCAGAAAAACATCTACTTCTGGTTTATTCACTATGCCAAAGCCTTTGACTGTGTGGATCACAACACAATGTGGGAAATTCGTTAAGAGATGGGGAAACCAGATCACCTCACCTGCCTCCTGAGAAATCTGTACAGAGTTCAGGAAGCAACAGTTATAACCAGACATGGAACAACGGACTGCTTCCAAATTGGGAAAGGAGTGTCTCAAGGCTGTATATTCTCACCTTGCTTATTTAAATTATATGCAGAGTACATCATGCAAAATGCCATGTTGGATGAAGCACAAGCTGGAATCAAGATTGCCAGAAGAAATATCAATAACCTCAGATATGCAGATGACACTACCCTCATGGCAGAAAGCAAAGAGGAACCTAAGAGCCTCCTGATGAAAATGAAAGAGGAGAGTGAAAAAGCTGGCTTAAAACTCAACATTTAAAAAATAAAGATCCTGGCATCCAGTCCCATAATTTCATTGCAAATAGATAGGAAAACAATGGAAACTGTGACATACTTAATTTTTGGGGGCGACAAAATCACTGCAGATGGTGACTTCAGCCATGAAGTTAAAAGATGTCTGCCTTCTCCTTGGAAGAAAAGCTATGGCAAACCTAAACAGAATATTTAAAAGCAGAGACATCACTTTGGCAACAAAGGTCCATATAGTCAAAGCTATGATTTTTCCAGTAGTCATGTATGGATGTGAGAGTTGGACCATAAAAAAAGCTGAGCTCCGAAGAATGGATGTTTTTGAACTGTGGTGTTGGAGAAGACTCTTGAGAGTCCCTTGGACTGCAAGGAGATCAACCCAGTCAATCCTAAAGGAAATCAGTCTGAATATTCATTGGAAGGACTGAAGCTGAATGGATGCTGAAGCTGAAGCTCCAATACTTTGTCCACCTGATATGAATCACTGGAAAAGACCCTGTTTCTGGGAAAGATTGAAGGCAGCAGGAGAAGAGGACATTAGAGGATGAGATCGTTGGATAGCATCACTGACTCAATGGACATGAGTTGGAGCAAATTCCGGCAGTTGGTGATAGACAGAAAACCCTGGCATGCTGCAGTCCATGGGGTCACAAAGAGTCTAATGTGGCTGAGCAACTGAACTGAACTGATATTGAAATATGGGGAAGGATAGTATAAAAACACAGTTTTGGTATTTGATTGAAGTTGAGTTGCTATCAGCTAAAAATAATCTATTTTAAAATATGTTTTATGTAATCCACATGGTAACCACAAAACAAAAACCTGCAATATATATTTGAAAGATAAAGAGAAGAGAATAAAAGCATACTATCATAGAAAATCATCAGTTCATAAAGGAAGACAGTAAGAAAAGAAGAAAAAAAGGAAAGAAACTACAAAATAGCTAGGAAATACAAGATGGCATTAGCAAGTCTTTATCTCCCATAATTACTTTAAATGTGAATGATTAAATTCTCAAAACTAGAGGCATAGAATGGGTAAGTGGGTAAAACAACAAGATCCAACTATTTGTTGCTTACAAGAGATTTACTCAGTTTTAACAATACACATAGGCTAAAGGCGAAGGGATTGAAAATGATATTTTATGCATGCCAAAGGAAGCAGTACCCATAATTATATCAGACAAAATAGAGTTTAAGTAAAAAACTGTAACAAGAGACTAAGTTATTATATACTGATAAAGGAGTTAAGTTATCAAGAGAATGTAACAATTGTAGCACCTAAAAATATTAAGCAAATGCTAACATATCTGAAGGAAAAAATAGACAATAATACAATAATAGTAGGGGGAATTTACTATCTCAGTTTCAACAAAGGGTAGGTCATATGGATAGAAAATTAGTAAAGAAACATTAAAATTGAAGTACACTTTAAACCAAATTGATCTAACAGACATATACAGAACATTCCACTCAGCAGTAGCAGAATACACATTCTTCTCAAATACACACGGAACTTTCTCCAGGATAGATCATAAGTTAGGACACACAAAAAATCTTAACAAATTTAAGAAGATTGAAAACATATATGCAGGAAACATCATTGTTCCAAATTACATGAAGCTAACAGTTATAAAATTGAAGGGAAAAACAGAGAGCTACAAAGTAATAACAGAAGACTTCAATATCCCACCTTCAAAAATGGATATAACAAGACAGAATATAAATAAGTAAATGGAGAACTTGTATGAGACTGTGAACTAACTGGATCAAATAGACATCTACAGAACATTCTTCCCAACAATAGAAGAATATATATTTTTCTCAAGTGTACATAACTTTCATCAAGTTACATTATATGTTAAGCTCCAAAAAATTTGGATAAAATTTTAAAAGATTCAAATTACACAGAACATCTTCTCCATTCACAATGGAATAAAACTAGAAATCAATAGCAGAAGAAACACGGAAATATCCATTAATATGTGGAAAATTAAATAACATACTCTTAAACAACCAATATAGTTTAAAAATAAGATCACAAGATTATTTTAAAATATCTTGACAAATGAAAAATAATATACACTATTGAATGTAGCAAAAGCAGTGTTCAGAAGCAAATTTATCATTTCAAAGACTTACATTAAAAACAAAGATCTTATCAACAACCTAAGATCAAAGATCAAATCATCATCAACCTAAAATCACACATTAAAAAATCAGAAAAAAGAACAGATTAAACCTAGAAGATAGGAAATAATAAAGATTGAAGCAGAGATAAACAAAATACAGAACACAAAAACAATAGAAGAAATCAATACAACCAAGTGCTGGTTATTCAAAAAGATCAACAAAGTTAATAAAACTGTAGCTAGACTGAATAAGAAAAAAAAGAGAAATGAAATGGGTAAATATTATCTATTTTATAGAAATAAAGATAAACGTTATAAGACAGTACAGTGAACAATTGTATGCAGGCAAAATGGATAACTTATCTTAAATGGACAAATTCCTAGAAATACATAGCCTACAAACAAAATCATGAAAGAAAAAAAAAAACAAACAGAAAATCTTAACAGCCTTATAACTAATAAGGAGAATGAATCAAAATAAAAAAAAACAATCAACAATAAAAAGTCAACGAACAAATTAATTCACTGGCTAATTATAACAATTTTTAAAAAGAATTAAGCTAATCCTCCTCAAGGGGCTTCCCTGGTGGCTCAGTGGTAAAGAATCCACCTGCCCTTACAGGAGATGCATGTTCAATCCCTGGGTCAGAAAGATCCCCTGTGGATGAAAATGGCAACCCACTAAAGTATTCTTGCCTGGGAGATTCCATGGACAGAGGAGCTAGGTGGGCTCCAGTCCATGGAGTCAAAAAAGAGTCAGACACAACTTAGCTACTAAAGAGCAACATATCTTTCTCAAATTCTTCTAAAAAATTAATGAGGGAACATTTTATTTATATCTCATTCTATGAGGCCAGCACTACCACAACACTAAAGACAGACAAGAATCCTACATGAAGAAACAATTGCAGACCAATATATCTTAAGGTAACTGATGCAAAAATTAGCAAAATATCAGCAAACAGAATCATGACCAAATGAGATTTATTCTTGGAATAAAGGGATGGACTTCAATCAATATCATATACTACATGAACAAAGTAAAGGGGAAGAAATACCACAAAATCATCTCAATGCAAAAAAAAAAAAAAGCATTTGACAAAATTCTACATTTCCATGGGAAGAAAAAAAAAAAAAACTCAACTAGAAGCAGAAGGAAACTATCTCAAATTATAAAGTCCATATATGAAAAGTCCACAGCAAACACCATAGTGATTTGTGAAAGGCTAAAATCTTCTTTTCCGTTAAGATTAAGAACAATACAAGAATGCCTGCTTTCATCCCTCCTATACAGCAGATTACTGAAAATCCTAGCCAGAGGAATTATGCAAAAATAAATAAATAAGAGGTATACAAATTGAAAAGGAAAAATTAAAGTTATTTTTCCTTACAGGTGACATGGTCTTATATGTAGAAAATCCTAAAGATTCTACAAAAAAAAAAAAGACAAAACAAAACAGAATTAATAAGTGAATTCAGCAAACTTGCAAGACACATAATCAACACACAACAATCAATTATGTTTCTACACAATTACCAGGATCACTAAAGGAAGATGGTGGAGAAAATAGGAGGAGATTGTTAAAGTAATGCATCTTGTAGGAAATTGAAGACTGGTATTCTGTTTCCATGATGATTATTATGTAAAATATGCCCTACTGTATAAGACAAAACTGTGTCCAACTGTATGTAGCCACCAATTAGTTTTTCCTTGTTTTTATTTTGTCTTATGCTATCTGCATTATGATTTTATGTGTGTTTGTATTTATACACATTTTACTTGTATGACTTCATGTTGAACCTCAAATAAAAGTTTCCTTATTTGAGTGTTTATGGGCTTCCCAGGTGGCTCTGTTGTAAAAACAAACAAACAAACAAACAAACAAAAACTGCCTGACAATGCAGGAGATGTGGGTTCAATCCCAGGGTTGGGAAGACCACCTGGAGAAGGAAATGGCAACCCACTCCAATAGTCTTGCCTGGAAAATCCCATGGACAGAGAAACTTGCCAGGCTACAGTCCATGGGGTTGCAAAGAGCTGAACAAGACTGAGCACACATGCACATCAATATGTGACTGTTTAAAAAATGTTCATTTTTCACTAACAATGAGCAATCTGAAAAGGAAGTTTAGGAGACAACTCCATTTGCAATGGCATAAACAAATTAAAGTTCTTAGGAATAAACTTAACAAAGGAGGCAGAGACTTATACATTAAAAATTACAGAACATTAAATTTTTTTAAAAGATGTCAATAAGTGTAAAGACATATGTACATGGAGGCAGAGACTTATACATTAAAAATTACAAAACATTAGTTAAAAATTTTTTTTAAGATGTCAATAAGTGGAAAGATATCATATGTACATGGCATGGAAAACAGTATTGTTTAGATGACAATATTATGTGAAACAATCTATAGATTCAGTGGAATCTCTATCAAAATCTCAATGATTTTTTGCAGAAATAGAAAAGTCTATCTTAAAATTCATATGTAATCTCATGGAACCAAGACTAGCCACAGCTTTTGAAAATAAGCAACAAACCTAGAAATCTCAAAACTTTTGATTTCAAAACTTATTTCAAAGCTCTAGTAATCAAAAGGGTGTGGTATTGGCTTAAACAGATAGAATTAATGATATATTATAGAATGAAAATTCCAGAAAGAATCCCTCACATACATGGGCGAATGACATACTCTGCACATAAGTTAAATAAGCAGGATGACTCGACGTATTCCTTTCTCAATTTGGAACCAGTCTGCTGTTCCATTTCTGGTTCTAGCTGTTGCTTCTTGACCTGCATACAGATTTCTCAGGATGCAGGTCAGGCGGTCTGATATTTCCATCT
Source organism: Bubalus kerabau (assembly GCF_029407905.1). Classification (NCBI taxonomy): domain Eukaryota; kingdom Metazoa; phylum Chordata; class Mammalia; order Artiodactyla; family Bovidae; genus Bubalus; species Bubalus kerabau. Next base: position 5,230,260 of record NC_073636.1, read on the forward strand.
CTTTAAGAAGTTTCCAAGTTTGTTGTGAACCCCACAGTCAAAGGCCTTAGCATAGTTAATGAAGCAGAAGTAGATGTTTTTCACCAAAAATATCAGGATCATTCAATAAAAACAGTCTTTTTAACACAACATTCTGGATCCATATACAAAAAAAAAAAAAAAATACTCAAAAAGGATGAAAGATCTAAATATAACAACTAAAATGTAAGACACTTTGAAAGAAATATAGAGGGAGAGCTTGATGACACTGGATTGGACAATGATTTCCCTGGTGGCTCACATGGTAAAGAATCTGCCTGCAATGCAGGAGACTGGGGTTTGATCTGTGGACTGGGAAAATCCTCTGGAGAAGGGAATGGCTACCTATTCCAGTATTCTTGCCTGGAAAATTCCAAGGACAGAGGAGTCTGGTAGGCATGGTGTCTCAAAGAGTGGGATACGACTGAGTGACTAACACACTCACACTCTTGGTATTACACCAAAAAAAAGATAAATTAGACTGTATCAAACTTAAAGTTTCAAAAGAAATTATCAACAGAGTAAAAAGGCAACCCAACAGAATGAAAGAAAATATTTACAAATCATATATCTTATAAGGGTTTAATATTCAAAATACATAAAGAACTCCTACCACTTAACAGCAACAACAACAACAAAATAAATAACTCAGTTTAAGAAGGGAAGAATAGACATTTCTCCAAAGAAAACACACAAATGTCAAACAGTTGCATGAAAATATGCCTAATATCACTAATCACTAGGGAAATGAAAAGAAAAACCACAATGAGATAATACTTCACACCCATTAGGATGACTATTGTTTAAAAAAATAACAAGAGTTGGCAAGGATGTAGATAAATTTAAATACTTGAATACTTCTGATGGGAGTGTACAAGGATGTAGCTGCTATTAAAAACTGTATTGCAGTTCCTCAAAAAATTGAAAATAGAATTATCATATGATCCTGCAATTCCACTACTAAGTATGTACTTGGAGGAATTATAAGCAGGAAGTGAAACAGAGCCTCTTGATGAGGGTGAAAGAGGAGAGTAAAAAAGCTGGAATAAGACTCAGCATTCGAAAAACAAAGATTATGGCATCCAGTCACATCACTTCATGGCAAATAGATGGGGAAACAATGGAAACAGCGAGAGACTGTATTTTCTTGGTTTCCAAAATCACTGCAGTTGGTGAATGCAGCCACAATTAAAAAGATGCTGATGTTGTTAAAGTGCTGCACTCAATATGTTAGCAAATTTGGAAAGCACAACAGTGGCCACAGAACTCATCCAATACAATATTGTAAAGTAAAAAAAAAAAAATAAGAATTAGAATGATTATCATCTAAAAAAAAAAGAACTAGAAAAAGGTAGTTTTCATTTAAATCCCCAAAAGAAGCAATGCCAAAGAATGTTCAAACTATGGCACAATTGCACTTATCTCACACGCTACCAAAGTAATGCTCAAAGTTCTCCAGGCCTCAACAGTATATGAGTCAAGAACTTCCAGATGTTCAAGATGGGTTTAGAAAAAGCAGAGGAATCAGAGATCAAATTGCCAACATCGGCTGGATCAGAGAATAAGCAAGAGAATTCCAGAAAAGCATCTACTCCTGTTTCATTTACTATATTAAAGCCTTTGACTGAGTGGATCACAAAACCACTGTGGAAAATTCTTAGAGTTGGAAATACCAAATCACCTTACCTGCCCCCTGAGAAATCTGTACACAGGTCAAGAAGCAACAGTTAGAGCTGGACATGGAACAACAGACTAGTTCCAAATTGAGAAAGGAGTACATCGAGGCTCTGTATTGTCACTCTGCTTATTTAACTTATACGCAGAGTGCATCATTTGAAATGTCAGGCTGGATGAAGCACAAGCTGGGATCAAGATTGCCAGGAGAAATATCAATAACCTCAGATACACAGATGCCACTACCCTTATGGCATAATGCAAAGAGGATCTAAAGAGCCTCTTGGTGAAAGTGAAAGAGGAGAGTGAAAAAGCTGGCTTAAAACTCAACATTTAAAAAACCAAGATTATGGCATCCAGTCCCATAACCTCCTGGCAAATAGATGGGAAAACAATGGAAACATGTACAGATTTTACTTTTTTGGGCTCCAAAAATCACTGTGGATGGTGATTGCAGCCATGAAATTACAAGATGTTTGCTACTTGGAAGAAAAGCTATGACAAACCTAGACAGCCTATTAAAAAACAGAGACATCACTCTGCCAACAAAGGTCCATATAGTCAAAGCTGTGGTTTTTCCAATTGTCATATGTGGATGTGAATTGGATCATAAAGAAGGCCGAGTGCCGAAGAATTGATGCTTTTGAACTGTCGTGTTTAAGGAGACTCGTGAGAGTCCCTTGGACTGCAAGGAGTTCAAACCAGTCAATCCTAAAGGAAATCAGTCCTGATATTCATTAGAAGGATTGATGCTGAAGGTGAAGCTCCAATACTTTGGCCACCTGATGCAAAGAGCCAACTCATTCAAATGACCCTGACATTGGGAAAGACTGAAGGCAGGAGGAGAAAGGGACAACAGAGGATAAGATGGTTGGATGGCATCACCAACTTGATGGACATGAGTTTGAGCAAGCTCTGGGAATTGGTGATGGACAGGAAAGCCTGCCATGCTTCAGTCCATAGGGTCTCAAATAGTTGGGCATGACTAAGAGACTGAACTGAAATGAACTGATGAGATGGTGAATAACAGGGAAGCATGGAATGCTGCAGTCGATAGGGTCACAAAGAGTTGGACACAACTGATCAACTGAAGAGCAAACAGATGTTAGCAGACCCCCGTGTTTATAGTAGCCTTATTCATACTAGCCAAAATGTAGAAAGAACTCGTGTCTTCAACAGATAAATGGATAAATCAAATGTGATATATGCATACAATGGAAAGCTTTTTAGTCTTAAAAAGGAATGAGATTCTGACATATGTTGCAAGATGGCTGAACCTTGAAGACATTACGGTAAGTAAAATTATCTAATCACAGATACTGCGTGATTCCAGTTATGTGAGGTACCAAGAATAGTCAAATTCATAGAGACATAAAGTAGAATGGCAATTGCCAGCCACTTTATAGAGAGGCAAAAGAGAGGTTATTATTTACTAAGTACAGAGTTTCAGCTTTACAAGATGAAAAATTCCAGAGATAAATAGTGGTGATGGTTGCACAAAAATGCAATGTAATATCACTAAACTGAACACTTAACAATAGTTAAAATTGGTATTTCCCTGGTGGTCCAGTGGTTAAAAATGTGAAAAAGTAGTAGTGGTCAACTGTCCAATATAGAGAGTTCAGGTACAAAAATAGAACACATCTGTTTAGGGTTGGCAATTTGGGTGACATAATGTTTGCAGTTTAAGTGGAGCAATGGAAGTATACATCCACAGAATAAATAGAAGATGAAAAGAAATGAGGAGAATAGGCATCTCTAGTGAGAATTTGGCAAAGATGTTAAAAGACAGTTTCTCCATGTAAATTTATTCCAGAAACTTGGGTGTATTGTTACGTCTACAATGCACTTTCTTTCTTTAGCTGCAGAGTTAGCCAAGTTGCAAAGTAACAGATTTCAAAGGGTGGCTTAGGCAATTTATATCTTTTTCATATTTTACTGTTAAAAAAATAATCTCTTTATATTAACACTGGGTTTCCCATGTTGCTCAGATGGTAAAGAATCTGCCTGCAATGCAGAAGACCTGGGTTCGATCCCTGGGTAAGGAAGATCCCTTGGAGAATGGAATAGCTACTCACTTCAGTATTCTTGCCTGGAGAATTCCATGGACAGAGGAGCCTGGTGGGCTACAGTCCATGGGGTCACAAAGAGTCGACATACTAACACCATTGCTAATAAAAACAATGACTTTTTATTAGGTTTACAAAATATATCTTTTTTAAATTTTCAAATAGTCTTGAAATGCAGGCATTATTACCTTCTTTGACAGATTTTTTAAAAAGTTGAGTAACTGCATGGTCACAAAGCAAGTGCTTGAATGACTGCTTGTGTAATTTGAAGCTAGTATTCCTGAACTTGAGAGTGTAGCTACAGAGTGATGATCCTTAGATGTGCCTGCTCACGAGGGTGCAGAGACATGAGACAATGTCACTTATCATGTGATGGCCCACCAATGCACCTTGCACAAGTCGGTTCTAGGTGGGTAAACTCTCCAGGGACAGGAGACGTGCCCTGCAAGTACTAAGGCACCTTAGAAAACAGAAAGGAAGATGGACAGGCAAAGAAACCCACTGAATCGGACACAAACACATTCCTTCCTGGCTTTAAAAAAATAAAAGAAGCTGTGAGAGACCAAAAATATGACCTTTATTCTCCAAGGAGCATGGTGGTAGAGTTACTTTGAGTCTCCCAGTTACCGTGAGAAAATCCTGGCTGGCGGGACCCCCTGATGGAACAGAAATGACTCTTTGTGCGAGATTTAAAACATTTTTAATTTGAAAGCAAACATAATTGCACATACTACTTATACACACACCATGTGGAAATAATAAACGCACTTATGATGGAAATGTTTGCTTCATTTATTATGCTAGGAGTTTTTCCAAGAAATGGAAACAATTGTTAGAAGTGACATTAAATATTCAACTGAGTTTCTTTTTCTTAGTATTTTTATGAATACATACTTTAAAATATTACTACTACAAAATAAGGCACATGGCTCCTGACTTGTGGGAGCATTTGCTGAGTTCAAAAGGGAGAAATTCATCTCCAGAAAACACATGTACCATCAGAATTGGACACCAGTGAAAGCTTAGATTGGAAATTGTGTTCAAAACACAATTGTCTTTGAAATTGTGAAGGACAGGGAAGCCTGGCATCCTGCAGTCCACGTGGTCACAAACAGTTGGACATGACTTAGCGACAGAACAACAACAACATCTAGGCATCCATGAAATATGTGAATTCTATTTTAAAAGGCCAGGAAGTCTTGTTAGGATATGAACATTGTATGAGTTAGCTAATGCTGCATCACAAACCATCCCCAAATTCTGAGACTAAAAACCGCCACATTCATTGCTTATAACTGGGTTGATTGCAACTTTGGGCTGATGTCACTTGTGTTTCCTCATGCATGTGCACTCAGCCATGAGCCAGGAAGACAATTTGGCTCATATTTGTTGCGTTCTCTTACCGTTCGGCATTTGTTTTGTGGATGGGTGGGTATAGATAACCAGCTTTAAAAATTTTTTTTTTTATTGAAGCATATTTGATTTACAATATTGTGTTAATTTCTGCTGTACAACAGAGTGACTTTTGCATATTATTTTCCATTTATGGTTTATCAGAGAATATTTAGTATAGTTCCCTGTGCTATGTAGTAGGACCTTGTTTATCCATCTTGTATATACTAATTTGCATTTGTTAATCTCAAATTCTCAATCCTTCCTGCCTTCACCTCCCTCCCCCTTGACAACCATGAGTCTATTCTCTATGTGTATGAATTTGTTTCTGTTTCATTGATATATTCATTTGTGTCACATTTTAGATTCTACATATAACTGATAACATGTCTTTCTCTTTCTGACTTACTTCACTTAGTATGATAATCTCTAGGTCTACCCATGTGGCTGCAAATGGCATTATGTCATTCTTTTTTATGTCTGAGTAATATTCCATTGTATATATATATAGTATGCATATAATGTATATATACATATGTATGCATATATAATGTATATAATATACATTGTATATATAATATATATATATACCACATTTGTATATATATCCAATGTATTGTATATCCATTTGTCTGTTGATGAACCTTTAAGATGGATAACCTGAGCTTTGTTCCACGTGATTGCATCATTCATTTAGCTAAGTCATGCTTCTTCACATGGTGGGTAATAGTTTTAAGAAAACGAAAAATTCTTCCTTCCACTACTACACTTCTTTATGTTCAAACATAGACACAAATACACATATACTCACATACAGACGTGCATATACAGAAATATACAAACATTGGCTGAAAATTATAGAGAGTTGAGTATGCAAATTTTTACCAAAAATAGGACAGATGAATACTGCATAATTAAAAGTCATGCGTAGGCAATTTTAACACATCTTTCTCAGATAGATAAAGCAGACAAATATCAATATAATTAACAGGGAAGACTTGAACAATTTGTTTAATGAACTTGAGCACAGAATGCAAAAACTGCCAAGTCCATATTCCTTTTAATATACATGGAGCATGTATAAAAATTGACCTTATTCCATACCACAAGGAAAATTTCAGTAATTTAGAATGGTGAGGTCAAGTTTGTAGTTAAAGTTAGGCTTAAGGTAAGTGTTAGGTTTAGGCCAGAAATTAGGAATAGCTCTGTGCTTATCTTTAAGTTCAGGGTTAGCCTTCAGATATAGGATTACTATTTGGATTAGGGCTAAGTTGGATTAGTGTCAGATTTTATGTTTAGGGTTATTATTTTAATAGTCTTAGAGTTAGCACTAGTTTTAGTGTTGGAGTTAGGACTAGAACTAATATTAGGTTAATGGTAAGGATTAGTGTTGAGATTTGGATTAGAGTCAAGGTTAGGACTAGGTTTAATATTTAGCTTAGGCTTGGGTCTGTAGTACAGTTAAGGGTAGTATTTGGTTTAAGGTTAGTACAGATTAATAGAACAATGATGTAAAATTGAAAACACACTTGATTTATAAAACACACTCTAGGGTAGTAAAGAAGTATCTTTGTAATGGACGTCATGGGACAACATAGGAAAAATTATTCGGAACCCCTACCTCACATTATTCTTAAAAATCAACTTAATTTGGAGCATAGTCTTAGATGACAAAGCAAAAAAAAAAAATAGATTTTAGAAAACAAGAAAATTATATTATTTACCATGAGAAAGAGAAAACTTTTTAAGATAAGAAAAAAAAAGATAAATTTTTCTATGTTAACATGAACAACTGTAGTTAATTCAAAATCTCTATTAAGAGAGTGAAAAGGCAAATCACATGTGGGAGAAAATGTTTCAACATACAGAGCCAAAACAACTTGTCAAGAGAATATATAAAGAACATGTATAAACTAATAAGGAAAGGAAAGGCAATCCAAGAAGCCAAAAGATTTAAATAGATCTGCAATAACAGTATGCAGATTGGTGAGAGAATGAAGCAATAGAAGCTCTCAAATGCTGCTGTTAAGAGAATAAATTGTTGCCCTCATTTTGGAAAATAGATTGTCAGTAGAAAGTGTAGTTGAAGATATATAGGCCCTATGAGCGAATAATGCAATAAATATAAGTAGCAATACAGATAGAAAACTGTGTGCTTATGTGCACCAGGATAGAAGTTTATGAATATATGAATATTAAGGGTACCACTGCTTTGTTTTTAACAACTTGAAACTTGGAATTAATCCATATTGCATCATCAGTAAAATGGATAAACACAGTGAGTGAAAAGAAGCCAGACACAATAGAATACCTACAGACTGGAATCCATTTATTAGGGCTCAGTAACAAGTACACTTAACCTACCTTAGGGTTGCATCCTTAGACAGCAAGGGGAGGCTCAGAAGGAGCAGTGATCAGGAAAGTGGGGACCTTCACATTACTGACCATTTCATAATCTGCATATACAGTATACATAGACGTTTTCTTAATAGTAATTTATTAAATTGAACGATTTTGTGGACTTTTCAGTAAGTATGCTATATATCACAGCCAGAAGTTTTGTTTTTGTTTAGTCGCTAAGTCATGTCCAATTCTTTGCTACTTCACACATGCTGGACTCCTCTGTCCTTCACTATCTCCTGGAGTTTGCTCAGATTCATGTCCATTGAGTCGATGATGTTATCTAAACATCTCATCCTCTGCTGCCTCCTTCTCCTTTTGCGTTCAATCCTTTCTAGCATCAGGATCTTTTCCAAGGGGTTGGCTCTTCTCATCAGGTGGCCAAAGTACTGGAGCTTCAGCATCAATCCTTCCAAAGAATATTCAGCCCAAAGTTTAAAACTATATTATTTTAATAAGCATAAGGCATTTCAAGATTTGGATTTACAATATTTTAATGATTTACTTCATTGTTAAACATCTGCATTACCTTTCCTTGTTTTTCCTGCTCAAAATAGTGTTTCAACAGACAGAACTTTATGGCTACTATTTTTTTTTTTTTACTGATTTTTCAGAATAAATTCCTAAAATAAAGACTGGGCCAAGCCATATGGAGTTTTATGTGTTCTTGAAATAATATAACATTTTTCCAAAAATATGCAAGCTGCAAAATTTTGCAAAAATGTGCAAAGCTGCATTCTCCATAATTTAAGGATTTCTGAATCATTGCATGATTGCCAGTATCAAATACTGTACTTTAAATAATACCTGATAGTTTTAATTTATTTATTTATAAATAATTTAATTATTTATACCTAGTGAAATGAAACCTTTTGTAAAGTATAGCATAGTGCTCAGATTGAGGATCAAGAGACAGATTGCTGAGACTCAAATTCTGGCTTCAACATTTATGCACTAAATGGCTTTGGGTTTGTTACTTAATCTTTTTGAAGGTCAATTTCTAAACACATATTACAGCAAAAGCTGTTGTGATAATTAAGTTTATCTGTGTGATAGAAAGAGCACACTTCCTGGAACATTTTAATTCCTCTGTAAATTAAATGTACATTGGATGAAGAAATGGAGAGATGGAGCAGTGGAGGAGGGAAGGAGCAGTGGAGGAGGGAAATAAGGAGAGAAGATGGAAAGGAAGGAAGGAAAAAATGGAGTGATGGAAGGAAGGTAGTTGGATGAAGGAAGGGAAGGATGTTTGCGGGGAGGAAGGAAAGAAAGGAGAAAGACTGGGAGATGGGAAAGTAGAGGCTGATGGAGGAAGGTCTAGGGAATGACAGATCAGAGGGAGAGCATGGCAGAGGTTACTAGTTATACATTCCTTCTTGACAACATCTGCTCCCTTAAAGAATTCTTTCTTCAAAGTTTAAAAAATGATGTGGAGATAGGCTATATTGCTATCAAATGCAAACGATCAAGGCTTTGAAAGCAGTCTTAGTCTACCAGTCTTACCTATAACTCTGGGACAAAAGCCTTTCTGAACCACCTGTACAAAATAGAGTCAGTGACATGTAATGTTCAGGGCCAACACAGGAATTAAATAAGATAATGTATACGAATCCAGGAGTGGTTCATAGCATCTGTCAAAAAATGATAATGTTATGTTCTCCTTAATGTGATTGCTGGACAACTCAGAAAGTATTAGACATGACTTAAAATGTTGTAGACCCTAAATTTAGCTAATAAACATCATAATGTGATAAAAAAAATTTCATCAAATATTGATGGGACATGTGTCTATAAGTGTACGTATGTGAGTATGTATTTGTCCAGGTAGAAAGGAACAAAAAGGGTAGATGACATAACAGAAATGGGGAAAGTGTTTCTTGTCTGAGGCTACATGCCAGGAAAGTAACTGACCAGCAGTCAGCAGAATAAGGAAGACACAGCAGTACAGCCTCTGGCCAAGTAGGAGAGTAGTCTCTGACCACCAACACCTAGCTCGAGAAAGAGTTTGATCACCGAAGCCAAGAAAGGCAAGTCACCGTGTTAGACGAAGGAGCCCTGGACCATGAAGTCTCTTACCTGAAATGTCATATCCAGCAAGCACAGATCACAGGTTAGCAGGGTAACCTCATGGGGAGATTATGTTCAGTATAGCCATTTGGTTCTGCAAGTTCAACCCCAAGGCCAAATTCCATGAAAGTCCTTTCAAAAGGATAGCATGTTCAAAGGCTGGATTAGTCTCTCTTTCCTTTCATGCCCGGCTTAAACAAGAGTCAGACATAGATACACCATGCTCTTTTTCTGTGGTATTCCAAATATGCTCAAGAATAACCAACTTTAAAATAAATGAGCATTAAAAATATGAAATAAAAATGTGTGAGTATAAATGGGGACCTTTCTTCATGGTCTCAGTGATGCAGACTTTGCTGGTGGCTCAGACAGTAAAGTGTCTGCCTACAATGCGAGAGACCTGGCTTCAAACCCTGGGTTGGGAAGATCTCCTGGAGAAGGAAATCGCAACCCACTCCAGTATTCTTGCATGGAAAATCCCATGGACAGAGGAGCCTCGTATGTTACAGTCCATGGGGTCACAAAGAGTCGGACATGACTGAGTGACATCACTTTCTTCACGGAGTCAGAGATGCTAGCAAAATTGTCAAATGACTTAGTCAAGCTTGTCATCCTACCTGCCATTCCTACAAGTTTTGTTAATAAGTCCTAAAGGCTCATCAAGACTAATGGAAGAGAAAAAGCACTGGGAATGAGGTTATATAAAAGAACAAGACAGTGTGCTCTCCAGATAGCTACAACAGAGTCCGTTTATGAACAATGGCAAAGTTATATGATGTAAAATATGGATTAAATATAGTAGAAGGTTATCAAGTAGGTCAATGGACCTGTTAGATGAACTTCTTTCCTGTAGTCCAAAACAAGTGATGACTCTGAGCTCTACTGAAAATCCTTCTACTTTTTTGGCCTAAAAAAATATCAGACTCAAAAAAATATTTTCCCTCCTGAGACAAATTACCTCTTTCAATGATGGTGAGGACAAATTACCTCCCTCCTGAATCTGGAAAGCTGGTTACTAAGTCAGCTTCCTTTTAATATGTTTCTGCAAAAGCTACCTATGAAGGAATTTAATTCATTTGGGCTGATAACATAGCTTTTTTAAAATTGTATTTTATTTTTAAACTTTACAATATTGTATTAGTTTTGCCAAATATCAAAATGGATCCGCCACAGGTATACATGTGTTCCCCATCCTGAACCCTCCTCCCTCCTCCATCCTTATACCATCCCTCTGGGTCGTCCCAGTGCACCAGCCCCAAGCATCCAGTATCATGCATCGAACCTAGACTGGCAACTCGTTTCATACATGATATTTTACATGTTTCAATGCCATTCTCCCAAATCTTCCCGCCCTCTCCCTCTCCCACAGAGTCCATAAGACTGTTCTATACATCAGTGTCTCTTTTGCTGTCTCGTACACAGGGTTATTGTTACCATCTTTCTAAATTCCATATATATGCATTAGTATACTGCATTGGTGTTTTTCTTTCTGGCTTACTTCACTCTGTATAGTTTCATCCACCTCATTAGAACTGATTCAAATGTATTCTTTTTAATGGCTGAGTAATACTCCATTGTGTATATGTACCACAGCTTTCTTATCCATTCATCTGCTGATGGACATCTAGGTTGCTTCCATGTCCTGGCTATTATAAACAGTGCTGCGATGAACATTGGGGTACATGTGTCTCTTTCCCTTCTGGTTTCCTCAGTGTGTATGCCCAGCAGTGGGATTGCTGGATCATAAGGCAGTTCTATTTCCAGTTTTTTAAGGAATCTCCACACTGTTCTCCATAGTGGCTGTACTAGTTTGCATTCCCACCAACAGTGTAAGAGGGTTCCCTTTTCTCCACACCCTCTCCAGCATTTATTGCTTGTAGACTTTTGGATCGCAGCCATTCTGACTGGCATGAAATGGTACCTCATAGTGGTTTTGATTTGCATTTCTCTGATAATGAGTGATGTTGAGCATCTTTTCATGTGTTTGTTAACCATCTGTATGTCTTCTTTGGAGAAATGTCTATTTAGTTCTTTGGCCCATTTTTTGATTGGGTCATTTATTTTTCTGGAGTTGAGCTGTAGGAGTTGCTTGTATATTTTTGAGATTAGTTGTTTGTCAGTTGCTTCATTTGCTATTATTTTCTCCCATTCTGAAGGCTGCCTTTTCACCTTGCTAATAGTTTCCTTTGATGTGCAGAAGCTTTTAAGTTTAATTAGGTCCCATTTGTTTATTTTTGCTTTTATTTTCAATATTCTGGGAGGTGGGTCATAGAGGATCCTGCTGTGATGTATGTCAGAGAGTGTTTTGCCTATGTTCTCCTCTAGGAGTTTTATAGTTTCTGGTCCTAGGTTTAGATCTTTAATCCATTTTGAGTTTATTTTTGTGTATGGTGTTAGAAAGTGTTCTAGTTTCATTCTTTTGCAAGTAGTTGACCAGATTTCCCAGTACCACTTGTTAAAGAGATTGTCTTTAATCCATTGTATATTCTTGCCTCCTTTGTCAAAGATAAGGTGTCCATATGTGCATGGATTTATCTCTGGGCTTTCTATTTTGTTCCATTGATCTATATTTCTGTCTTTGTGCCAGTACCATACTGTCTTGATAACTGTGGCTTTGTAGTAGAGCCTGAAGTCAGGCAGGTTGATTCCTCCAGTTCCATTCTTATTTCTCAAGATCACTTTGGCAATTCGAGGTTTTTTGTATTTCCATACAAATTGTGAAATTATTTGTTCTAGCTCTGTGAAGAATACTGTTGGTAGCTTGATAGGGATTGCATTGAATCTATAAATTGCTTTGAGTAGTATACTCATTTTCACTATATTGATTCTTCCAATCCATGAACATGGTATATTTCTCCATCTGTTAGTGTCCTCTTTGATTTCTTTCACCAGAAAGAAATGTTTTATAGTTTTCTATATATAGGTCTTTAGTTTCTTTAGGTAGATATATTCCTAAGTATTTTATTCTTTCCATTGCAATGGTGAATGGAATTGTTTCCTTAATTTCTCTTTCTGTTTTCTCATTATTAGTGTATAGGAATGCAAGGGATTTCTGGATGTTGATTTTATATCCTGCAACTTTACTATAATCATTGATTAGTTCTAGTAATTTTCTGGTGGAGTCTTTAGGGTGTTCTATGTAGAGGATCATGTCATCTGCAAATAGTGAGAGCTTTACTTCTTCTTTTCCAATTTGGATTCCTTTTATTTCTTTTTCTGCTCTGATTGCTGTGGCCAAAACTTCCAAAACTATGTTGAATAGTAATGGTGAAAGTGGGCACCCTTGTCTTGTTCCTGACTTTAGAGGAAATGCTTTCAATTTTTCACCATTGAGGATAATGTTTGCTGTGGGTTGGTCATATATAGCTTTTATTATGTTGAGGTATGTTCCTTCTATTCCTGCTTTCTGGAGAGTTTTTATCATAAATGGATGTTGAATTTTGTCAAAGGCTCTCTCTGCATCTATTGAGATAATCATACGGTTTTTATTTTTCAATTTGTTAATGTGGTGTATTACATTGATTAATTTGCGGATATTGAAGAATCCTTGCAGTTAGACCTAATTGATATCTATAGGACATTTCATCCTAAAACAATGAATTTCACCTTTTTCTCAAGTGCACATGGAACCTTCTCCAGGATAGATCATATCCTGGGCCATAAATCTATCCTTGGTAAATTCAAAAAAATAGAAATCATTCCAAGCATCTTTTCTGACCACAATGCAGTAAGATTAGATCTCAATTACAGGAGAAAAACTATTAAAAATTCCAACATATGGAGGCTGAACAACATGCTGCTGAATAACCAACAAATCACAGAAGAAATAAAAAAAGAAATCAAAATTTGCATAGAAATGAATGAAAATGAAAACACAGCAACCCAAAACCTGTGGGACACTGTAAAAGCAGTCCTAAGGGGAAAGTTCATAGCAATACAGGCATACCTCAAGAAACAAGAAAAAAGTCAAATAAATAACCTAACTCTACACCTAAAGAAAAGGAAGAAATGAAGAGCCCCAGGGTTAGTAGAAGGAAAGAAATCTTAAAAATTAGAGCAGAAATAAATGCAAAAGAAACAAAAGAGACCATAGCAAAAATCAACAAAGCCAAAAGCTGGTTCTTTGAAAGGATAAATAAAATTGACAAACCATTAGCCAGACTCATCAAGAAACAAAGGGAGAAAAATCAAATCAATAAAATTAGAAATGAAAATGGAGAGATCACAACAGACAACACAGAAATACAAAGGATCATAAGAGACTACTATCAACAATTATATGCCAATAAAATGGACAACGTGAAAGAAATGGACAAATTCTTAGAAAAGTACAACTTTCCAAAACTGGACCAGGAAGAAATAGAAAATCTTAACAGACCCATCACAAGCACGGAAATTGAAACTGTAATCAAAAATCTTCCAGCAAACAAAAGCCCAGGTCCAGATGGCTTCACAGCTGAATTCTACCAAAAATTTAGAGAAGAGATAACACCTATCCTGCTCAAACTCTTCCAGAAAATTGCAGAGGAAGGTGAACTTCCAAACTCATTCTATGAGGCCACCATCACCCTAATACCAAAACCTGACAAAGATCCCACAAAAAAAGAAAACTACAGGCCAATATCACTGATGAACATAGATGCAAAAATCCTTAACAAAATTCTAGCAATCAGAATGGGCTGATAACATAGCTTTTAAGATAAAAACACAATAATAAGAAAAGTAAAATTGAAAGGATTCATCAGTCTCTAAAAATGACTTATCTGTGCTGTTAATAAGTCATGTGGTCTTAGCTTGCAATGGTGATACTTTCTTGAGATGTTAAGGGTTTTCGTCTAATGATCTCCAATTGCTGTAAAAAATTTTTGAAGTACTAGTATAGGGGTTGAAGGCATATATAACAAAAGGAGCCCACACTATTTTTTTCAATTTGGTTGATACTGGAAATTTTTTTTAAAAACTTTATTGGAATATAGTTGATTTAAAATGTGTTAATTTCATGTGTACAGCAAAGGGATTCAGTGGTACATAGACATGTATCTGCTCTTTTGTAGATTCTATTCCCATATAGATCACTATGGAGTATTGAGTAGAGGTCGCTGCACTATAAAGTAGGTCCTTATTAGTTATCTGTTTTGTACATAGTGGTATATATATATGCTGCTGCTGCTGCTAAGTCGCTTCAGTCATGTCCTACTCTGTGCGACCCCAAAGACAGCAGCCCACTAGGCTACCCCGTCCCTGGGATTCTCCCGGCAAGAACACTGGAGTGGGTTGCCATTTCCTTCTCCAGTGCATGAAAGTGAAAAGTGAAAGGGAAGTCATTCAGTCGTGCCCAACTCTTAGCGACCCCATGGACTGCAGCCTACCAGGCTCCTCCGTCCATGGGATTTTCCAGGCAAGAGTACTAGAGTGGGGTGCCATTGCCTTCTCCGTTTTGTACATAGTGGTATACATATATGACAATCTCCCAAATTATCCCTTCTCCCCCTTTCTCTCTAGTAACCGTAAGTTTGTTTTCTACATCTGTGACTCTATTTCTGCTTTGTAAATAATTTCACCTGTATCTTTTTTCTTTTTTTAGATTCCACATATAAGCAATATCATATGATATTTGGTTTTATACTTTATTTTCTATAAATCATCTGACTCATATCAGAGCTGAATGAGATTTTTCTCTGATAGTGTTGATCCCTGAGTTCTATAGAGATCTAAGATCTAACTTAAATAGGAATCTAAGCATAAAATAGCATTTGATTCAGAAATGAAATGTGTAAAGTCTCTGTGTACATGGGTTTATTTTCATAAACAGAGCTGGCAAAGTGGATTTTGAGGCAGAAAGACATATTTGATGATAACAAGGTGATAGACAATCATGTGTTTATATGAACTGTGACCAAAACAGAACAAATTCACATACAGAGAGAGAGAGAGAGACAGACAGAGAGAGAGAGAACAGAAAGGTTTCAGCATGCAAAACTGAATTATCTGAATGGGAACACTTATTTGTCTGAATGGGGGAGGTTATAGTCTCCAATTCATGAATTTTATCACAAGCGTCCTTTTCCAAGAACCAGGATAATTTGTGTTCTGGTTTTCCTATGCAAAGGATTGTGTTTTCAATTTTATTGCTATTTTTCATAGAAGAAGAAGTAGAACTAGAGAAAATGACTGGCTGTCTTGGAGAAGGCAATGGCACCCCACTCCAGTACTCTTGCCTGGAAAATCCCATGGATGGAGGAGCCTGGTGGGCTGCCATCTATGGGGTCGCACAGAGTCGGACATGACTGAAGCGACTTAGCAGCAGTCTTGTCCCAAAGAGTATTTGAAGTGAAACCAAACTTAATTTTTCCTTTCAGTCTTTATGTTCCTTAGTGTCCTCTGCAACATCTATGCATGTGACCATTCTTACTTCTGCTTTAAAGTGAAAATAACCTATTGTTTATCTTTTATTACTCAGCTAACTTGTAGTGATTTTAGAAAATTCTTGCAATACAAGAAAAAAGAAAGTAAAAAGCATCCAAATTCCTTCCATCACTCTAATAATGAGTTAATCATTTTCAATATTTTGAAGATCTTCTGATGTACATTTTTAGGTTAAACAGGCCATGTCTCATATAATTTACATACAGATCATACAAAAGTAGCTGTTTTGTCACTTGCTGTTATACTCATAGTTCAACAATACAGACATACCACATTTTTTAATTACTACTGCATAGTACTCCATTGATGATATGAAACATATTTCATTTCGCCAGCCCTTAATTGATAAACACTTAGGTTGTGTTCAATTTCTTATCATAGTCAACAGCCCTGCTATGAATGTTTCCAAATGCCTTCATAGCCTTCTGCTTCACTGCCCAAGTTCTTGATTTTTTTTTTTTTTTTTTTTTTGCCAATTTATCATGTGTCATCTTAAAATCTTGCCCCCACCTTCTGAGAGAATACATACTCTGGAGGCAGACTAGAGGGTCTGAATCCTAGGACAAGGACTCAGTGGGCCTACAATTCTGTACGTTATTTTGTACATTTCTATGTCACAATATCTAAGCTATAAAATCAAGATAATAATATGCAAACCCTAAAGTGCTGATGGTCAAATAGAATAAGCCATTTCTAACGCAGAGCATATATATTCTCTAAGTATTGAAACTGCTGTAATTATTATCTTCTCATTCACAGTCTCTGAAAATCAAATCTGAAAACTATTTCCCAGGTCTTTACAACCTTCCCTATTTAAGATTTCCAGCTTACATCTTTCACCCGCTAGCTTCTTCCAGGCTTCATGTCAGGTTCTCAGATTCCTGAAAGTCATTTATGCTGGATGTTCTACAGTCACAGAAGTTCTGTACAGAAAAGAGAGTCCCCAGAGGACCATGGCACAGATCTTTGGAGCCATATTTCATAGTTCCTCCCCTATAGATACGTCCAGTCAGTCACAAATTCCTCCCAGGTGTTCATGTTTCCTCCATATCTTCCATCTATCTCTCTGTCCATCACTGGATTTCTAGCCTAAGTCAGACCCTGTGAGTTTTCACTCAGATGATGAATTTAAAACCTTCTTCAGGGACACAATGCTTTCCTCAAATGACATGTCAAGTAGAAGTCCAGTACACTCAGCAAGTTGGACCATTGCTGCTGCTATTAAGTCAGAATTTAGGAGCCTGGAACCCCACCTCTTCCCTTCCCTTTTCACTAGATGTCCCCCCAAATAAACAAGCCTCAATCACTCCTATGAAGAGAGGAATTCCCCTCCCAGATGCCACTTGCTTTTCCTCTAAGCTCTTCTGCATACAGAGAAAATATAATCAGTGAAAAAATATTACCATGGTCATAGTACTCCCCTGATCCAAGCTATATGCATAGTTCCTTGCAAATTTCTTCACCTACATTCAAGTCCCTGTAACAAATTTCAAATTTAGCTTCAATAAATCTATAAACTGAAGCGTACCCAAAGAGGAATCCATGACATCATTGTATGACTGCACACCTTGAGAGGGGCTTGATGCCCTCAAGGGCTTGCTTCCTTCCACCCACATGTTCTGACACCACGTGGGATTTCAAGAACTTGTTTAAACTCTGTCTCCTCCATGTTGTTGGCACAGTCATTATAACTCTCTCTATTAGATTCCAGCTTCCTTTTCTCTGACGTACAGAAGTATCATGTTTTTTCAGGATATTATCCCAACCACCATTTTGTATGAGAATGTGTTATATTTTCTAAAACTGGGGCCTCATGCACGTTTGGAGTTCAATCATAGTAGCTGGTAATCCTGGAAGCAACTTGCTCCCATGAAAAAAATTTTAAGAAATTATGAAGGATTTTAGTGCTAGAAGTATCACTACTGGGCAGATTACGTCCCATTTGTGACCAACAAGACTCTTTGCGGGTAAGTGTATTCAGTTCCTAATCATACAGTATTGTCAATGTGGTTGTTGTTGTTCAGTCACTCAGTTGTGTCTGACTCTTTGTGATCCCATGGACTGCAGCACGCCAGTCTTCTCTGTCCTTCACCAGCTCCTGGAGCTTGCTCAAACTCATGTTTATCAAGTCGGTGAGGCCATCCAATCATCTTATTCTCTGTTGTCCTCTTCTTCTGCCTTCAGTCTTTCCCAGCATGAGGATATTGTCTAATGAGTCAGTTCTTCCCATCAGGTGGCCAAAGTATTGGAGCTTCAGCTTCAGCATTAGTCCTTCCAATGAATATTCAGGACTGCTTTCCTTTAGGATTAACTGGTTTGAGCTCCTTGCAGTCCAAGGGACTCTCAAGAGTCTTCCCCAACACCACAATTTAAAATCATAAATTCTTCGGCACTCAGCTTTCTTTATGGAAAACTCTCACATCCATACATGACTACTGGAAAAACCACAGCTTTGACTACACAGACCTTTGTTGGCATAGTGATGTCTCTGCTTTTTAATATGCTGTCTAGGTTGGTCATAGCTTTTCTTCTAAGGAGCAAGTGTATTTTAGTCTCATGGCTGCAGTCACCATCTGCAGTGATTTTGGAGTCCCCAAAAATAAAGTCAGCCACTGTTTCCATTGTTTCCCCATCTATTTTACATGAAGTGATGGGACTGGATGCCAAGCTCCTCATTTTTTGAATGTTAAGTTTTCAGCCAGGTTTTTCACATTCCTCTTTAACTTTCATCAAAAGGTTCCATAGTTCCTCTTCACTTTCTGCCAAAAGGGTGGTGCCATCTGCATATCTGAGGTTACTGATATTTCTCCTGGCAATCTTGATTCCAGTTTGTGCTTTATCCAGCCCAGCATTTCTTATGATGTACTCTGCTTATAAGTTAAATAAGCAAGGTGACAATATACAACTTTGAAGTACTCCTTTTCCCAATTTGGAATCAGTCTATTGATCCATGTCTGGTGCTATATGTTGCTTCTTGACCTGCATACAGGTTTCTCAGGAGGCAGGTAAGCTGGTCTGGTATTTCCATCTCTTGAAGAATTTTCCAGTTTGTTGTGATCCACAGAGTCAAAGGCATTGGTGTCATCAATGAAGCAGAAGTCGATGCTTTTCTGGAATTTGCTTGCTTTTTCTATGATCCAAAGGATGTTGGCAATTTGATCTCTGGTTCCTCTGCCTTTTCTAAATCCAGCTTGACCATCTGGGAATTTATGGTTCACATACAGTTGAAGCCTGGTTTGGAAAGTTCTGAGCATTACTTTGGTAGTGTGTGCAATGATTGCAATTGTGCAGTAGTTTGAACATTCTTTGGCATTGCCTTTCTTTGGGATTGGAATGAGGCCACTGCTGAGTTTTCCAAATTTGCTTGCATATTGAGTGCAGCATTTTCATAGCATCATCTTTTAGGATTTGAAATAGCTCAGCTGTAATTCAATCACTTCCACTAGCTTTGTTTATAATGATGCTTCCTAAGGCCCACTTGAATTCACATTCCAGGATGTCCGGTGAGTGGTCACACCACCTTGGTTATCTGGGTCGTGAAGATCATTTTGTACAGTTCTGTGTATTCTTGCAACTTCTTCTTAATATCTTCTGCTTCTGTTAGGTCCATACCGTTTCTGCCCTTTATTGTGCCATCTTTGCATGAAAAGTTCCCTTGATATCTCTAATTTTCTTGAAGAGATATCTAGTCTTTCCCATTCTATTTTTTTCCTCTATTTTTTTTGCATGGATCACTGAGGAAGGCTTTCTTATCTCTCTTTACTATTCTTTGGAACTCTGCATTCAGATGGATATATCTTTCCTTTTCACCTTTGCCATTTGTTTCTCTTCTTTTCTCAGCTATTTGTAAGACCTCCTCAGACAACCATTTTGCCTTTTTACATTTGTTCTTCTTGGGGATGATTTTGATCACTGCCTCCTGTACAATGTTATGAACCTCCATCCACCATTCTTCAGGCACTCTGTATATCAGGTCCAATCCCTTGTCACTTTCACTGTATAATCATAGGAATTTTATTTATGTCATACCTGAATGGTCTAGTGGTTTTCTCTACTTTCTTCAGTTCAGGTCTGATTTTGGAAATAAGTAGTTCATGATCTGAGCCACAGTCAGCTCCCATTCTTTTTTTTGCTGACCATATAGAGCTTCCCCATCTTTGACTGCAAAGAATATAATCAATCTGATTTCAGTGTTGACCATCTGGTGATGTTCATGTGTAGAGTCATCTCTTGTGTTGTTGGAAGAGGGTATTTGCTATGCCCAGTGTGTTCTCTTGGTAAACTTCTGTTAGCCTTTGTCTTGCTTTGTTTTATACTCCAAGGCCAAACTTGACTGTTACTCCAGGTCTCTCTTGACTTTCTGCTTTTGCATTTCAGTCTCCTGTGATGAAAAGGACATCTTTTTCTGGTGTTAGTTCTAGCTACAAGATCTTATAGGTCTTCATAGAACCATTCAACTTCAGCTTCTTCAGCATTAATGATTGGGGATACTGTGATATTGAATGGTTTGCCTTGGAAACAAACAGAGGTTATTCTATCGTTTTTGAGATTACAGCCAAGTACTGCATTTTGGACTCTTTTGTTGACTGTGAGGACTACTCCATTTCTTCTAAGGGATTCTTGCCCACAGTAGTAGTTATAATGGTCATCTGAGTTAAATTCACCCATTCCAGTCCATTTTAGTTCACTGATTCCTAAAATGTCAATGTTCACTCTTGCCATCTCCTGTTTGACCACTTCCAATTTACCTCGATTCATGAACCTAATATTCCAGGCTCCTATGCAATATTGTTCTTTACAGCATCAGACTTTACTTTCACCACAAGATACATACACATCTGGGTATTGTTTCCACTTTGGCTCAGCCTCTTCATTCTTCCTGGAACTATCTCTCTGCTCTTCTCCAGTAGCATATTGGGTATGTACTGACCTGGGGAGTCCATCTTTCAGTGTCATATCTTTTTTCTTTTCATACTGTTCATGGGGTTCTCAAGGCAAGGATGCTGAAGTGGTTTGCCATTGCCTTCTCCATTGGACCACATTTTGTCAGTGATCAGTTTTCAATGTGGTTACACTGCTCTTGAAATAAATATTCAGTTTCCTTTCCTTCAGAAAAAGTAATGGATATATATAGTGAAATGTAAATAGTTCACAAAGGTTATACAGTAAAAATGTGTTCTGGTTACCCCAAAGCCCTGCCCCTTAGTTCTGTTTGAGGGCTTCCTTCCACTGTTACAAATTTCTTAGTGATTATCTTACAATCATAGCTTGATACTGGATGAAAAGCTTTCATTCCACTGTAAAATTGTTTCATTTTTCTATTTGTCCATATCATCTACACAATCTTCTCATCCATGAGGATCACTACAATCAAAAAATATCTTCAAAGACACAACCCGTCTATACCGCACAGTATGCATCTCCTCAGTTATAGACATTTGTTTATGAGCCTCATTAACTCTTTAACTAGACTTGATCTTCTTCCACTCCCAGTTTAATAAATTAGATCAGCCCTAACATAGCCTCCACTTCCCAAGCACCTAGTAGAGAACTTTTGACACCAGAATGTGCATCTAACAAGACAGCAAATCCCATTAAAATGAGCTCATCCATGAAAAAAGTTTCTAACTCTGTATTTAGAAATAAAAGTATATCAATGATTTTCTTGATCTTATTGTTGTTGTTCCACTGCTAAGTCGTGTCCAATTCTTTACAACCCCATGGACTGCAGCATGCCAGGCTCCCCTGTCCTTTACTATTTCCCAGAGTTTGCTCAAACTCATGTCCACTGAGTCAATGAAGCTATCCAAACGTCTCGTCTTCTGCAACCCTCTTCTCCTCCTGGCCTCAATCTTTCCCAGCATCAGAGTCTTTCCCAATGAGTTGGCTCTTCACATCAAAATTTAGCCTGATGCAAACAGTATTTCTTGACTTGCTTGAATATAATTTAGAAGTTCTAGGTAAGAGAAAGCACAGAGGAGCTAGAGGCAAGTGAAAGACTAGGGCAGGATTATTTTAAAGCAACCAGGGATGGGAAATTCTGAGTCAGGATCTCTGGATCATGTTCAGGAAAAACACAATAAAATGCCCCATATGGATCCACCTACCTCTTTCACACACCAATCAGAGAGATTCCATGACCAGTTTCTGAAAAAAACTGCCATCCCAAGATATATATATATATATATATATATATATATATATATATATATATATATATATATATATATTCCCTGCTTGGTCTATGAACAAAAAGGCTGTATTCACAAATTTTCCATTTGCTGAAACTATAGGAAGGTGGCCTCTAATCACACACTTGCCCAAACTTCTCTTGTTTTGAAATAATTCAGTCGGCCAGAAATGGATGAGTTGAATAACCATCAATTCTGGTCCTTAAAACTTTCAGTTCAGTTCAGTTCAGTTGCTCAGTTGTGTCTGACTCTTAGCGATCCCATGAACCACAGCACGCCAGGCCTCCCTATCCATCACCAACTCCCAAAGTCAACCCAAACCCATGTCCATTGCGTCAGTGATTCCATCCAACCATCTCATCGTCTGTCATCCCCTTCTCCTACTGACCTCAATCTTTCCCAGCATCAGAGTCTTTTCAAATGAGTCAGCTCTTCACATGAGGTGGCCCAAGTATTGGAGTTTCAGCTTCAACATCAGTCCTTTCAATGAATATTCAGAACTGATTTCCTTTAGGATGTACTGGTTAGATCTCCTTGCAGTCCAAGGGACTCTCAAGAGTCTTCTCCAATACCACAGTTCAAAAGCATCAATTCTTCTGCACTCAGCTTTCTTTATAGTCCAACTCTCACATCCATACTTGACCACTGGAAAAACCATAGCCTTGACTAGACAGACCTTTGTTGACAAAGTAATGTCTCGGCTTTTTAATATGCTGTCTAGGTTGGTCATAACTTTCCTTCCAAGGACTAAGCGTCTTTTAACTTTATGGTTGCAATCACTATGTTCAGTGATTTTGGAGCACAGAAAAATAAAGTCACCCACTGTTTCCACTGTCTCCCCATCTATTTGCCATGAAGTAATGGGACCCGATGCTATGATCTTAGTTTTCTGAATGATGAGCTTTAAGCCAACTTTTTGAGTCTCCTCTTTCACTTTTATTAAGAAGCTCTTTAGTTCTTCTTCACTTTCTGCCATAAGGTGTCATCTGCATATCTGAGGTTATTGATATTTCTCCCGCAATTTTGATTCAAGCTTGTGCCCTCTCCAGCCCAGCGTTTCTCATGGTGTACTCTGCATATAAGTTAAATAAGCAGGGTGACAATATACAGCCTTGACGTACTCCTTTTCCTATCTGGAACCAGTCTGTTGTTCCATGTCCAGTTCTATCTGTTGCTTCCTGATCTGCATTCAGGTTTCTCAAGAGGCAGGTCAGGTTGTCTGGCATTCCCATCCCTTTCAGACTTTTCCACAGCTTATTGTGATCCACACAGTCAAAGGCTTTGGCATAGTGAATATAGCAGAAATAGATGTTTTTCTGGAACTCTCTAGCTTTTTCTATGATACAGTGGATGTAGGCAATTTGATTTCTGGTTCCTCTGCCTTTTCTAAATCCAGCTTGAACATTTGGAAGTTCCTGGTTCACGTATTGCTGAAGCCTGGCTTGGAGAATTTTGAGCATTACTTTACTAGTGTGTGAGATGAGTGCACTTGTGTGGTAGTTTGAGCATTCTTTGGCATTGCCTTTTTTTGGGATTGGAATGAAAACTGACCTTTTCCAGTCCTGTGGCCACCACTGAGTTTTCCAAATTTGCTGGGATATTGAGAGCAGCACTTTCACAGCATCATCTTTTAGGATTTGAAATAGCTCAACTGGAATTCCATCACCTCCACTAGCTTTATTTGTAGCTTTATTCTTAAGGCCCAGATAACTTCACATTCCAGGATATCCAGCTCTCGGTGAGTGTGAGTGATCACACCTTTGTGGTTATCTGGGTTGTGAAGATCTTTTTCGTATAGTTCTTCTGTGTACTCCTGCCACCTCTTCTTAATATCTTCTGCTTCTGTTAGGTCCATACCATTTCTGTCCTTTATTAAGCCCATCTTTGCATTAAATATTCTCTTGGTATCTCTAATTTTCTTGAAGAGATCTCTAGTCTTTCCCATTCTATTGTTTTCCTCCATTTCTTTGCATTGATTGCTGAGGAAGGCTTTCTTATCTCTCCTTGCTATTCTTTGGAACTCTGCATTCATTTGGGTATATCTTTCCTTTTCTCCATTGCCTTTCACTTCTCTTCTTTTCACACTTTACTGAACCAGAAATTACATTTCTCTAATAAAGTTGAGCAAGTCACACTTGCTCTTGATAAGATGAAGAAGTCAAATAAGACAATCTTCAAGTTTCCTTTAGCTCTGAAATACTGCTATCATCATTATGTCAAGTGACTGGACAACGTTCTTCCCTCTTAATAGACGTTTACTCTATGTGTGCTTGTGTGCTCAGTCACTTCAGTCATGTCTGACTCTTTGCGACCCTAAGGGCCACAGCCCTTCAGGTTCCTCTGTCCATGGGATTCTCCAGGCAAGAATACTGGAGGGGGTTACTATGTCCTCCTCCAGGGGATCTTCCTGATCCAGGGATTGAACCCATGTCTCCCGCATTGAGCCTGGAAGTCTGCAAACCACCAGGGAAATCCCTCCAGGTGACTGTTATACTAAGATTTTCTCAGCAATGCCCTACAATGTAGTAAAAACATGGGCTATGGGCTTTGGCCTCGATTTTAACACCAGCTCACCTTCTATGATCCTGAATACAGAGTAAGTTCCTTAACTCCACTGAGTTTCTGTTTCTTCACCTACAAGGTGGAGATAATGACATCTTACAAAGTTGTATGGGGGTAAAATGAGATAATTCACGCTAAACAACTGGCACATTAATATATACATATTTATATGTATATATACATATTTATATATACCTCCTTTCTGATTGAGAAGTAATCTCAAGAAGGAATTCACAACTATTCTTCCTGGAATGGATTTTACAAACCTTAGGGATACAAGAGTTGAGAGCCTTTGGAGGATGAAACCAACCACCCAGTAAGGATATGTATTCCAGGTGTTCTGGGTAGTTTCACTTCTCACAGGGGCTTTGAGGCACAGTCCAGGAAGGAAACTCTGAGACTGCTGGTTTCCTACTGAGTGATGCAGAGACCACGCTCCAGAGTGGGTTACAAACTAGATGATGCATTTGACAGAAAAGTTGGAATGGACCCAGGAAACAAATAGCTGCCTATGAGGTTAGCATCATACTTCTGTGACACAGAACATAGACATAAGAAGTCCTTTCAGAAACTGAAAAAATCAACAAAATATACAAGAAAATGGCACAGAAAGAAGAGGTTTCTAAGAGACTTTCCCATGTCAGAAGAGACTACAAGTGAGCACGTGCTAAGATCTGTGGGTGATCTGAAAGCATTTTTATTCTGCAGGTCCCTTGGGAACAACAAATCTCATACGTGTACATTTGTTAATGGAGAACATAAGCATTCAATACATGGAAGGAAGGCAAGAAAGGGACAGTCTTCATGAGCCATTGTAACACTTCACTCCACCAGGAACACAGATATAGAAATGATCACTTTAAGCATCAAAACATTAAGTCAAGCATAATAACTTAGAATGAACAGAATGAGTATGCTATAGCCTAAGAGAACTTCCTGGTAGAATAGAAGAAACTGCTGGGACTTCCCTGGTGGTTCAGTAGCTAAGACTCCATGCTCCCAATGCAGTGGACCTGGGTTCAATCCCTGGTAAGGGAACTAGATCCCCAAAACTCCTGCGTGCTACAACAAAGATCGAAGATCCCATGTGCTGTAACTAAGACCCAAAGCAACCAAATAAATAAAAACAAATATTTAAACATTATAATTACAGTAGGAGAAACTACTGAGTGCACTTAAGTCCTCTGTTTAAGTGTATTTTAGACCTTCTACTAAACTTCTCTCTGCTCTTCCAGTCGACTAGATTAAACCAAGATCATGCAAACTTATACACATGTTAGGGCCCAATTAAATGGGAGGGAAGAGTCTATGGCAGTTTCACTTACTTAGCATCTACTAAATGATGAGCAATTTGAACATGCTGTTCAATTTCTCACAAGTTTGCAACGTAAGGGATATAGCTCTGATTTTACATAATCGGAAATTATACCTCATTTGATGCTGGGACAGATTGAAGGCGGGAGGAGAAGGGGATGGCAGAGGATGAGATGGCTGGATGGCATCACTAACTCAATGGACATGGGTTTGAATAAACTCTGGGAGTTGGTGATGGACAGGGAGGCCTGGTGTGCTGTAGTCCATGGGTTGCAAAGAGTTGGACATGACTGAGCGACTGAACTGATACTAATGCTGATGCCAGTCAAAGGTAGATGAAAGAAGAGCCTTTGGCTATAAGAATGTTCACCCCAAACTGTTGCTTACCAAACTCTTCCCATTGTTCAATGACAAGAGCCACCTTCTGGCAAAAAGCTTTTTCCAAAAGTTTTATGTAATTTCATCCAGGTGAACCCTGGAGACTGGAAGGATTGTGGATCCTCGTAATGGTAAATTAAATAAGAGCAAAAAGAGCTGAGCCATTCACTTTGTCTTCCAAATTGATTTTTGCTTGCTGAGGCTTGAAAGGAAACCTGCTTAGTTTTTTTCACTGCCATTGAATTAAGCTGTTTGTTAAAATGTGTTTATTAGACCTACATAAGAGCTCTTGCCCAAAGAATCAGACTGGAGTGAAGGGGAAACAATCTTGATGATCTCTTGCTCTACCATCTTAACATCACAGTGAAAGGAGTTATCAACACATCTAATTTTTAATTTCCATGGATGAGGAGGAAGCAGAATGAAAACGGATTTTAAAATCAGACATCTTTTTTTCTAAATCATAGGCCTGCCTGTGTCAAAGCATAATTTTCACAAACTTAAGAACATTAATTTGATAAAATATATAGTGAGCAGGTGTCAAAATTTTCTTTAACTTCCTAATGAGGAAACCAGCAAGGTGGCAAAGGTGGTTCAGAGAGACTTTGAGAGGCTGAGGATATATAGATACTGAAGGAACACTGAAATAGAATTGTTAGCTTAGATGCAAAACTGGCTCCTGGCCCACAGGTAAAAGACTAAAATCTTTGGAGTTTTTTTTTTTTTTTTTTTTTTTTCCCCCAACACACAAAGCATTTGCTTCTCTATCAGACAAAGGCCTCTGAATTAACAAGTAGTTTCAAGTCTGGTCCCTAATTAGTAATGAACAGTAATGAAAACAGAGGTCAACAGGCTTTTTCTGTAAAGTGCCAGATAGTAAATATTTGAGACTTGTGGGCCAAATGAATACCTGTGGCAACTATTCAACTCTGCCATTGCAGCAATAAAATGGTCATAAACAATAGGTAAGTGAATGAATAGGGTTGTGTTCCAATAAAACTTTATTTACACAAACATGCTATGGGTCAGGTTTAGCTGGTAAGGCAGAATTTGCCAATCTGCCTTTAGAGAATTAAATAATCCTGGGTGGGCCTATTAGACAATGTTGCCATAGGATTTTGAAAGAATATGCAGTGATCTTTTGTTTTATGTCCAAGGTTTGGGTAATTTTTCTTAGACCATAGTGTCTAGTTCATAGCCAAAATACTCATTTTCTCAATTTTCATTTCTTCCTTTGTTGAATGGAGATAATTTTCAGGAGTCCCTGGGCTGTTGTAAGCATTAAGTGCGTTAGTGTTTGAAAGATATTTATTCCTTCCAACCTCCATTTTATTCTTATTCTCAGTAGAAAAAATGAGAGACGATTTTCACATTGTCTCTTACAAAGTCTATTTGGCAAAATAAAGCTCTTTGCTTAAGCTGGAGGCAGAGACCAACTGGCTGAAATAGTAGGAGCCTCAGGGAGCAAAGAACAACTTGTCCACAACTTTTCTCTTTCTTAGCCCAACGTAGTTCTACCTGTGATATTCAATTTGGTGGAGAATTATTTGGCTCAGCCAATACAAACGTGGCCTCAGTTACCACTTGGTCTCCTTGTCCAGATAGGACTAGAGCTATAAGAGCAGCCCTGGAGAATGAAAGAGCAGCCAGTGGCTCAGGGGTTCTTACAAAACAGAAAGTTGCCAAGTCCACTCACTCACTTATTTCCCCAACTCTGAGTGAGGTTAACCAGTACCAGTAATAAGCTCGAGTGACTAGCACATGGATTGGGGTGAGGGTCATGCAGACAGTGATAAAGAAGGTTGAACTGGGTTTTATCCTAGAAAGATAATAAACCCATGGAGCTTTTAGAGAGAAATATATCTACTTACTTAGGAAGATTTTATCACACAATTGCCTGGACAATGAATTCAACCATGATGGGAGATAGATCTATGAGGAATTGAGAAAGGAGGATTGGGAAAGAGAAAATTTGACCCATGGTACAGTTGTAACAGGGGTCTCAGCTGACCCAGTGGGTAACTCTTGCACTGGGACGGTCTTCTAAGTTGTCCCAAAAGAGGCAAGGAGGCCAGACCCTTGTGTCCCTGTATGAATCAGTCATAATCTTTGGAGAGGCAATTCCCCACAGCTGGAGGAAATTCCAGTGAAGGAGGAAAGCTATGAATCATCAGCATCTATTGTTCCCAGTGCCTAGGGGGTGGGTACATTGCTCCTGGGGAGTAGCCACTGTGCCCATTCCTTGTTGATGGGCCATCACATTTGTTCCATTACATTTCAACTGTGGAGCTAAAGAGAAAGTACATTGATTCATGTTCACTGTTGATGCTGACTACAGCTTAACCTGGCTGTGCTTATAGCTCTTAGTTACCTTGGGCTTCCCCAGTGGCTCAGATGGTAAAGAATCCACGTGCAATGTGGGAGACCTGGGCTCTATCTCTGGGTTGGGAATATCCCCTGGAGGAGGGTATGACAACCCACTTCAACCCACTCTCAAGGGATCCTTCCCTCGAGAATCCCTATGGACAGAGGAGTCTGATGGGCTACAGTCCACGGGGTCACAAGGAGTTGGGCACGACTGAGAGATTAAGCACAGCATTACTCACCCATCACTGTACAACAGATTACCTGAAAACAGTGGCATAAAACAACAAACATGTATTATAGTTTTGCCAAGTCAGAAATCTGACTTAATCTGGGTGCTTTTGACTCAGAGTCTCTCATGAAGCTACTGTCCAGGTGTTGGCAGGGGATGCTGTCATCTCAGAGCTTGGTGGCTGTGGGGCTGCTTCCAGGCTCACTCACATATGTGCAGGTAAAATGTCCTAGCTGGCTGTTGGCTAGATTCATCAGCTGCTTCCTCTGTAGGTCTGTATCTAGGACTACTGGCAACTTGGAAGT
Organism: Bubalus kerabau; assembly: GCF_029407905.1. Taxonomy (NCBI): domain Eukaryota; kingdom Metazoa; phylum Chordata; class Mammalia; order Artiodactyla; family Bovidae; genus Bubalus; species Bubalus kerabau. The sequence goes on from NC_073636.1 coordinate 5,259,652, forward strand.
GTGCTGCCCTGAGAGCAAAGATCTGAGGAAGAGAGGGAAAAGGCAAGAGAGAGAGAGAGAGAAAGACAGACACAAAGATTGAGAAAGTTGAGAGAGACAAAGGTAAAGACAGAGGGGACCCACAGCCAAGATCAAAGTCGTTTTATAATCTAGTCCTGTAAATGATATCCTATAAAATGCATCTGGCCCACATTTTAGGAAAGGAGATCTGTACAGGGCTTGAATGTCAGGAGGTGAGGGTCATCGGGAACTATTTTAGGTGCTGCCTACCATATATGGGATTAAAAACATTGTCAAAGAGAAATTCTTTGGACTATCCCCAAAACAATTAATCAGATATACCTATAGAAATTTAAAGGCAAAAACCACCACAGAAACCACATTGTGCTTGTATCAGAATGATATCCAACTTACAGACATTCAATAACTTAAAAATGCACACACGTAAGTGCCACTGAATGCATGAGATAAGTAAGGAAATTGAAAACAACTCTTAAGAAATTTGATATTGCTTAACATCCAAATGCATCCACACAGTACTCATGAAGTAGATATAGAACAAAAATATTGGAACAAATGTATTTCAAATAAAAATAATTAGGCCAAAAATGATTTCAAAATCGATGAGAGGTATGGGAGAAAATGTTGTCCTTCACCACAGGACTTAAGAAGCCCTGGTAGAGCTGATTTCACATCCTTGCCAGATGGATGATTACTGGGCAAAGGAGTCGGCTTAGAATGTGAGGAGAAAAATAAAAGGCTTTGAGTCAGGATCTGTATTCTTAGCTGCGCCTCTTACTGTTCCTAAGAGGAACTGGAGTTCCCTTCCTGCCTGAATTTGTGCCCTGATCTGCAAAAAAAAAGTGCATGAACTGGAAGGTCCCTTTGAAGCCTAAAGAACTTTAATTGTAGTCTTGTGCTTTTAGACAAATTAAATTATTAGGAATTTTTTGTGTGATTTCTATACTTCTATCCAGAATCTGCCATCTGCAACTATGAAGAGTCCACCCAAGTTCACTTATTTATATAAAAATAGTTCATCTAATTGGACTGTCTGAGAAAACCCAGGTCCCTCAGCTTGGATACATGTTACAATATCGCTGTCTTAATGACCCTCACTCCCTTGTCATGGCTTCTTAAATGACTCCAGAGAATATAGAGTCTGTACAGACCAAGAGAGAGCATAGAGTGATGGTCATCTCCATAATAATAATAACATGAGTGATTTTCTCTAAGAAATGCAAGTTTAATAAAATTACTATAAGTGTTAAAAATTCTGTATTCAAAAATATTTTTATGCTTAATATTGCTTCACAAATTTACTATTGCAGCTTTTCAGTTAGTTTGGTCACTAAACTTCAGGAATAAATTAACTTCAACATAGTGAATTTTTCATGCATTTTTGCCCATATCAACTTCTCTGCAAGACCGCAAATTTCTTAAGGGTATTATCTACACTACTTCCAATATGCATGCTCCATAACTCCATCGCTAACTCCATAGCTAGAGTTCTTTTTCCACTTTGTTTTCCTCACATAGTAAATAAAGATTGCTCCTGGAAACATACTAAATTAACATGGTACTGAGGCTATGTCCTTCAAGTTAAATGCTGTCATCTACTTTAAGTTCCAGTGGTTTAAATAGATTTGCCTGCTGATTCTGTGGCATTGGCTTTGAATAGTGCAAAATATCATAGGGGGCCTAAACATCTGCCAGCAAGACTCCTGGGTGGTTGGTACAGATGCCATCTTATAGGTTCCTTAGATGTGGATATTTTTTTAGGTCGACAGGAGTCTTCTGTGTATATGCAACATAATCCAGGGATGCCTAATGCTAATTATTGTAATAATAACAGTCGGTCATGCATGACTGCTCTACACCAATACCAGACATAGACCTTTATGCTGACTTCTCTTAAACATATCTATCTGGTTTCAATCAGTTATTCTAATCTATGAAAGACATTTTGACTCATAATTTTACTAACAGCTTAACTCTCCCTCCAAGTCTTTATAATTTACAAATCTCATCAATGTACTTGCTAAATCTGAATTTTATTTATTTATTTATGACTGCATCAGGTCTCAGTTGTGGCACTTGGGCTTAGTTACCCCACAGCAAGTGGGATCTTAGTTCCCCCACCGGGGCTCAAACTCGTGTCCCCTGCATTGGAAAGTGGATTTTTAACCACTGGACCACCAAGGAAGGCTCTTAAATATATATTATTTATTGATATAAAGTGTAAGAGGTCTCATCTTAGAGCCACATGTAGTCAATCCCAGCCTTTCTTTGGGATTGTAATGAAAACTGAGCTTTCCAGTTCTGTGGCTACTGCTGAGTTTTCCAAATTTGCTGGCATATCGAGTGCAGCAATTTCACAGCATCAGTATTTAGGATTTTAAATAGCTCAGCTGGAATTCAATCACCTCCACTAGCATTGTTCATAGTAATGCTTCCTAAGGCCCACTTGACTTCACTCTCCAGGATGTATGGCTCTAGGTGAGTGATCACACCTTCATGGTTATTTGGGTCATTAAAATATTTTTTGTATGGTTCTTCTGTGTATTTTAGCCACCTCTTCTTAATATCTTCTGCTTCTGTTAGGTCCATAACATTTCTGTCCTTTATTGTGCCCATCTTTGCATGAAATGTTTCCTTGGTATCTCTAATTTTCTTGAAGAGATCTCTAGTTTTTCCCATTCTATTGTTTTCCTCTATTTTTTGCAATGTTCACTTAGGAAGGCTTCCTTATCTTTCCTTCTTACCTTTTTGAACTCTGCATTCAGATGGATATATCTTTCCTTTTCTCCTTTGCCTTTAGCTTCTCTTTTGTCAGCTATTTGTAAGGCCTCCTCAGACAACCATTTTGCCTTTTTCCATTTGTTTTTCTTGGGGAAGATCCTGATCACCACCTCCTGTACGAACCTCCATCCATAGTTAATAGTTTGCTAATATCAGCAAACTCCAATAAAATAGAAAGTAAATATTTTTCCTACAAAATATTCTGATAGGCAATGACCAGTGTCAGAGACCAGAAACATCCTCAAGCATTTCATTCAGGTGAGCACTGAATGAGTACTAACATGTACTCATTCAGTACTAAGGAGTACATGCATCACTGTACTCCTCAACTAACTCTATATTCATGCAACTGAAAGCTCACCTGTCCTGCTGCTGCTGCGAAGTCACTTCAGTCGTGTCCGACTCTGTGCCACCCCATAGGCGGCAGCCCACCAGGCTCCGCCTTCCCTGGGATTCTCCAGGCAAGAACACTGGAGTGGGTTGCCATTTCCTTCTCCAATGCATGAAAGTGAAAAGTGAAAGTGAAGTCGCTCAGTCGTGTCTGACTCTTAGCGACCCCATGGACTGCAGCCTACTAGGCTCCTCCATCCATGGGATTTTCCAGGCAAGAGTACTGGAGTGGGGTGCCATTGCCTTCTCCACTCACCTGTCCAGATTTAGCTAAATCTCCCATACACACATATTGTGTAATCTTGTCAAATGTCTTTAAAGAAATCAAGATGCACTGTCTTATAAAGACTCCTCTATAAATAATAAATTGGAAATGACTCCTTCTTTGTTGACTGAGTTTCAATGGAAGCATGGATAGAGTTTATATTTCAAAATCAAGTTATTACCTAATTTTTCTTTGTCCATATTGAGGCTGATTATGGGGCATACATATTGGGAATAGTATATATAATGCCCTTTAGGGATTTTCAGTCTTGCAGAGAGTTGGTATGGGCAAAAATGCATGAAATGTCAGATAGAAAAATACAAACCCTTCTGCGGCTGCTGCTGCTAAGTCGCTTCAGTCGTGTCCGACTCTGTGCGACCCCATAGACGGCAGCCCACTAGGCTTCTCTGTCCCTGGGATTCTCCAGGCAAGAATACTGGAGTGGGTTTGCATTTCCTTCTCCAGTGCATGAAAGTGAAAAGTGAAAGTGAAATCGCTCAGTCGTGCCCGACTCTAAGCGACCCCATGGACTGCAGCCTACCAGGCTCCTCCGTCCGTGGGATTTTCCAGGCAAGAGTACTGAAGTGGGTTGCCATTGCCTTCTCTGATACAAACCCTAGACTATGGGAATTAAGATAGTGAAGAGATTTTTTTCTACATTAATCATCAGAGGAAGCTTCCTCATAGAGATTGTAATTAGACTGTGTGTGTGTGTTCTCTGTGTGTGTTAGTTTGAGGTTCCCCAAAAGTAGTGCCTGATACAGATGAGTCAAATGCAAGTAGCTTATTTTGAAGGTGGGGGAGACACCAGTAAGAAGGTAGAGAAGTGAGGCAGGAAATGAGGAGTCAACAAAGAGTAGATGATAAGATGCTTGGCCCAGTGGACAGCTGACATCCCATGGGAAGCCCTGGGAAGCCATGTTGAACAAACGCCTTGGATTGACTTTCTCCAAAGGATGAGGAAGCTGTGGTTTTTGTACACCATTCCTGACACCCATAGGTTGAGGCTGCTCCTGAAAAGGAGGTATTAATTCTCTGACACTTTCTGCCTGCCTGTACAAGGTCGGGACAGGCTTCATGACCACAGAGAGCCCTCAGGCAAAGAGAAGCAAGTACCAACAACTGGAAGAGGAGCCAGTAAGCATGAAATAGCAAAGGCAACGAGGGGGAACGCCATACACTGTATGTGCTGCGTGTATGAGTGTGTGTGTGCATATGCACGTCCACACAGAAACAAAGGAGTACAGATAGAGAAGACCTTTTAGGCCAAGAGAAGAACAGTTTAGCAGGAGTGAAGTCTACATAAAAGGATGGAAGAGAAATTAGGTGATAAGAGTGCATTAAAATTGCCTTTCCAACCAGTGAAGACTGCCCTAACAGTTTGCTATTTCCACAATGAGATTAAGAATTTCAGATTTCCTCATCGAAGTGGCAAATTTCTGGTTGTTCCTGCTTAAAATGAAATAATGAAGCTAGAACAGATAAGGCAGTCAGGATTTCCCATCCATTTCCCCATCCTGTATGGAATTTTGGCTGTCACAGGAAAATGTCTTCACTGGAAGTCACTCTGCTTCTCTCTTGGACTCATCAGGAAAGGTAAAATACTGTCAGTAAGGAAGGAAATCTGGTTATGTCCGCTCAAATATGGATCCCTAATGCCCTCTGGTGACTTCCCTGGTGGCTCAGATGGTAAAACGTCTGTCTACAATGTGGGAGACCCAGGTTTGATCCCTGGGTCGGGAAGATCCCCTGGAGAAGGAAATGGCAATCCACTCCAGGACTATTGCCTGGAAAATCCCATGGACAGAGGAGCCTGGTAGGCTACAGTCCATGGGGTCGAAAAGAGTCCGACACGACTGAGCGACTTCACTCACTCAATGCCCTCTGGTACTCACACTCTTTTTCACTTAAACCCCAGTGTGATTTAAAATCTAGAGTTTAAAACCCCAGAGTCGATATCCAATAAGCTCTTTGCTCTTTGATAACAGAAAGTGCTACTCTCCGAAGACATTAAAATAATAAATCCTTTTCTACTTGGAGAATATTCATTTTAATTTATCAAAAAAAAAAAAGCCTCTGCAGTTAAAACTCTATGTATTCATGTGTATATTTTGAAAATATTTTTTAAAACTAGATTGCCTGCATATGAAAACCAGAATTTATAAACCACTGATAAAACATAGACTCTAAGTATATTTTCATTAGAGTGCTTTCATATCAAGCTTTTGGTTTAGAATGATCCATAATATACAGCAAATTAGGTAGTTCTTTGAGAGGGTTGGAGCTTAAGATAAGAGAGGGCCTGATGAATGCAGTGATCCAGGAAGGTGACCAGTGGGAACATGTGGTAGGTAGGTAGCACCCCAACTAGCAATTTTTAAAAATCCAGCACCTTTTGAAAATAATATTTCTTAAAATTATCCTCACGATGCCAGGACTGACAGACTTAGAGGTGATCCTTTCCAGTAGTAAGCCACGTTTTCTCTTCCTACCCTCAATGTTCATCTCATCTGTGGTTTTTCTGAGAAATCTCATCTTTCACATCATATTTTCTCATTGGTATCTTCTGCTCACCTTCAATGGGCAGTACATTCTAAATATAAACCTAATATGGTACAATCATCTCACACCTCAAGCCCTTCAGAGCCTTGTCAACAAAATTATCTATAAGCTATTTTAATTTTAATGAATAATGTTGGTCTTAAATTAGTTTTTTGAATCCATAATCAAATGAGGAAAATATGAGCTATAGGGATGTCTTTATTATATTAAACCTACTGAATTCTCAGAACTGTACATATTCTGGCATTATATTCTTTCTTTCCAGTTTGCAAGTATATTTTTAATGAAGTGATTGTGTATTAGTCAGAGAGGCTTATTAAAGCCCAGTAACAAACAAACCCCCTTCTCTCAGAAGCTTAACATGAAAGTTGTTCTCTTACTCATACAGAGCTCACTGCTGATCTAGCAGCACTCCCAGGAATCACTTTTCCAAGCAGTGATGCAAGGTTTCAGACCATTTGTTTACAGCTTGTTGTTATGCAGCCTGAAAGATGTTATCCTCTTGAATCACTGGGGAGACAGCTGGAAGACACCCCAGAACTATCCACGTTTCCTTCATCTCTGTACTACCAGAATCCACTAGGATTTAGTACTTAATAAGCACTGAAGGAAAGCTTGGATCTGTTGATCTAGACAGTCCTCATTTATATTTTAATCAGATTTTTGGAAAGATTCTAAAAGAATGGCTTAATTGTATAAAATATATTGTCCTTTGACTTAAGTAACTTCAGCTCAGTCACTCAGTTGTGTCCAACACTGCGATCCCATGGACTGCAGCATGTCAGGCTTCCCCATCCTTCACCAACTCGTGGAACTTGCTCAAACTCATGTCCATTGAGTCGGTGATGCCATCCAACCATCTCATCCTCTGTTGTCCCCTTCTCCTCCTGCCTTCAGTCTTTCCCAGCATCAGGGATCAGGGTCTCTTAAAAGGAGTCAGTTCTTCACACCAAGTGGCCAAAGTATTAGAGTTTCAGTTTCAGCATCAGTCCCTCCAATGAATATTCAGGACTGATTTCCTTTAGGATGGACTGGCTGGATCTCCTTGCAGTCCAAGGGACTCTCAAGAGTTTTCTTCAATACCACAGTTAAAAAGCATCAATTCTTCAGTGCTCAGCTTTCTTTATAGTCCAACTCTCACATCCATACATGACTACTGGAAAAACCAGAGCTTCGAGTAGATGGACATTAGTCAGCAAAGCAATGTCTCTGCTTTTTAATATGCTGTCTAGGTTGGCCATAGCTTTTATTCCAAGGAGCAAGCGTCTTTTAATTTCATAGCTGCAGTCACCATCTGCAGTGATTTTGTAGCTCCACAAAATAAAGTCTGTCACTGTTTCCACTGTTTCCCAATCTATTTGCCATGAAGTGATGGGACCTGGATGCCAAGATCATCATTTCTTGAATGCTGAGTTTTAAGCCAGCTTTTTTGCTCTCCTCTTTCACTTTTATCAAGAGGCTCTTTAGTTCTTCTTTGCTTTCTGCCATAAGGTTGGTGTCATCTGTATATCTGAGGTTATTGATATTTCTCCCAGCAATCTTGATTCCAGCTTGTGCTTCAATCAGCCTGGCATTTCTCATGATGTACTCTGCATATAAGTTAAATTAGCAGGGTGACAATATACAGCCTTGACGTAGTCCTTTCCCAATTTGGAACCAGTCTATTATTCCACGTCTGGTGCTAAGTGTTGCTTCTTGACCTGCATACAGGTTTCTCAAAAGTCACCAATCTTAACTTAAAAGTCACCAATCTTTCAGCTCTTACCTCCCTACTACGCTTGTTTCCCCACTACTGCCAACCCAGTCTATGTGACTGCTGAAGCTCCAGACACCCGTAACATGTATCTCTGTTCCTGTATTTCTGTAACATGTATCCAGGACATGGATTTAGGAAATCACTCCAACTTACACAACAAATCACTCTGCACTTTGTGGTTTGTGCTGATTCTGTGATATTCCACTGAGAAGACTAACAGGATCTCATCAAGCAAAATGTGCAGAGTTCTGGTGAGGTTGACTATGTCTATGACCCAAGAGCACAATCCTGCAGCAGTTTGTAATTTCCTACCTGCAAAGTGAGAATAGAGGCTACAAGAAAACAGGGACCATATTTGTTTCCTCCTGTAAGTTTTCACCAAGAATCTCTGCACAGATGCAGGAGAGCAAAGGCTGAAAATAGTAAGAAGACCTCTTCTGAGAAGTATTTGCAGAACTCCATTCACTTGATTACATTGCACAGCTGTTCTTTACAAACTGTAACACGAATAAGGTGGGGCTTCCTCGGTGGTCCAGTAGCTAACAGTCCACCTTCCGGCACATGGGACATAGGTTTGACCCCTGGTTGGGGAACTGGGAACCCACGTGCTGTGAGGCAGCTGGGCTGGAGGGCCACAACTGGAGATCCTGTGTGCTGCAATGCCTGAGCCTCGGTGCTGCAGTAAGAGCCCCTGTGCCACCACGGGACCTGGTGCAGCCCAAACTAAATGAATAAATACATAGTTTTTAAAAAAGAAAAGAAATGGATAAGGCAAGATCCTCCCATGTCTGGACTCACAATCAGACAGTGTGAGGTTACAAAGGAGAGGAACAGACCAGCCACATACACAGAGCTACAAGATAAACGGTCCTCTAAGAGACCGATACGGAGATGTGAGTATGCAAGGGAAAAGGAAAGTACTGACTCATCCTCTCATGTTCCATAACAGCTACTGGCAAGTTGGTTTTTAAGTGAACCTTGATAAATCTGGAAAGATAGTCAAGTACTGAGCAAGACACAATTTGTAATTCTTGGCACATTTTGTGTTATTGGCTCCTTGGGTCTGGGACGGCATTGAGAAGAGAAGTATCTGTAAACAGAATGAATAATGAGTAACCATAATATATTCCCTGTTAGTTTTACATCAGATGTTAGGAATGTTGGCACTAATAAAAGCTAATTTAATTCTGATTCTCTTCTGAACCTATGGTGTTATAGTGCAGACCCCTCTCAAACTAGCCATATTCCTAATGATGAAAATTGGGTGTTGGTGTAATAATTAACCTAGTGTTGTGCTTTTGATACCTCTCTTTTAATTAACAAAATCTTTGAAGTTTGCTGGCAATTTTTTATTTTATGAAAAGGCCAATAATGGTAATAAAAAGGTACCCATGTGAAATGGCCACCCAGTTTTAAAGCTTTTCATCTTTGAATTGATTTGCACATCTCAACCTATTATGGAGGTGGACAGATATTATTATACCCATTTCGCAGATGAGGAAATTGAAACTGAGAGCTTTGGAGACTTGCCCAAGCTGGCAAGAATGACTACCACATGAAGACTCTAAAGGCACTTCCAGTCATAATAATCACAGTGGTTCAGTTCTCATGACACAACTTCTTTCAAGCTGGGTATTACTGGTACTTGGGGCCAGATAATTCTTGATTGTGGCGGCCCTGTCCTGAGTATTGGAGGATGTTTAGCAGCTTCCTAGACCTCTATCCTTATTGGAGAAGGAAATGGCAACCCACTCCAGTGTTCTTGCCTGAAGAATCCCAGGGACGGGAGAGCCTGGTAGGCTGTTGTCTATGGGGTCGCACAGAGTTGGACATGACTGAAGTGACTTAGCTTAGCTTGGCTAGGCCTCTATCCTTAGGTGCCAGTAGTGGTCTCCCAGTTGTGACAACCAAAAATACCCCCTGAAGGACAAAATTGCCCCTGCTTGAGAACCATGGGCCACCTGAGAATCAGGATTCATGACAAATGAGTTTTGCTACACAGCTTCCTCTCTACTGAATCCAGACTGAATCCTCAATTTCTTTAAAAAAATTATAAAAATCTACAGTGAATTTTGGGCTTTGCTGGTGGCTCAGATAGTAAAGAATCTGCCTGCAATGCAGGAGACCCAGGTTTGATCGCTGGGTAAGGAAGATCCCCTGGAGAAGGGAATGACTACCCACTCCAGTATTCTTGCCTGGAGAATCCCATGGACAGAGGAGCCTGGTGGGCTACAGTCCTTGGGGTCACAAAGAGTCAGACATGACTGAAAGACTAACACTTTCACAGTTTCATGGTGAATTTACCTCACTATGAGCTGATGTCAGCAGCTAGCAGCTTACTGACTGCACCGTGAGAAGGCAAGCTGCCTGAGAACAGGAATAAATTTCATTTTCTTCAAGAACTCTTTGTTTAGCAAATGAAAAAGTGGAACACTGGTGCCAACAGGGGCTATCACACTCTACACAACTTCATTCTCCAGCCATCTATATTTTAGGAATTAAAAGCCTCTTCTTACAGGTGAGGCCAAGTTTAGAGAAATTAAATAACTACTATAACAATTATCTGAGAAGGCACTGGCACCCCACTCCAGTACTCTTGCCTGGAAAATCTCATGGACGGAGGAGCCTGGTAGGCTGCAGTCCATGGGGTCGCTAAAGGTCGGACACGACTGAGCGACTTTATTTTGACTTTTCACTTGCCTGCACTGGAGAAGGAAATGGCAACCCACTCCAGTGTTCTTGCCTGGAGAATCCCAGGGATGGGGGAGCCTGGTGGGCTGCCATCTATGGGGTCGCACAGAGTCAGATACGACTGAAGTGACTTAGCAGCAGCAGCAACAGCATAACAATTCCAGGGGCTTCCCTGGTGGCTCAGTGGTAAAGAATCACCTGCCAATGTAGCAGACCCAGGTTCCATCCCTGGGTTGGAAAGATCCCCTAGAGAAGGAAGTGGCAAGCCAGTCCAGTATTCTTGCCTAGGAAATCCCACATACAGAGGAGCCTGGTGGGCCACAGTCCATGTGGTCACGAAAGAGTCAGACACGAGAGCAACTAAACAACAATAACGAGTTGTCAGCCTGGACTGAGTACCCAGATCAGTCTGATTCGAGAGCCTTTATGGATTCTTTCACACCAGTGTCTGTTCACATGTAGTTTCATATAACGATTAGGTTGCAAAATAAAGGTAAGTGGTCAAGATTAGCATTTTCTTTTTAATGGCACAGAATGGAATGGGATAAGAAAAGGATAGAAAATATCGAGTTATGTGTAATTAGGCTAACGTATTATTTGATTAAACTTTTCTTTCAGTTTGTGAGTGTGTTAAATAGTTCATAATGCAAGATACACATCTTCCCTTGTACATCAGAAACATTAGTAAAACACTGCCATACTACCTTTTCTTTGTCTTCTAATGGCTAGAAAATGTCTTACTGGCATTCTCAAATTCATTCATTTTCTTAAATTGGAACTTTTATCTACTATTCCAGCCTACTTATTACTGTCTAGCTGGTATACCTGTGCTGATATTAAATATGGGGGAAGTTGAAGAATGACATCCTGTTTTTAGGGCTATTCTGCATTCTTCCAGAATAGGAGGGTATTTCCTTTCTTTTTTTTTTTTTTTTTTACTGTTTAATATGGCTTTTTACAACTGTTCCTATTTCACCTTTTTCTGTTGTTTTCGAGATCTGTCTGTAACAACAAATCCAAATGTATTGCCTTTCTTGGACTGTAGTGCATCATTGATCTTGCCAGGAGAATCCCAGGGACGGCCGAGCCTGGTGGGCTGCCGTCTATGGGGTCGCACAGAGTCGGACACGACTGACGTGACTTAGCAGCAGCAGCAGCAGCGCATCATTCCACTATACAGATAGTCTCCGTATATGACCGTTCTGCAGCTTCTCTTTTTTTCCCCTTTGTCTCTTTTCCTCTCCTTCCTCCTCCTCCCCTCTTCTCTTTGCCTTCTCCTGGTCCTCCCACCCCTTCCCCCACCCCCTCCGCCTCTCCTCCTCTGTCTTACGGTTTCACCTCAGTAATTTCACCTGTTTCACCTCCTTCTTCTTCATTCTCTCTCTCACCATCATCGTGCTCCTGTAGGTACAGAAGTATACCTAAGACAGTATTTAGAGCAATTTGGTGGGACTAAGGACACCTGTTTTAATTTTCACAGATGTTGCTAAGTTACTTTTCAAAGAGATCATAACAATTCATTTTTACACTTAATTTTTGAAAGTGTATTCTTCCCATAGCCTCACTAACACTGTATAAATAAAACTTTAAGGGTCGTTTTTCCATTTTTAAGATAGGAACTCATATCTTGTTGTTAATTTATTTTGCATTTTTAAATTACATATAAAATTGAATATCATTTCATTTATTGCAAACCCTTGTTTTTTTTTTCCTGCTTATGTCCTCACTTCACCTTTTCTATTTATTTGATATTTTTCTTATTGATTAATAAAACCTCCTTACATATTGAGGGCACTAGTTCCTACAAAATGCATTACAAATATTTCCCCTGCTTGTGATCTCTCTTTTGCCTTTGTTCTTCACATAGTGAACTCTTGATTAGAAAAATTATATAAATGTCTCACTATAAATTATATTACATATTACCAATATTCTCTTCCAGAACTTTATTTTTAATTACATTAAAGAATCAAGTAAGGTGCAATTTATAAAGGGATAAAGAGAAAAGGAAATCCAAATTTGTTTTAAGAAAGACAAACTGGTGTTCCCAGAAATTTTTATTAAGTAATCTGACACTTTTTTTTTTTTACTGTTTTCAAATGTCTCCTTTGATACATTTTCAAATACCATGTGTATTTTGCATAATTCCTAGACTCTATCATTTTCTATTGATCAGAACATGTTATTGTCAGAATGTCATTTTGAAGAAAGAATTAATTATTGCTTTCACTGTGATTTGAATTTACTCACACAGATTTGAATCCATAAACAGATGAAAGTTCATTAAAAGTTGGGGAGTGTCATCTCTGATGCTCTTCAGAAGTGAACTTTTAAAAGTTTAACTTCTATAGAAATTGAGTTTTCTTCAGGATCTTCCACTTACTGCGTTATGGTTTTCTCTCTGTGTATTAAGACTCTTGAGAGTCCCTTGGACTGCAAGGAGATCCAACCAGTCCATTCTAAAGGAGATCAGTCCGGGGTGTTCTTTGGAAGGAATGATGCTACAGCTGAAACTCCAATATTTTGGCCACCTCATGCGAAGAGTTGACTCATTGGAAAAGACTCTGATGCTGGGAGGGATTGGGGGCAAGAGGAGAAGGGGACGACAGAGGATGAGATGGCTGGATGGCATCACCAACTTGATGGACATGAGTTTGGGTGAACTCCGGGAGTTGGTGATGGAAAGGGAGGCCTGGCGTGCTGCAGTTCACGGGGTCCCAGAGTCGGACATGACTGAGTGACTGAACTGAACTGAGTATGCATCTGAACAGAAAGGTTGTTGGCTGGCTTGCATCATCTTCATTTGCTTCCTTAATAAACATATTCTAAGACCCTACCGTATATAGACACTGTTATACATCCCAGGCCTACAACACTGAACAATTAAAATGGATCTTCACAATAATATTGTAGTGGGTGGAGATAGAGCTCTGGTGTAGAAAATAACAGAATTCAGGTGTACCAAAACATATGATGGAAAGGTCAGTGATTAGATAAAGAACAACTGAGATGAAGCCAGGTGAGACAGTGTCAGCCAGGAAGGAGGTGACGTCTGAGTTGGTGTCTCAGAGCCATGAGAGGCATTAGTCTTCCTTGTCAGCACTGTGCTGGGCTCCGCTTGAAGCCTATCATGTCCGGGCAGGTATTTACTGATGAATAAATCAATCAAAGATGGCCAGAGGTTCTGGCCTTGGCTATGGGAAGCACTTATAGTTTATGTTGCCTTTAAAGTTCTATTACTGAAGAGCTGTTTAGACAAGTTTGATGGTAGTTTTTTACTTTGGGGAGGAAAGAGATTTTCCTTCAGTTTTTATTCATTACTTATTGCAAAAGTGATTTTGCAATAACTGATTTCAACATTTCTCCCTGGGTTTCTAAACCACCCTGCTCCCAAACAAGCCTGAACAAGTTTCCAAAACAGGGTTTTTCCTTCAGGCCTGCCATCCCAATCTGCCACCAGGAAGCTTTGCACATCCCACCTTTGTGGGGCACAGAGTGGAAGTGAGAAGGAATTGAAAATAAGCCCAGCGGGCCCAGGAGATGCATTTGCAGAATCTTGCTGCTCAGAAAACATTTCCTGTGAATCACAAAAGCGCATGCTTAGATGTTGTTTTTGAGGCTTGATTTGCAGTGGATTATACATGAGCCCCATCTTGTGCTTCTCTAAACATATTTTCACTGGATAATTTTTAAGGCAAAGAAATTCAAGCACAATTATGAAACTTTCTTTTCATTGGTTAGTTGAATAGCAAGATACACAGTAAAAATAAATCAGAATGCACGAAATGGCAAGTGTTTGAGTCTTGAGCCAGTTTCTTCTTTCATTTTTATTTATGATTGAAAGCTAGTTTTTAAAAATTTTCTGCTATAGTTTCTTTTTATGATTATTGATTTCTATTAGCATTATAATTGTAAATACTTGATATGAATTTCTGTCTTTGATCTGTCCTACTTGTCAATCAACAGTCTTTTCAGCTCTAGATTCTTTCTTTCCTTCTTGACATTTGCCATTGTTTTCAGCCCTGAATGCCTTGCCTGCTGTTCTCCAAAGCTGCCCAGAAACACTGAGAGAGTACATTGCAGTATCAAGTACCATGGCTTCAGGCTTTGCCGCAGCTGCCCACTTTCTGAAAGCTCCCTTTATCCTTTGCAACTACACTTATCCAATTCAGACTGACAAATATCAGTTCTTTCGCCCTACCTTTTATGCAGGAAAAAAAAATCCCCCAAACAAAATTGAAAACCCTGGAAGTGTAATAAATCCCTCCCTCTGCATAGCGTACATGAATATACCTTGTAATTGCCTTTCCCTGTGGGTTTCAGTCCTTTGCCCTTTTATCCTTTTCTTTTGTACTCTGGCTTCCTCAGCATTACTATTCCCAGCCTCGGAGTCCAAGTTGCAAATGCAGAAAATGTACCCATCCATTTCAGACAAACTGAATGGCTCACATTAAAGGGGCCACAGCGCATCACCCAGTGGTGCTGCTCCCTTAAAGCACCCATTGCTGGGTTCATGAGAAAGCAGCAGGTTTTGGATTCAAGGCCAATGACTTGGGAGCTCAAGAGCATACTGTGGAAGCAAAATGTATAGTAGAACAGCATAATGTAGTATATGAATACAGTATATATAGTATATAGGTTATTTTTCTACCAGTCATCATACTGGTTCACATAGAGAAATCTAGATTTTGTCAATCACTACTTCTGGAGCAATCTCACTTGCTGTGTGAATCTGTGCTGCTTCTCTGCTGTCTCACTTGCCAATTTTAAGTAAGAATAGCTATGCTATTAGGAATAGCCGTATTTTACTGTATACAATTAACACGTGAGGAGAGTAGCCTTGGGTAGATCATTTAAAGCTGTGGCCCCCAAGCTTTTGTGCACCAGAAACTGGATTCACGGGAGACACTTTTTGCATGGACAGTGGAGGGGGATGACTTCAGGATGGTTCGAGCACATTACATCTGTTGTGCACTTTGTCTCCATTATTATTATATCAGCTCCACCTCAGATCATCAGATACTAGATCCTAGAGTAAATGTAATGATCTAAAGCAAATGTAAAGATTATTCAGTCTGTACTAAGTGGAAGGCATGAGCTATAAGAGCCCATTAGTTCATATAAGCCATTAGACAAAAATCAAGTCTCTCCTTACTTACATTGTTACAAGGAAACTATGGTGTTATTCTGAGGTCATTTTTGTCACTTTATTGAACAGTTCAAATGACCATTAAATTCTTACAGAGCCACAGGCACCAGGGCACATTCAGGTTCTCGGACCTCAAGGACTCTAGGGCTGGATAGGACCATAGAGACAGCATTGGAATAGGGGATCCTTTCCGAGGCAATGA
Source organism: Bubalus kerabau (assembly GCF_029407905.1). Lineage (NCBI taxonomy): Eukaryota > Metazoa > Chordata > Mammalia > Artiodactyla > Bovidae > Bubalus > Bubalus kerabau. The sequence goes on from NC_073636.1 coordinate 5,275,469, forward strand.
TCAATGGCTCTATGATTTAATCCTTTGCTACTCAAAGAGTGGTCCATGCACCAGGAACATCGGTATCACTGGCACCACTTGAAAGCTGATTTCAAACGAAGCATGTCAGTCCCTCAACCGCCTCTGAATTTACATTTTTTACAAGATCTCCAGATAATTCATGTGTACAGATACCTGCAAGTTTGAGAAGCCCTGATTGACCCTAACCTCTTGTTTTCCTGAAGAATAAACTAATGATTGAAGAAATTTAATGCATTTCCCAAGGTTACTGAGTGAGTTTGTAGTTAAAAGACCTAGGACTACATTATATGAGTCATGATGCCCACTCTGGATAGCCACCACCTTTTCTTCTAGGTGTCTGGTTCCTTCATGGATATCTCAGGGTTGGCCAGGGCCCCACATGGGCCAGCCTTCTCCAGATAGCTTTAGTCATTCCCCAAACCACCTCTTCCATCAGAAATTTCTCCAGTGGCAAAGGTGTTCTGTATGTGAACTGTCCAATAGCCATATGTGCCTACCAAGCATTTGAAATGGCCTCACTGCTCTTGGGGAGCTGGAGGAAGGCAATGGGAGAACAGCGAGGTCTCCACTTCTAGGGTGCACTTACCACTTGACTTCAACAGGAAAGAGGGACTTTGGGACTTCTGTTTGGATAGCTAGTATGGGGACAGCTTCTCAGCTTCTGTTCTGCTAATTTGTTATCTGTTGCAGTTTTCACGAAGACTGCACTGAAAAAAATCTCTGGACAGTACTTATGGACTGATAAAAAGGGCTGAGAGCCTGTGAGGTCGTCTGGGACACACTAACCATTCTTTTGAAAGGACATAAACCAGCCATTAACCTACTGTTCCTTAGGCAAAAGCCATGTCCTTGTTCTTGTGTTTGTTCTGAGGATTTTCCAGGAAGAGATGAACAGAGTGCTACTCCTTGTGGTTCTCCTTGCTGTGTAGGAGTGGAGATTTAACCTGTCTGACTTAGGAAAATATTGGGAAGTGTTTCAGAAAGAATCATATAGATCAGTCTAGCTACCATTTGGTTGATTAGTGCCCCAAATGTCCCCCGTTTGTCATTGCTGCCTCTTTCCATGCACTTCTGCAATATGATTTTGTAGCTCCTTCTATCAAGAGATAATGTCTACTTCATTACTGATAAACCTGAGCTGACCTTACAATTTTCTTTGATCAGTAAAATGCAATGAAATGACTAAGTGCCAGTTCTTGCATCCTTCCATTCTCTTTCATGGAACCTTCCACTGGCACATCAATAAGCTTGGACTAGTCTCCTGGAAGATGACAGACCCATCCACTAGAGGCAGAGGCCCTGTGTCACTCAGCTTAGGTCAACACAGACTAGCTACCCACAAGAACTCACCTGCTGACTACAACATGTGAGTGAGCCCAGTCAAGATCTGCTGCTGCTGCTGCTAAGTTGCTTCAGTCGTGTCCAACTCTGTGCGACCCCATAGACAGCAGCCCACCAGGCTCTGCCATTCCTGGGATTCTCCAGGCAAGAACACTGGAGTGAGTTGCCATTTCCTTCTCCATTGTGTGAAAGTGAAAAGTGAAAGTGAAGTCACTCAGTCGTGACCAACTCGTACTGACCCCATGGAATGCAGCCCACCAGGCTCTTCCATCCATGGGATTTTCTAGGCAAGAGTACTGGAGTGGCTTGCCATTGCCTTCTGCGCAGTCAAGATCAACCAAGCCCAAGTCATAGCAATCAAGGAGCCCCGTCCATTTGCACTTGTGAAAAATAAAAGGTGGTTGTTTTAAGCAATGAAATTTGGGGAGGTAATTTGTTACAATATTGTGGCTATACCAACATAATCCTTTTTGACTTTTTAATGTCATCTAACATCTCTAATTAGAAAAAAAAATATGTTTTAGGTCATGATCAGATGAAGTTCCTTGGAATCAGAATCCATCAGAGATGGTAGGGACCTTAGTATTTGTCATCAATTATAGACGTCTTATCGCTGAGGAAATGGGGGCCTAGAGAAGGACAATAAATAACCTTGAAACAAACAACCAGTCAGGAGCAGCACAGGACACAGGTCTCCTGTCTCCAAGGTCTTTGCAAGTCCTCAGTTTGTTCTTTCACGAATATGCTGAGTTTTGCTAGTCTGCCAACCAGCAAGCCTTTGAAAACACAGCCTTTAAAAAAGAGATTACATTTGCAGAGACCGGTGCTTCCGACTCTACAATCTGATTCTTTGATTTCTAAAGACCCTCTCAATTCTTTGTTAAAAGAAATCCCAACTTTGACATTTATCTTTTATGAAAAGATGTACGGATAGCCTTTACCATCACCATGGCACTGCTTACTTAATCAAGCATTGTGTCTGTTGGTAATCTGTCAAAAATTGTGCATGTTATAATAAAAAACAAAGTATGTTTTCTACTCACCATTGAGTGAATTTCTTCACTGGTGTGTATTCACTTCCCTGGCAAGTTAGTAACTCAGCTTGCTTGCTTCCATTCTTTCTTTAGCTCTGATGGTCATTATTTGCATCTCAGAGTTTACAACACATTTTCATGCAAATTATATGATTTGAATTTCCCCATAACACATTTTTATTCCCAGCAAGAAAATTGAAGCTTAGAGCAGTTACGTGATTTGTTCCAGGTCATGTGGACTGGAAGGAGAATAAGTCATACTTCTAGATTTTTATTCAATAGTCTGGTTTCTATGGATGATGTCACCTTGCCAATTTATAATCTGTACCTGTTGGATATGTCTAGGTGCCAGACATGCCCAGTTTCTCATTTCTTACTGAAATATCCTGGTCCAAACTGCTTCCCAAGAAAATAGCCCTGGGTTCCTCTTGGCAGCAGGGGCTTCTATGATGGGTGACCTCAGATTCAGGGTCTTTCTTCTTAGCTACATGATGGACCAAGGATTGAACTCCAAACTATGGGGAAAAAAGGAATCTGTGCATCTGAAGAAATTGAGCGGTAAACCCGGAAAAGAAATAATAGACAACCCCTGGTTCTATTCTGTTTCTTTGGGACTTTCTGTTTCCAGTTCTAATCCCATTTGTGTCCTTAAAATAAACCCTATTCTGCTTAACTGGACATGAGTCCAATTCACACAGTCACTTTTCTTTTGTACAACATTTCAAATTTTTCAGTGTGATGTCATTCATCATGGAAAACCAGTCTATCAAGTGAATTTCAATCAAGTGCCATGATGTCAGTTTCACAAGGGAGAAAATCCTTGCTGCCAATCTTCTGTTGATGTTTCAAGGCAGTATACATATCACTTCACACTCACCTCACCACACTGGTTTCCTGGCTTCTCGAAGGTGATCAATAATGGTCAATGCCTTAGTTAAGCATCAATACTTTATAGTCCAAGTTTGACATGACAACTCCAAACTTCTTATTGCTGTTTCTCCAAAGAAAACTTATAGAGCCTGACCATTTGCTCAGATAGCAGTGGAAGGTCTAAGGTGAGTGTACAGATTGGATGCATTTCATATTTATGAAATCTTCCCTCCAGGAAATGCCAAACAGACTGATACATGGCTCTTTAAATACTAGCCAACACTGAATGCTTTTGATGAGGAGGAAAGTTTTGATTTTGAGAATGTGTCTTGCACTTCTCCATCTATAGGAAGAGATGTTGGCAGAGGATACTCATTGCTATAGACACCATCGCCACTGACTTAGTGACTGAGCATTTAGAGTCCATTTCTGGGGGTCACAGTACTCCTTTGGCAGACTACCCTGGCTCAGGAGCTCCCTGACAACCTTGCTGAAATTTTCCCAGGCTGCACAGTGATGTCTGTGCCCCTAGAACCTTCCTTCCTGTACTCTCTCCTTTATAGGAGTTAGATGTCATTATGGTTTCACAGTTCTCCCAGTCTTTCTTGGCTCCCTCCCCATTTTCTCTCAAGGCATTTCCCCTAATAACCCCCTTGCATGGTTAATTACATCTTCACATCTGATGCTTGGAGTACCTGGACAAGAAGGTAGATGAGTTTTATATGCTTAAGTCAGCAGTTGCTATATGTACAGGTATGTATATAACTTTGAAAATAAACTTTAAAATTATTACATACTCTGATGTTGGTTACAATACCATATCCTGGTCAGATACCAGCAAAGGTCCAGTTTCCCCATTTCTTTCCCTGATCATCAAAAATCCAAGATGAGCCAAAGCACAGATGTTGACCTGGATGGACAAGTCAGCCCCATGCAGGACATGTAGTAGGCACGATAAGGCAGTGGTGGATGTGTCCACTGAAGCACCTTGTCCAGAAGGCTTTTTTCTTTCCAGTCACAGAAGTCTCTTTCTATACTTAGAGCGTCAAAGAAGTTAGAACTGTCAGAAGCAGTCAGTTTTAAATCCAGGGCCCTGAGTAAAAATTTGGGAAGGAATGCCTCAACTGCATCCAAAGAACAAAGCCTCCTCCCCCTTTCTGCTGGCCTCCAATTCAAATTAAACGGGGATGGATCAAAGATACCATAACTGTTTTCTCCCTCACTGTTCTGTCAGATTGAAAACTGCTTCTAATGGTCATCCAGTAAGAACACTGTCTGTAACTCCACTCCACTTAAGCCCAGTGCATCCCAAACATTGGTTAAGCAGACTTGTAAGCATGAATAGTAATGCCTGAAGCTTTCTTTCTTTCTTTTTTTTTTTAATTTAATTTTATTTTTAAACTTTACATAATTGTATTAGTTTTGCCAAATATCAAAATGAATCTGCCACAGGTATACATGTGTTCCCCATCCTGAACCCTCCTCCCTCCCCATACCATCCCTCTGGGTCGTCCCAGTGCACCAGCCCCAAGCATCCAGTATCGTGCATCGAACCTGGACTGGCAACTCGTTTCATACATGACATTTTACATGTTTCAATGCCATTCTCCCAAATCTTCCCACCCTCTCCGTCTCCCACAGAGTCCATAAGACTGTTCTATATCATTCCTTCTTATTTGCTTCAATGCAACGGGCTTCCCTGGTGGCACAGTGGTAAAGAATCTGCTTGCAATGCAGGAGACACAGGTTCAATCCCTGGGTCAGGAAGATCCCACAGAGAAGGAAGTAGCTAACCCACTTCAGTATTCTTATCTGGGAAATCCCATGGACAGAGGAGCATGGTGGGCTAATCCAGGGAATGGCAAAAGAGTCAGACATGACTTAGTGACTAAACAATAACAATGCAGAGGCAGCTCTATCTGAATTCTTCTCTTATTCCACTAATTTACGTATATTTTTCCTGGTTACACAATCCATCTAGTCAGTATCCTGGAGGGTAGATTGAGCCCAAAGTATGTTCTACCCTTGAGCATTATTTTTAAAACTATAGTGAGCATACTAATGCCCTAAGGATCTTGCTAAAATACAGATTCTAGTTTGGTAGACTGTTGGTTAGGGTCTGGGCTCCTACATTCCTAAAAAGAGAAGGGACCATATTGATACTGTTGGTTTGAGGCTGTAAAGTTAAGCTTCTCAAACTTGAACATGCCTCAGAATCACCTGAAGCGGTTGTTAAAATACAGATCCCTGGGTCCCATCCCAAAGAAGTTGATTGGGTAGGTCTAATGGGGGGAACCTGAGATTCTGAACTTATAATAAGCTTTCAGATGATGTCAATGCTTTTGGTCCCTGGTCCACATGTTGAGTCGTAAGTGTTTAATGAACATATCTAATGGAAAAGTCCCATAAAACCTGATTCTTCCTTCTGTCTGATTATTTGATGTGCCTGGGAAAGTGGGTTTGGGAAACATCTGAGTATTTTTGCTTGGGACAGATGCACTCTTCTTTCAACTTAACCTTATAAGCTATGGGCAAATGCATAGGACTAAAAGCTTCACAGGTTTTGGACGTGAGTGGAAATCATGGGAAAGGTTCAATAGCATAGGTTTCAAATCAGGGGACCCTGACTCACCACAACCTCTCTAGGACCCCTGTTTTTAAGCTTTCTTATCCTAAGTAAGACTCTCTCAGAATTACCTAAATTCCACAACTTGTATTTTACCTCAGCTTTAGGACTGCTTCTAAGGTTGCCAGGACAAGAATATGGGACTCAGAAAACATCGAAAGCTGCCTGGCACTGGGCCCATGGAAATCCTGATAAGAATCAAGACCTATTTCTGGAGAGTGAGACTATACATTAAACATTGAGCAACTCTACCTCTCTGCATAATATTAATACAATAACTCTATATCATCCACATATCCTGTGTACTAGGGGTTGTGATTAGTTTTCTACATGCACAGTCTCACATAAATCTTATACCAATCCAACTAGCAGACAAAAAAGTTGAAGCTGTGAGCCACGGAGTTACAGGTCTGTTTGTCTAAAATCTGGACCTTAGACCTTTGCTATTGAAAGTGCGGCCCATGCACCAGAGGCATCAGCTTCACTCAGGAGGTTCTGAAAATATTGAAACTCAGGCCCCACCCCTACTTGACCAGAGTCTTTATTTGAACAAATTGTAAGCGATTCCTGGGCATTTTAGGACAACACCTGGGCCCAATCTGCTGTATCACCTCTCTACCAAGGAAGGATTTTTGCAGACTCATCTTTTTTGGAAATGTTCTAGCACAGATCCGGTGAGACATCAAAGGCAGTCATTTTCATCCCTGGCAAAGGGATGGTTTGATTGCTTTGGGAGGAGAACTGCTTGGCAGCACATCAGAGTTCAGGGAGCTGTGTGTGCTGACACAGGCAACTCCTGGCTTCTTGGGGCTGGACTTGGGGACTGATGTGCAACAGTGATCCAGGAGCAAATTAGAGTCTATTAAAAGCAGGACTTTCCCTTGTGGAACTTGCTTCTGCTAAGGGAGTGGTCCTCAAATCTTCAGTTAATACAAAGTTCTTTAAGAGTGGAGACTAAGAAAAAGAAGACCCCCCCCCATCTCATTTGGCTTTTAGGGAACATCATAGAGATAAGAGTAATATCAGGGACTTCCCTAATCTTCCAGTGTTTAAGACTCCATGTTCCCAAGGCAGGGGGTGCAAGTTTGATCACTATCAGGGAACTAAGATCCCACAAGCCACACAGTGCAGCCACAAAAAAAGAGAGAGAGAGAAATATTTTTCCTGGGAAGAGGAGACAATACTGGGCAGAGAAAATCAGTATCAGACTATAGAAGGGGGTCCACTTTCGGGAAAATGTGTGAAACAGGAGAGTTTGCCATCCTCCTTGGTTTTGGTGGATTGAAACAACAGTCATTTAGAAATTCACAAATCTATAATTGACCACTACTCTGCTGACCTGGTCCTGGTTTGGCCAAGGACAAAACTCTCTCCTGGTTTCAGCTGGGACAACTCTATTCTAGTTCATGTGTCTCTCAATTTCCTACAGTCTAGCCTGGTAGCTCAGTGGGATTCCAAAAAATGAGTAGAACCATTCAGGATATCTTGAAGTCTAAACCAACCAGGCATACTGTTAATTGTGCTATATTCTACGGACTAAGGTGAATTGAAAGGCCAGTTCATATATAAAAGCTCTCCCTCTTGATGGGAGGAGCTGCAAAGTCACATTGCTGAAAGGGCATGGATACCGGGTGGAGAACTGGGACTTATTTTGTAATCTGCTCTACTTCTACTAACTGCTTCTCATCTGTCCTTTTTTTGATATAGTTATTAGTACACTGGTTCTTGCCTAAAGATTCCACCTTGTTGTTCATGGGCTTATTGCTCCTCCTGGCTTTATGCATTTGAAGACCTCTGTGTGCATTTAGAGGTGCTGGGTGGCCCTAAGTTTGGTTACAAGCCATCAAATACAAAGGAAGCAGGAGGAAGAAGCAAGTCAAGAGAGCCCAGAATTTTCATAGAAATTAAAATTTCAGTGAGATACCAATCCACTCCTAAAATGTGCTGAATGAAAAAAACAGGCAATTGCACATGTTGGCAAGGATGTAGAATAATTAGAACTCTCATATTCTACAGATGGAAAGGTAGATACTTTGAGTAATTTGTTGGCATTATTCAATAAAGTTGGTGCTATGCATGTTCCATGACACAGTGATTCTACCCCTAGATATAGATCCAGCAGAAATGTCAAATAAGGTCAACCAAGACCGTTCATAGCAAGATTATTTGTAATACCACCAAACACGAAATGCTTCACTTGTTTATTCACCATAGAGTGGGTAAATGTATCATTGTGTATTCTTACAGTGGAATATTTATACAGCAATGAGAAGCAATGGTTTGTAACTGCTTATAAGGATATAATGAATTTCACAAAATTGGGTAGAAGAAGTCAAGATAGGACTTGTTACACATCTACTTACTCACATTCAAAAATAGGCAAAACTGATCTCTGGTATTGGAATCAAGTATAGTGGTTTTCCATGAAGGCGTTTGGGGTTCTGGTTCCTTAATCCTGGGGCTTCTCAGTTCCTTAATCCAGGGGTTGCTTACATGAAGTGTTTACAAAGTAAAGATTTCAGCACCTTCCACTTAGGACCAGCATGCATTTTTGTTTGAATATTATACTTCAATAAGAAGGTTTTAGAGAAGAGATATGAAATGAGATAAATCTGAGTTCAAACCCAGTTCTATAGTCTGGACTTCAACAAGATTTCTGACCTCTCTGGGGTCAGAGAGCCCCAGTTTCTTAATATTCAATATGATCATGGTCTTTATGATGATTAAATTTTAAGATGTGTGAAGCTCTCTGTGGGCTTCCCTGGTGTCTCAGATGGTAAGGAATCCTCCTGCAATGCAGGAGACCTGGGTTTGATGCCTGGGTTGGAAGATACCCTGGAGAAGGAAAAGGCTACCCACTCCAATATTCTGACGTGGAGAATTCCAAGGACAGAGGAGCCTGGCAGGCTACAGTCCATGGTGTCACAAAGAGTGGGACACGACTGAGACACTTTCACTTTCACAAAGCTATCTGTGCCCAATAAATGTTAATCCCTCCTCCTGCTTGCTGTGGAAAATAGCTAAAATTGCACTGACTGTCCTAGATGCACAAAGTACAATGTCTTCATTATACCATTACACAAAATCATATTCTCAGTTTTGCTTCCAAAAAAGAAAGACAGCAGGGGTTAAGGGACACGTCTGAACTCTTCCCATTTCATTGCTTATGAGTGTGAATGTTCTGAGTGTTATGTATTCAGTGGGTTAATACTTTATATGTCCTTCTGTCACCATTTATGATACTTACCTTTCCCCTTTGGTTTTGCAGATCATTTTGTTGCTACCCACCATGCCATGCTAAGTCGCTTCAGTCATGGCTGACTCTGCACAACACTATGGACGGTAGCCTGCCAGGCTCCTCCGTCCATGGGATTCTCCAGGCAAGAACGCTGGAGTGTGTTGTTGCTACAGCCTATCTAAATTATTAACAGCATTTAGAATATTGGGTTAATCAAGGGATTTTATAGCAGTGAAGTTATTACTGTAACGGATACATAGTATAAAACTTTACTCAATTCAACCTAAGGACTTAGAGCCATTTGGTTTTCAGCCTCCAGCTTAAAAATGACCCTGAGGTATAAATGGGTGAATCAGGCATGAATAGCCTGTCTGGGCTTCTCACTGTGTGTTCCAGAAGAGGGGGAATAGTACCTGTGGGTGGCTGGGCCAGGAGGAAATCCTGACTCCAGTTTTCTCTGTTCTTGATGGCAAACTCTCTGGGGGGTATCTCATGAGAAAGTGGAGGACAGAAAAAAGCCTGGGGGAGATTTCAAAGATGCTAGGAAAACTTGGCTGCTCCCCAAAGCTATTCTCCACGGTGATACTCACACACACAGGCACACACACACACACAAGTACACACGCAGGAAATCCATGCTTAAATCCAATGCTGCTAAGACAGGTTGTTGTCAGCCAGCCAATGTTCAGACCTTCGTGAAACCACAGCTTTGACAGGAAGAAAAATCACCCTAAAGACTTGATGAGCTGGGGAAGCTGACTTCATCTATTTCATAACTTTACTTAGACCTCAAGCCCGATTTGTCACCTCCTGATCTAAAGGAGAATCAAGAGTCATTTAATAATAATAATAACAATAACATATAATTATTCTTAACAACTATAACCTTAAAGTGCTATGTGAAATCTATATTCTCCCCAACAGCCCTATAAAATAAGCTGTTCTCAAACTATCATTTTACAGGAAAAGAAACTGAGCCTCTGAGAGGTAGACTGAATAGAACTCAAGCCACCAGATCCTAACCTGGGACTTTGTTTATACATTCTTCAAGTCTACTGAAATAGTTTTCTCATTACTATATATTTAATATTTTGATGGGTGTAATGGGACTTGGGCAAGAACCACAGAGGCAAGCTAGGAAAAAATATGCATGCATAGTAGACCTAGGGCTTGGGACATCATGAGATATGATAGAAGTGATGGAAGTTACATGAGGTTTAAGGTTTGCCTTGTGGAAGCCTGTTTATAGATAAAAGGAAATTAGAAGGGACCTGGCTGGGAGAGACTGAGGATTTGGAGAAAATGCTTGGACATCAGGGGACAGGAGAACGACTAACTGGAAACTGTCCTCTTGGTGAGTTGACGTGTCATACACCTAGATATCCTGACCCTTCACTGGAGGGGGTAACTGCTGAAGTGGAAACATTGGATGTTATCTCTATTGGAGGGAGAATGGAAAAATTAAGAGCAAATATTGAAGGTTGAGTCTGGGAAAAAGCACTTGTTTAGTTGGGGGGGGGGCAGGAAGAAGCCTGAGAAATAGGAAATGAGAAGTTAAATGGTATTAGATTGCTATATTAAGAAGTCCAAAGAGTTAAATTTCAATGCTGCTGCCGGCAGTCAAGAGCACAGATGGAGAATGAGAGTCACTGATGAGCAGGTCATCTGGTGATTTTAGCATAGTGGTGTCTCTTGTCACACTGGTAAGTCTCTGGAGCGATATTCTGTAGAAGGTGGATGTCGGGTGCTTAAATAGTGGTATTTTGTGAGACCTGGAGAGTACAGTTATAGGTCATATGTAAAATTTGAAACACTAAAGATAAAAGGAAGAACTGTAAGGTAGAAAACAACAGGATTTTTTTTTTCCCCAATTTGGTTGATATGCATGTTTTTCTTCCTTGCTTTCTTATGTTGTTAAGAACAGGGAAAATTCTGTGCTATAGACAGAAAGCAAGGGGGAAGTTGAAGTTTCAAGGTGCTAATTGTGGAAGCAGGATACACACTGAAGAGAAAGCCTGAGAGGCTATATCGCAGACCAGTGTTTCTTAAATTTGAGTGTGCAAGAATATCTTGGAGAATGGATTAAAACTCCCAGGCCCAGGATTTGACAGTCAATCCAGTTAGCTTGTCAGTCTAGCGAGTCAGTCTAGTCTATCAAGCATCTGCCTTTCTAATTAGTGTGATGACTCAGGCGGCCCTGGGGCAGCTCTGTGGCAGCACTTCCAGTCCTCATTTCTCTGTTGCATTCAAGACAGTTTCAAGACACCCAGCAATTGTGCTGTCTCTTCGCTTTCTAGAACTATTATGTTGTAATTTTCAGCCTCATTTCTGACACCTTTTTGCTTCCAACCAGGAAAAATCCAGGAACTGGCTTTATGACCATTTTCTCTATACAGCATGCATGTGCGGCTTAGTCACTCAGTTGTGTCCGGCTCTTTGTGACCCCACGAACAGTAGCCCACCAGGCTCCTCTGTCCATGGGATTCTCCAGGCAAGAATACTGGAGTGGGTTGCCATTTCCTTTTCCAAACCTTGGCCTTTAGTTTCTTTGGTCATTTCCAAATGCAATTGCACAGAGGTGCTGTGATTTATAACAAGGAGGTGAAAAAGAAAATGGAAAGTAAAGCAAGCAGGGGGCATGGAGAGCTTTCGGGTGATGCCATCTGAACTAACAGTTCTTTCTCATTGTCTATAAAAGGAGATGCCTTTTCTTAAAGCCCTCTGAAATGATGAAGTGATCATTGATAAACATTGATTCCTTTTAAATCATAAAGTTTGCCAGTTTGTCTTCCTCTATCTCACCCTTTGTTTTTCCCAGAAAGTGACTGTCACAAAGTAAATCATGTATATCACTATTTCCAGACATGGACGGACCACCTTCTCCTTGCTCATGTATTACTCTTTTGCTGTCTCTACCTGGAATTTTCTACCCCGTTGTAGGGGTCCTTGGACACTTTGATCAACAGAAATTGATAAGAGGCCAGATGAGAAATGCAGGCAAGGTTCTACTGGGGCTTGTGATGAAGCATGAGGGAGCAAAACAAATAACTGATTCCTTGCTCGCTCCCTTAAAGCTGGTCCCTTAAATGAGGTGTGAGTCACAGCAGGTCCAGCGGGTGGCTAGGGTGGTCTGCCCACCCCCTGGGTGGAGCTGTGTGCAGGGATCATGCGCAGTACCCTGTTTTTGCTCTGGATACCTCAGAAGTGGCAGTTGGGTTTCTGGTCTTTTGTATCTTGTTCCCACTTTGCCCCAGCAGCTGCATTCATGCACTTATTTCCATCTCTTATAGTTTCTTTGTATCTTGTTGTTCCTGGAGACTTTTGTCCAGATACAAGCACTGCAGCAAAGGATCCCAGCCTGTCTCACTACCTCTCCTGAAAACTTTCCGTCCCCAGTCTCACCATTTTCTACAGTCTTCCCTGACTAATGGGAGGCCACACAGTCTCTTCCTCTCACAGACCAACCAGGGACAGATACTTGTCCCTTCATAAGCAAGATGTGCTCATCTTGATTAAATCTGGACCCCCAAATATTATAGTAACAACTGGAGACGCTGAACTGAATTGTGAGATGATGCTAAGAAATTAATAATTCTGTTGAGCAATATAATAATGCTGTGGTCATATATAAAAATGTACTTATTTTTTAGAGATTTATCCTGAGTTTGGGTGTTGCATGGGTAAATTTCTCTTACCAAAGTGAAAAAAGAGATCGAGCAAATGTGATAAAACATTTTAAAGTATTAAATCAAGATGGTGAGTATATGAGTTTACATTATCCTCTCTACTTTTCTGTATAGTTAAAAACTTTGACGTTTACATAGTAAACAAGAAAAGCCACCATCTACTGAATCATGGATTTGGTGATCTGGTCCTATCTTCTGGAATACTCATTAAAATAACTGTGTTAAATCAGTTATTTATCTTAGGTTATAAGATTATTGTCCAATGTGGTTTTGGTCAACACTTCAGAATTCGGCTGTTCCCTGTCTCTTGGTTGTGGTGTATATCTTTGATTAGAATCTGGATGGGCTTGCCTTACACTCAATTTTTCTCCAAGTCTAGAATGGGCATCATCCATTCACAGCATGAAAATGGCAAGTGAGTGAGTGAGTGAAGTCGCTTAGTCATGTCCAACTCTTTGCGACCCCATGGACTGTAGCCTAACCAGGTTGCTCCATCCATGGGATTTTCCAGGCAAGACTACTGGAGTGGGTTGCCATTTCTTCTCCAGGAGATCTTCCCGACCCAGGGATTGAACCCAGGTCTCCTGCATTGTAGGCAGATGCTTTACCGTCTGAGCCACCAGGGAAGATCGAAAATGGCAAAAGCAACAACAAACTCTCAGAGTTCCTTCGTGAAAGGCATGCTTTGCAGCTAGGATTCCAGCAGCAGGAAGAATGGGGAGGTTCCAGCCCAGACTGGCTGGCTCCACACTTCAGGTGGCTGTCAAAGCTAAGAGCAGACTTTTTTCCCAGGTGCAGAATCAGCTTTGGGAGAGCTGTTTGGCCAGACAGTCTTTCAGCTGGTTCCCCAGTTACTGATATCTTTACTTGAAGGGCTTTACAGAAAAATCATGGAAGAGAGAAAAGACTTGACTGGAGAGGCATTAAGAAAGAGCTGGCCTTGTCCAGCAGTGGGGCTCCCTGCTCCATAAGAAACTGTGTCATGCACTCTCCTCTGGGCTAGTCCAGGTGACGCCTGTGAGGAAGCCCCAGAGAAGGGAAGGGTCTGGAGTGGCTGTATTCCAAGACAAACTGAGGGGCAAGAATTAGCTTGGCATAGAGACAGCTGTGTGACGACGTTGGCAAACTAGAATCCCTTGAGGATGGATTCGAGGAGATGACTGAAGTGAGCCACTTCTGAAGAGGAGCTACTGTTTTTCAGAAACACAGGCCCTGGAGTGAGTGCAGCAGAAAGAAAGAGCTGAGAGAACAGGACAGAGAACATGATTAGTGCTCCCTGCAAACTGTTTCCTGAAAGAAGCATCTTGCTATTCTCACCTGCATGTGTTTTCCTAAGTTGGAAAAACAACTCAACATTTGAGCTGTTAGTCTGTTTACAAAATGGGAGAAGGCAGGGAACAAGATGATCTCCAAATTTCTTTTTAGCTTAAATTTCCACATATTACCAGAATGAAGTAATGGGACAGTAACTGACCCAATAGAGTCCTTAAAGCTAGTTGCCATGCTGCTTTGAGCAATTTACAGGAAAATTAATAAAATATTGAGTTCAGTTAGTGGCATGTTCAGAGGACACTTAAGTAGAAGATTATTTTAACTGTTAAAAGTTGAATATATTCTTTGTGAAGTCTGTCTTCAGAAAATTCTGGCTATTCATGTTTCAGTTCAGTTCAGTCACTCAGTCCTGTCCAACTCTTTGTGACCCCATGAATCGCAGCACGCCAGGCCTCCCTGTCCATCACCAACTGCCAGAGTTCACCCAAACTCATGTCCATCAAGTCGGTGATGCCATCCAGCCATCTCATCCTCTGTCGTGCCCTTCTCCTCCTGCCCTCAATCCCTCCCAGAATCAGAGTCTTTTCCAATGAGTCAACTCTTCACATAAGGTGGCCAAAGTACTGGAGTTTCAGCTTTAGCATCAGTCCTTCCAAAGAACACCCAGGACTGATCTCCTTTAGAATGGACTGGTTGGATCTCCTTGCAGTCCAATGGACTCTCAAGAGTCTTCTACAACACCACAGTTCAAAAGCATCAATTCTTTGGCGCTCAGCTTTCTTCATAGTCCAACTCTCACATCCATACATGACCACTGGAAAAGCCATAGCCTTGACTAGACGGACCTTTGTTGGAAAAGTAATGTCTCTTCTTTTGAATATGCTCTCTAGTTTGGTCATAACTTTCCGTCCAAGGAGTAAGCGTCTTTTAATTTCATGGCTGCAGTCACCATCCGCAGTGATTTTGGAGCCCAAGAAAATAAAGTCTGACACTGTTTCCACTGTTTCCCCATGTATTTCCCATGAAGTGATGGGACCAGATGCCATGATCTTAGTTTTCTGAATGTTGAGCTTTAAGCCAACCTTTCCACTCTCCTCTTTCACTCTCATCAAGAGCCTTTTTAGTTCCTCTTCACTTTTGCCATAAGGGTGCTGTCATCTGCATATCTGAGGTTATCAATATTTCTCCCAGCAATCTTGATTCCAGCTTGTGCTTCTTCCAGCCCAGTGTTTCTCATGATGTACTCTGCATATAAGTTAAATAAGCAGGGTGACAATATACAGCCTTGACATACTCCTTTTCCTATTTGGAACCAGTCTGTTGTCCCATGTCCAGTTCTAGCTGTTGCTTCCTGACCTGCATATAGGTTTCTCAAGAGGCAGGTCAGGTGGTCTGGTATTCTAAGCAAAAGGAATATTTCTGTTGAAAAAGTTATGGTCTTTCAAAATAGAGTACTCTGAGATTATAAACTTACAGATGAATGCTGAAAAGAAAAGTGAGATTTTGAAAAGCGAAATGAACTTTCAAGTTGACAAATATTGAAGCTCAGGGCCCTGGGGCTGCATCAGAATTCAGAGAGATTAGTTGGTTGGATGACATCACTGACTCAATGGATAAGTTTGAGCAAACTCGTGGAGGCATTGAAGGACAGTGAAGCCTGGCGTGCTGCAGTCCATGGGGGGGGTCGCAAAGAGTCAGACATGACTGATTGACTGAATAACAAAAACCCTGTCATTACGTATTATTGAGTTCCCAAGAAGAATATTCCTGGAGCTAATGAGTTCTCAGAAGGGGCATCCTGGTGAATGGGGGACAAGCAAGCACGACAGTCCCTAAAGGGTGCAGAGAAAACCTGACTCTCAAACTTGGCTGCATGTTGGACTTCCACTGGGAGGTTTAAAAATGCTTATGACTGGCTCCCTCTTGCAGTGGGTCTGATTTAACTGCCCTGGAGTGTAGCCTGGACATGAGGATTTTGCAAAGCTCTCCAGGTGACTTTAACATGCATGCAAGTGTGAGAACAAGTCTGTGGTCCCTGGGACCACTTCCAGCTAGAGAATCTGGCTTCCTGAACAGAGCCCTATCCCTACCCTGGAGGAACCCTCTAATTGCTTTGCTATTTCCCATCTTCTTCCTCTTAGAAATTTTTGTCTTTCTTCCTTGAAAGAGAACTAACTACAACAAACAAAAAGAAACAAGCAATTATCATATTCAGGCAGCAAACAAACACTACCAATGACAGACATCTTAATTTATGTGAGTAGGTCTATAAACAAACACTGTATTAAAAGCCTAAGTGGGGATTCCCTGGTGGTCCAGTGGTTAAGACTCTCAATGCAGGGGGCCCAGGTTCAAGCCCTTGTTAGGGAACTAGATTACACATGCCACAACTAAAGATCCCTCAAGCTATAACAAAGACTCAGAACAGCCAAATACATAAATAAATACATTTTCTTAATTAAAGTTAAAAGCTTTTGCACAATGAAGGAAACTATAAGCAAGGCAAAACGACAGCCTTCAGAATGGGAGAAAATAATAGCAAATGAAGCAACTGACAATGAACTAATCTCAAAAATATAGAACCAGCTCATGCAGCTCAATACCAGAAAAATAAATGACCCAATCAAAAAATGGAGCAAACAACTAAACAGACATTTCTCCAAAGAATACATACAGATGGCTAACAAACACATGAAAATGTGTTCAACATCACTCATCATCAGAGAAATGCAAATCAAAACCACAGTGAGGTACCATCTTACCCTGGTCAGAATGGCTTCTATCAAAAAGTCTACAAACAATAAATGCTGGAGAGGATGTGGAGAAAATGGAAACCTCTTACACTGTTTGTGGGAATGCAAACTAGTACAGCCACGTTGGAGAACAGTTTGAAGGTTCCTTAAAAAACTGGAAATAGAATGGTCATATGACCCAGCAATCCCACTGCTGGGCATACACACCGAATCCCACTGCTGGGCATACACACCGAGGAAACCAGAATTGAAAGAGACACATATACACCAATGTTCGTCGCAGCACTTTTTATAATAGCCAGGACATGGAAGCAACCTAGATGTCCATTGTAGACAAATAGATAAGAAAGCTGTGGTACACATACACAATGGAATATTACTCAGCTATTAAAAGGAATGCATTTGAATCAGTTCTAATGAGGTGGATGAAACTGGAGCCTATTATACAGAGTGAAGTAAGACAGAAAGAAAAACACCAATACAGTATATTAACACATATATATGGAATTTAGAAATATGGTTATGACAACCCTATATGTGAGACAGCAAAAAAGACACAGGGATAAGGAACAGACTGTTGAACTCTGTGGGAGAAGGTGAGGGTGGGATGATTTGAGAGAATAGCACTGAAACATGTATATTACCATATGTGAAATAGATCGCCAGTCCAGGTTTGATGCACAAGACAGGGTGATCAGGACTGGTGCACTGGGATGACCCTGAGGGATGGGATGGGGAGGGAGGTGGGAGGGGGGTTCAGGATGGGGAATACATGTACACCCATGGCTGATTCATGTCAATGTATGGCAAAAACCACTACAATATTGTAATTAGCCCCCAATTAAAATAAATAAATTAATTAAAAAATAAAAGCCAAAGGAATGTCCTTCCCCTGACAATTAGAACAAAAGCTCATGCATATGTTGGCCTGTGGTCCGATATTTGAGTCAACTTTGGTCCTCCCGGAGTTTGTTAGTGTCTGATGGAAGTCACACTATTTGTTTGAAAGCTAAGGCCTTTTTAGCAAAACAATCTCACCTCGATAACAGATAAGGGATCAGCAAACTATAGCACCATGGATCAAATCCAGCCTGCTGCTTGTTTTGTTAATAAAGTTTTATTGAAATGCATCCATGTCCATTTATTCACTGATTGCCTAGGGCTGCTTTGGCACTACAACAAAGTTGAGTAGTTGTGACAGAGGCTTCTGACCTGTAGAGACAAAAATGTCTACTATGTGGTCCCTTATAAATAATGTTTGCCAGTCCTGTGAATATGGACATTTCTAGGCTGCAGTGTTAGTGCTTGTCTGCTGTGGTAAATTGATTTTAAAAATATGGCCAGTTCTTAACCCCTCCCTAAATTCTTTCCAATGTGACCTAAAATGGAACCCAGTTCACCAGCCATTGAAACTGGGCTGGTCTGGTGTGTTATTTTGAATGGTTTGAATTCTGAGAGTGTGACACTGGATCTGTCCCGAGTCTAGGCTTCAGAAGCCCTTGCTTCTCTTGCAATCCTTCCTCTGAGAATAAACCTATTGGATGGTGAGAGACACAGAGTGCAGTTACCCCACTGGCTCAGCTCAGCCAACCTCAAGACACAATTGTCCTGCTGAGTGTGGCTGACCACAGGTGTGGTCACACGTGCCTGATCATAACCAGAAGAAGTAGCTAGCCAGATAAAGCACAGAGAGCTCATCTGCAGATTCATGGGTTAGATAAATATTTGACGTTTTAATCCACTACATTTTAGAGTGGATTGTTACACAACAGTTCATGTAGTAGGAGCTTCTTCCCTTTTCTCTTTGTTTCCAAAGTCAGAATACCTCAATCTTTCCCACAGTCCCAAGTCTGAAACAAGAGAAGGGAACTACCTACAGAAAGAAAAACATTAAGCATGCTTTCACCAAAAGCTAAGAAAACTGGTATCTATTATACAGAGTGAAGTAAACCAGAAAGAGAAACATCAATAGAGTACATTAATGCATATATATGGAATTTAGAAAGATGGTAATGATGACCCTATATGGAAGACAGCAAAAGAGACACAGATGTAAAGAATAGACTTTTGGACTATGTGGGAAAAGGCGAGGGTGGGACAATATGAGACAATAGCATTGAAACATGTATATTACCATATGTGAAGCAGATGACCAGTGCAAATTTGATGCATGAAGCAGGGCACCCAAAGCTGGTGCTCGGGGACAACTCAGAGGGATGGGGTGGTGAGGGAGGGAGGGGAGAGGGGTTAAGAACTGGCCATATTTTTAAAATCAATCAGAATGGTGGGACACATGTACACCCATGGCTGATTCATGTCAAT
Organism: Bubalus kerabau; assembly: GCF_029407905.1. Classification (NCBI taxonomy): domain Eukaryota; kingdom Metazoa; phylum Chordata; class Mammalia; order Artiodactyla; family Bovidae; genus Bubalus; species Bubalus kerabau. Next base: position 5,294,632 of record NC_073636.1, read on the forward strand.
GTATGGGAAAAACCACCACAACATTATAAAGTAATTAGCAATTAAAATAAATAATTTAATTTTTAACACTTTTTTTAAAAAAGCTAAGAAAACAAACATAAAAATGACAACTTGGATTTAAATAGGAATAAAAATCTGAAGGGGCCCACATACAAATACATTTTGATAGCTTCTTTAAAGAAACTAGGCCATGCCATGTCGGGCCACCCGAGATGGACAGGTCATGGTAGAGAGGTCTGACAGAATGTGGTCCACTGGAGAAGGGAATGGCAAACAACTTCACTAGACATCAATGAACTAAAATGGACTGGAATGGGTGAATTTAACTCAGATGACGATTATATCTACTACTATGGGCAGGAATCCCTTAGAAGAAATGGAGTAGTCATCATGGCCAACAAAAAAGTCTGAAATGCCATACTTGGATGCAATCTCAAAAATGACAGAATGATCTCTGTTCGTTTCCAAGGCAAACCATTCAATATCACAGTAATCCAAGTCTATGTCCTGATCAGTAATACTGAAGAAGCTGAAGTTGAACGGTTCTATGAAGACCTAGAAGACCTTTTAGAACTAACACCCAAAAAAGATGTCCTTTTCATTATAGGGGACTGGAATACAAAAGTAAGAAGTCAAGAAACACCTGGAGTAACAGGCAAATTTGGCCTTGGAGTACAGAATGAAGCAGGGCACAGGCTAATAGAGTTTTGCCAAGAGAACACACTAGTCAGAGCAAACACCCTCTTCCAACAACACAAGAGAAGACTCTACACATGAACATCACAGATGGCCAACACCAAAATCAGATTGATTATATTCTTTGCAGCCAAAGATGGAAAAGCTCTATACAGTCAGCAAAAGCAAGACAGGGAGCTGACTGTGGCTCAGATCATGAACTCCTTATTGCCAAATTCAGGCTTAAATTGAAGAAAGTGGGGAAAACCACTAAACCAATCAGGTATAACCTAAATCAAATCCCTTATGACTATAAATGGAAGTGAGAAATAGATTTAAGGGACTAGATCTGATACACAGAGTGCCTGATGAACTATGGATGGAAGTTTGTGACATTGTACAGGAGACAGGGATCAAGACCATCCCCAAGAAAAAGAAATGCAAAGAAGCAAAAAGGCTGCCTGAGGAGGCCTTACAAATAGCTGTGAAAACAAGAGAAGCAAAAAGCAAAGGAGAAAAGGGAAGATATACCCATTTGAATGCAGAGTTCCAAAGAATAGCAAGGAGAGATAAGAAAGCCTTCCTCAGTGATCAGTGCAAAGAAATAGAAGAAAACAATAGCATGGGAAAGACTAGAGATCTCTTCAAGAAAATTAGAGATACCAAGGGAACATTTCATGCAAAGATGGGCTCAATAAAGGACAGAAATGGTATGGACCTGACAGAAGCAGAAGATATTAAGAAGAGGTGGCAAGAATACACAAAAGAACTGTACAAAAAAGATCTCCACAACCCAGACAATCATGATGTTGTGATCACTCACCTAGAGCCAGACATCCTGAAATGTGAAGTCAAGTGGGCCTTAGGAAGCATCACTACGAACGATGCTAGTGGAGGTGAAGGAATTCCAGTTAAGCTATTTCAAATCCTGAAAGATGAGGCTGTGAAAGTGCTGCACTCAATATGCCAGCAAATTTGGAAAACTCAGCAGTGGCCACAGGACTGGAAAAGGTCAATTTGCATTCCAATCCCAAAGAAAGGCAATGCCAAAGAATGCTCAAACTACTGCACAATTGCACTCATCTCACATGCTAGGAAAATAATGCTCGAAATTCTCCAAGCCAGGTTTCAGCAATACATGAACTGGGAACTTCCAGATGCTCAAGCTGGATTTAGAAAAGGCAGAGGAACCAGAGATGAAATTGCCAACATCCGCTGGATCATGGAAAAAGCAAGAGAGTTCCAGAAAAACATCTATTTCTGTGTTATTGACTATGCCAAAGCCTTTGACTGTGTGGATCACAATAAACTGTGGAAAATTCTGAAACAGATGGGAATACCAGACCACCTGACCTGCCTCTTGAGAAACCTATATGCAGGTCAGAAAGCAACAGTTGGTACTGGACATGGAATAACAGACTGGTTCCAAATAGGAAAAGAAGTACATCAAGGCTGTATATTGTCACCCTGTTTATTTAACTTATATGCATAGTACATCATGGGAAACACTGGGCTGGAGGAAGCACAAACTGGAATCAATATTGCGGGAGAAATATCAATAACCTCAGATATGCAGATGACACCATCATTATGGCAGAAAGTGAAGAACTAAAGAGCCTCTTGATAAAAGTGAAAGAGGAGAGTGAAAAAGTTGGCTTAAAGCTCAACATTCAGAAAACTAAGATCATGGCATCCTGTCCCATCACTTCATGGCAAATAGATGGGGAAACAGTGTCAGACTTTATTTTGGGGGGCTCTAAAAATCACTGCAGATGGTGATTGAAGCCATGAAACTAAATACACTTACTCCTTGGAAGGAAAGTTATGACCAACCTATGTCTATGACCAATAGACAGCATATTAAAAAGCAGAGACATTACTTTGCCAACAAAGGTCCGCCTAGTCAAGGCTATGGTTTTTCCAGTGGTCATGTATGGATGTGGGAGTTGGACTATAAAGAAAGCTGAGCAATTAAAAAATTGATATTTTTCAACTGTGGTGTTGGAAAAGACTCTTGAGAGTCCCTTGGACTGCAAGGAGTTCCAACCAGTCCATCTTAAAGGAGATCAGTCCTGGGTGTTCATTGGATGGACTGATGCTGAAGCTGAAACTCTAATACTTTGGCCACCTGATGTGAAAAGCTGACTCATTTGAAAAGACCCTGATGCTGGGAAAGACTGAGGGCAGGAGAAGAGGATGACAGAGGATGAGATGGCTGTATGGCATCACCGACTCAATGGATATGAGTTTTAATAAACTCTGGGAGTTGGTGATACAGGGAGGCCTGGAGTGCTGTGGTCCATGGTGTCGCAAAGAGTCTGACGTGACTGAGCTACTGAACTGAACTGAACTGAATTTATGCTTATTTCCTAGTTTCGTCTGGGTAGTGCCAAACCAGTAAAGAAAGCTTCACATTTACTAAATATTCCCTCTGCCTAAAAGTCTCTATTTTTAGTTTTTTAAGGAACCTCCATACTCTTCCCCATATTGGCTGTACCAATTTACATTCCCACCATCAGTATAGGAAGGTTCCCTTCTCTCCCCACTCTCTCCACCATTTATTGTTTATAGTTTGTTGTTGTTTACTCGCTAACTCCAGTGTGACTCTGTGACCCCATGGACTGTAGCCCGCCAGGCTCCTCTGTTCATTGGGTTTCCCAGGCAAGAATACTGGAGTGAGTTAATCTTTTCCTTTTCCAGGGGATCTTCCCTACCTAGGGATCGAACAAGGATTGGCAGGTGGATTCTTTACCACTGAGTCACCAGGGAGGCCCATTGTTTGTGGATTTTTTTTTTTTTTTTATTTACAATGGTTAACCAACAAGGACTTATTGTATAGCACAAGGAAGTCTGCTTAATGTTATGTGCAGCCTGGATGGGAGGGGAGTTTAGGGAAGAATGGATACATGTATACATATGGTTGGGTCACTTTGCTTTGCACCTAAAGCTATCACAATTGGTTACACTCCAATATAAAACAAAAAGTTTTTAACATTTTTAAAATAAAAGTTTCAACAGTTAGATACATTATGGAAGATTTAGGTCTCAGTTAAGTGTCAACTCTTCATCAAAGGTCCTACTTTATGAGCCAGTTTACAATAGCCCCTAAGAGTTTTCATATTATTGTGTTTTATTTTCTTCTGGGTAATTTGGTTATATTGTATATATATATATATATATATATATATATTTTTTTTTTTTTTATTGATATACCTATTTGTAGTCTGTTTCTCCCCAAGGAATATGCTCCATGAGTGATGAGGAGCCTCATGCTTCTTATTTGGGGCTGTATTCCCAGCACTTAGAATAGCACCTTAGTTCAGTTCAGTCACTCAGTCATGTCTGACTTTTTGCGAACACATGGACTGCAGCATGCCAGGTTTCCCTCTCCATCGGCAACTCCCAGAGTTTACTCAAACTCATGTCCATTGAGTTGATGATGTCATCCAACCATCTCATCCTCTGTCATCCCCTTCTCCTCCTGCCTTCAATCTTTCCCATCATCAGGGTTTTTTTCTAATGAGTCAGCTCTTCACATCAGGTGGCCAAAGTATTAGAGCTTCAGCATCAGTCCTTCCAATGAATATTCAGGACTCATTTCCTTTAGGATTGATTGGCATGATCTCCTTGCAGTCCAGGGACTCTCAAGAGTTTTCTCCATCACAATTCAAAAACATTAATTCTTTTGGCACCTGGCCTTCTTTATGGTCAAACTCTCACATCCATACATGACTACTGGAAAAACCATAGCTTTGACTATATGACCTTTTGTCAGCAAAGCAATGGCTCTGTTTTTTAATATGCTGTCTTGGTTTGTCATAGCTTTTCTTCCAAGGAGCAAGTGTCTTAATTTCATGGCTGCATTCACCATCTGCAGTGATTTTGGAGCCCAAGAAAATAAAGTCTGTCACTGGTTCCATTGTTTCTCCATCTATTTGCCATGAAGTGATGGGACCAGGTGCCATGAGAATAGTGCTTAGCCCATAGCAAATCTTGATTAGTATTAGGAGAAAATAATTCATAATATTACTATTACACTAAGGGAACATGTCTCCCTGTCAGCAATGCTGGCCACATTTTCACAAGAAAATAAGGCAAGTCACTCTCTCTATTGGGGAACTAGACGCAGATGAAGTTTCATTCTGTAGGACCCACAAAAAACCACAGCCCAATATGTCACCAGAACCCAAGGATTCGGAAGGCTTAAAATTCACAAGCCTGGGAAGACACCCAATTAACAGAGATTAAAGTCCAAATGTGACTCACACACCTATTGGAAACGTTAGACAATGTCAAACAGTATCCAATCTGGTTTCGCAACCAGGTTAATATTCTGTGCATCCTGGGGGAGGCAGGTGGAGGGGAGAGGTTGAATTCCATTTTAAAAAGAAACATATGAGATACTTTGCTTCTCATTAAGAATTGTACTTCATAGGTTTCATCTATGCTCTCCAGCCCCAAATGATTGAACCAGCATGAATGCCAAAAAATTGGAAGTGTCTTAACATGCATTAATTGCTTAATGGCCATGTTGTCTGCTTGAAAAGGGCGGAGAGGTATTTAAGTTGCTTAATGACTTTACATTTTCCCATGGCAAAATACCTGTGATTTGGTTATGCTGTAATTAAAGAGTTACATAAACAAGGCTTTGGAAACAACTGAACTGGCTCTCTTGGTAAAGGGATTTTGGTCTCTCCAGCTGGCTTGCTCAGGCCCTTCCAATGAATAAAACTACAAGCACCAGCCCTCACTCTGCCTTTTAGAAGTCGACCTTGGGTTTATCTCTGCCTTTCTGTGTGCGTTGCCAAGTGTGGGCTATGGGGCTATGGGAGTATGTAGAGGGAAGATTTGAAAAATACTAAAAAAAAACAAAAAAAACCCAAAAAAACCAAAAAACCCAAAACAGTATTGTTTAGAAACAATTTCAAAACAAGTTTAAATATAAGTCATTAGGACAAGCAGGGTAAACAGAAGAGCCTGGTTACCTTGAAGAAAGAGCCTAGGGATGAGAAGCCCTCAGGGCAGTGTGGGATTTGTCTTATAAAACCAGTTGATCAAATGTTTATTACTGTATAAGGAAGAGCTTTGAACCCATGTGATTTGCTTTCCTGTATCCCAGAAACGCAGTCCTTCAGGAACGAAGGTAGAAAATTTCTTACCCAGAGTTCTCTTGGAGTGGCAAAAAATACTCTGGGTGTCAAGAGAGGTCCTGAGCAAGGGAAGATGGCAGTCTGCCTCCCAGAGAGAGCACACCAGTCAGGACAGCTGAGAAACAAACCCAGGGTCTGGCCTCAGGTAGAATCAGGAGCCTGGAGGTCCTTTTTAAGATCCCCTTTAAAGCAATCCTCTCTTGCTTACAGACATTTACAAAGAAGATCAGAGCCAACTGGACTGCATGTTAGCATACTTAACCAAAGGTAACTTTCAGAGCACATTTTCTTTTAGTTTCCTAGATTTCAGCTTTTTGTATGTTATAATCCTTGTGAAGTTTGGTGGTGAACCATTTGTCATTTGTTGGTCCAAGGTTCCCACTGCGAATTCTTATATACATATTCTTAATTAAAAATAAATATCAATTGAAATATATGTTTCTTAGATATTTGCAATTCTTTATCTTTTAAACATTTGGAATTAGATTCAATGAGCCTTTCATTTACTAAATAGCTAAACCAACAAACATATTGAGCTCAAATCAGCTCATTTTGTCATTAGACTTATTGGGAATTCTTCTAAAGCTGGAATGTAAGGAGATCAGTTGGGTGTCTTTGCCTTAGATGCTGGGGTGGATTGATGGTTTTCTTGGTTCAATCCATGACTTTGCCACATTCTTGCCCTTTGCACTAAGACACTGAAGCTCTTCCTGCCAAGAGATAGAATCTATTTCCTCTCCCCTTGACTCTAGACTTCTGGTAACTTGTTTCTGGAATTAAAACTGTGGCACAGAGAGGTCTTGCCTGCTCCCCTAGAAACTTTGGCAACCTCTATGTGAGCCAGCCCAGGTTAGCCTTTTGGAGGATGAGAGGCAGTAGTCTCTCAATACAAACCAGCCTAGAGTCAGCCAACTCCCAAATATCAGAGAGAGCCCTGCCAAGATGAACAGAGCTGTCTCCAACCTCTGACTGACCACAGATGCAAGAGTAACTTCATCTAGGCCAGCAGAACCACCTGCTGGCATGTTGTAATATTGTAATTTATAATTAATAGTTAAGAAATACATATTTTGTCTTTGTCTTCTTTTCCGGCATAGAGCTGCTAAAACCTTTAGAATTCCTAAGTGTTGAAAGCAAAAACAAAAAAATTAAAAAGGTGTCTTTTGTTATGTGAATGAAGTTACTTTTGGACTTCACCTAAAGATGGGGACTGGTTGCCAAGGGAATCAACCATGTGATTGGTTGTAGCAGTCTCTGATTTATAACCAGTCAGCTCGAAGCATAGACAACAACCTGGACTTGTGATTAGAATCTGAAAGGGAGAGCAAGTTTTTAGAACTGAGCCCTTAATCTGTGGAATCTGATGATATTTCCACACAAATGATGTCAGAATTGAGTTGAGGGCTTTCCTGGTGACTCAATGGTAAAGAATCTGCCTGCCAATGCAGGAGACCCAGGTTCGAGCCTGGTTCAGGATCGCCACCATGGGGCAAGTAAGCCCATGCCCCCCAACTATTGAGCCTGTGCTCTAGTGCCCAGGAGCCACAAGTGTTGAGGCCATGTGTCAGAACTACTGAAGCCCACACACCCCAGAGCCCATGCTCTGCAAATAGAGATGCCTCCACAAGGAGATGCCTGCACACCCCAACTAGAGAAGAGCCCCCACCCACCACAACTGAGAAAGGCTAGAGTGGCAATGGAGACCCAGCCCAGCCAAAAATAAATGTAGTAAAAAAAAAAAAAAAAAAAAGAGAGAGAGAGAGAGAGAATTACATTGAATTGTAGGACACCTATTTGGTGTGTAAGAATTGCTTGGTGGTATGGGGGAAAAAACCACAATGAAATTGGTAACCAGAACTTTTACATTATAAACTCATGAACATTAAAAGATGCTTATTGCTCGAGGCCCTGAGTTCCGAGGTGGTTTGTCATACGTTAACACTAACAGATAAAATTTTTTAAAAAGATATTTTTAGCATCACTGTAACACCAGTGGAGGTAAGGAAGTGAAGACATCAACATCCTTACTATGTATATAAAGATACCAAGTGGAACATTGGTCAGTAATGACCAAATGTGTAATGGAAACCAGTGAGGTTCCAAACAGTTATTCTAGGATCCAGGGACAAAGTAGGAAATCCAGTAGACAGGGTGCCTGTCCCTGGGGTTCTTAAAATATATTAAAAATGGCAGACATTTCAAATTATTGAAATCAAAAGGACAGTGAAAAAGAAAAGAACAGTGGTTTTCAATCTTTGCAACACAATAGAATTATCTGGAGAGATGTAACAGTATCGCCAACAGTGGGTCTGATCACAAACTAATTAAATCAGAATCTGTGCACAGTGCTTATATATGAGGATTGTGAATTACTGCTCTGCAGAGCAGTAATTCAATTAACTATTGAAAAGTGCTGCAGTGCTTTTCAAAGAGCAGCCTGTAGACCGGTAGTGTCAGCATCACCAGGAGCTCATTAAAAATGAGAATCTCAGGTTCTGCCCCTGATCTGCTGAATCAGAATCTGAGGATGAGACATGGGGGAAGATACCTGTCTTCTAAAAAATTCTCTGTGTGATTCTTTCTTTTATAACTCCCTGTGCTTTTATTTGTTTATTTGTTTTTATTTTTTGGCCATGCAGTGCAGTGTGTGGGATCTTCGTTCCCCTATTAGGGACTGAACCTGCATCCCCTACATTGGAAATGCAGTCTTAACCCATGGACCATCAGGCAAGTCTTCTCTGTGTGATTCTTTTTTCTTTTTACTTGGAGGCTAATTGCTTTACAATGTTGTGTTGTGTTCTGCCATACAACACTGCAAATCAGTTGTAATTATATATGTATATATATATTATATAAAACATATACATATATATATGTATATGTGCTATTGTGCTCAATTGCTTCAATCATGTCAGACTCTTTGCAGCACCATGGACCTTAGCCCACCAGGATCCTCTGTCCATGGGATTATCTAGGCAAGGATACTGAAGTGGGTTGCTATGCCCTCCTCCAGGGGATCTTCTCGACCCAGAGACTGAACCGGTATCTCCTGCTTCTCCTGTGTTGCAGGCAGATTCTATACCTGCTTAACCATATATATACACACACACACACATATATATATATATATATATATCCCCTCCTTTTTATAGCATTGACATATACACACTATCATATGTAAAATAGATAGCTAGTGGGAAGCTGCTCTGTAACACAGGGAGCTCAGTCTGGTGTTCTGTGATGACCCAGAAGGTGGGATGAGGGGAGGGAAGGGAGGGTCTCTGTGATTCTGATCCAAGCTAGGTGTTGAAAGGCAGTAGCTGAGAATTGTAGGGCAGTAAAATCTGACATTACCCACTGATAACTTGAAGCAATTACATACAGGAACACATACACAAATATTTAAGAAGAAAGTATATCTTTGGGGTTGTTTTCCTAGACCTAAAGGTGAGACTTTCACTTATGGAGATTTCAGCCTTGGAGTGGGTGATCTACACAACAAAAGCTCATATAGTAGTTATTTAAACTTTGTTCATGATGTAAACATTCTATGACCTACTCTGCTTAAATTCCCAGAAATGTTATTCCCCAATACCAGGCCATATAACTTTATTTAGTACAGTACACTAAAGCCATGAAATTAAAAGATGCATGCTCCTTGGAAGAAAATCTATAACAAACCTGGATATTAAATAAAAAGTAGAGACATTACTTTGCTGACAAAGGTCTGTATAGTCAAAGCTAGGTTTTTTTTTTTTTTTTTTCCAGTAGTAATATAAGGATGTGAGAGTTGGACTGTAGAGAAGGCTGAGAGTTGAAGAATTAAAGCTTTTGAACTGTGGTGCTGGAGAAGACTGTTGAGAGTCCCGTGGACAGCAAGGAGATCCAGACTGTCAATCCTAAAGGAAATCAACCCTGAATTAGAAGGACTGATGATGAAGTTGAAGCTCCAATACTTTGGCCACCTGATATGAAGAGCTGACTCATTGGAAAAGATCCTGATGCTGGGAAAGATTGAAGACGGAGGAGAAGGGGATAACGGAGGATAAGATGGTGGGATGGTATCACTGATACGATAGACATGAGTTTGAGCAAACTCTGGGTGATAGTGATGGACAGGGAAGCCTGGCATGCTTCAGTCCACGTGGTCACAAAGAGTTGCACATGACTGAGCAACTGAACAACAACAGAAACCTAAAGATACTAGGTCTATAGTTTTCAATTTAATTTGTTATAAAATATTTTAAGATTCACCTTGTTTCTGAAAAAACTTAGAGGCAAACTCAGATTTAGTTTTCCTTGCGAGGTCTCTTGCCCTCAAAGAGATCATATGTCAATGAGATCATAGGTCAATGAGATCATAGGTCCTGATTTCCCCACAACAGTCCTAATTTATGCCTTGTTCTAGCATCCCCTTTCACTCTTAAAAGGGTCTCAATTTAGACAATAAATTATACAATCACTCTAGCTAAGAGCTGTAACAGTATTTTCTTTTGGAAGAAAGTGAAGATGCCACCTGTAAGCCAGGTCTCTCAGTGCTTTGTCAAAGATGCACTTTCTTTCTGGTGCAGTTGTAAATCTATTACCATATTTACAGTATCTAAGATGCCTCTAATAATAAAAGTCATATGTACCCCATTGTTCTAGTAGCATTATTTACAATTGCCAAGATATGGAAACAACCTGTATCTATCAACAGGTGAATGGGGAAAGATGATGTGGTATACAATGAAATACTCCTCAGTCATAAAAAAGAATAAATTTTGCCATTTGCAACAATATGGATGAACTTGGAGGGTGTTATGCTAAGTGAAATAAAACAGTGAAAGACAAATACTGTATCATATCATTTATATGTGGGATCTAAAAATACAACAAATTAGTGAATATAATAGAAAAGAAGCAGCTCACAGGTAAGAGAACAAAGTAATGGTTACCAGTGGGAAGAGGAAAAGGAGGAGAGTTTTAGGGGTAGTAGATTAAGAGATATAAACTATTATGAATAAAATAAGCTACAAGGATATATAATGTATACAGAGAACATACCAATATTTCCTAACTATAAATGGAATACATCCTTTAAAAATAGTGAATCACTATATTGTACACCTGTAACATATAATATTGTATACCACCTATACTTCAATTAAAGAAACAATAAATCACTATTATTTTATGCATTACTAAAGAAAAACTGCTGCTAATTAATCTATAACACAATGATTTCTTATCTTTGATCCTGGCATATAATAGGTAATTCCTTTGCAGTAATAAAACTAAACTTTCTCTCTTGGGTTCTAAGATGAACCTGGTTATCGCTTTGCAACTATATAAGAAATTATGGTAATCCCTCCAACAATGAGTATTTACTATCAAATTTTATATCCTGGTCTTCTATTTCCATGGGAGTATATAATAACATTTTCAATGCTGAATCTAGTTTCGTATTTTTGAAGATATTTTAAAGAGTAATTAAAGACAACAACATTTGCAATCTGACAATGCAAAGATCTCAAGCAGTGTAAGAGTGAGAGGACTTATCTGACATGGAGAAACTGCTCACCTGGGCAAGTTGGCCAGGGTATTACTAGAATAGGGTATCTCCAGGGCGATGGACTCTGATCCTCTCTGAGACAGGAAATCTCTCCTTATGCTTATTGCAGGTGCTGTTGAAATGGTTGGATGCATCACCAATTTGATGGACATAAGTTTGATCAAGCTCCAGGAGCTGATGATAGACAGGTAATTGATAGACAGTTGATGATACACAGGACTCCATGCTGCAGTCCATGAAGTCACAAAAAGTCAGACACAGCTGAGCAACTGAACTGACCTGAGGGTGATGGATAGACTTTAAAATGAAGGCAGTTACCATATGGATCTGCAGGCTGTCAAATAGACAGATAGATGGATAGGCAGGCCGATAGATGCATAGGTAGATAGAGAGATACCATCAGTTCTAGGATGCATTCCAATTTCAGGTATAGTAAAATATGAAAAAAAAAAAAAAAAGTGTGCATTAGTCGGAGAAGAAAATGGCACCCCGCTCCAGTACTCTTGCCTGGAAAATCCCATGGATGGAGGACCCTAGTAGGCTACAGCCCGTGGGTCGCAGAGTCAGACGTGACTGAGCAACTTCACTCACTTCACTTAGTCAAAATGCAAAATAACACTGAGGAAACCACGAACTCCAGTTTTCAAGAATTCAGCCACACCATCCTGGAATCTAAATGTTGTGGGAGAAAAAGCAGACCACAGATTTTTGAGACGTGGTGATCATGAAACATGCACCACAGGATGAAGGAAATGTGGGAGGCTCAGGCGATCACAGCACTCAGAGGCACATGGTCGCACACAAACCCCACCCTTTCACACAACAAAATTACTTTCTTTTGTACCCAAGTGCAGCCAAGGCCCTCTCCAAAACCTGGTGTGTGCTCAGAAGGGGAGGAAAAACAGACCTCAAAATAACAGAGGAGGGGGAGTTTTTGAAACTAGCAGAATTTATAACAAAGATTATGTGATGACTGTGGCTTTGTAGTAGAGCCTGAAGTCAGGCAGGTTGATTCCTCTAGTTTCATTCTTCTTTCTCAAGATTGCTTTGGCTATTCGAGGTTTTTTGTATTTCCATACAAATTGTGAAATTATTTCTTCTAGCTCTGTAAAAAATACTGTCAGTAGCTTGATAGGGATTGCATTGAATCTATAAATTGCTTTGGGTAGTATACTCATTTTCACTATGTTGATTCTTCTGATCCATGAACATGGTATATTTCTCCATCTATTAGTGTCCCCTTTGATTTCTTTCACCAGTGTTGTATAGTTTTCTATATATAGGTCTTTAGTTTCTTTAGGTAGATATATTCCTAAGTATTTTATTCTTTTCATTGCAATGGTGAATGGAATTGTTTCCTTAATTCCTCTTTCTATTTTCTCATTATTAGTGTATAGGAATACAAGGGATTTCTGTGTGTTGATTTTATATCCTGCAACTTTACTAAATTCATTGATTAACTGTAGTAATTTTCTGGTGGAGTCTTTAGGGTTTGCTATGTAGAGAATCATGTCATCTGCAAACAGTGAGAGTTTTACTTCTTTTCCAATTTGGATTCCTTTTATTTCTTTTTCTGCTCTGACTGCTGTGGCCAAAATTTCCAAAACTATGTTGAATAGTAATGGTGAAAGTGGGCACCCCTGTCTTTTTCCTGACTTTAGGGGAAATGCTTTCAATTGTTCACCATTGAGGATAATGTTTGCTGTGGGTTTGTCATATATAGCTTTTATTATGTTGAGGTATGTTCCTTCTATTCCTGCTTTCTGGAGAGTTTTTATCATAAATGGATGTTGAATTTTGTCAAAGGCTTTCTCTGCATCTATTGAGATAATCATATGGCTTTTATTTTTCAATTTGTTAATGTGGTGTATTACATTGATTGATTTGCAGATATTGAAGAATCCTTGCATCCCTGGGATAAAGCCCGCTTGGTCATGGTGTATGATCTTTTTAATGTGTTGTTGGATTCTGAGTGCTAGGATTTTGTTAAGGATTTTTGCATCTATGTTCATCAGTGATATTGGCCTGTAGTTTTCTTTATTTGTGGCATCTTTGTGATGTTTTGGTATTAGGGTGATGGTGGCCTCATAGAATGAGTTTGGAAGTTCACCTTCCTCTGCAATTTTCTGGAAGAGTTTGAGTAGGATAGGTGTTAGCTCTTCTCTAAATTTTTGGTAGAATTCAGCTGTGAAGCCGTCTGGACCTGGGCTTTTGTTTGCTGGAAGATTTCTGATTACAGTTTCAATTTCCGTGCTTGTGATGGGTCTGTTAAGATTTTCTATTTCTTCCTGCATCGGTTTTGGAAAGTTGTACTTTTCTAAGAATTTGTCCATTTCTTCCACATTGTCCATTTTATTGGCATATAATTGCTGATAGTAGTCTCTTAAGATCCTTTGTATTTCTGTGTTGTCTGCTGTGATCTCTCCATTTTCATTTCTAATTTTATTGATTTGATTTTTCTCCCTTTGTTTCTTGATGAGTCTGGCTAATAGTTTGTCAATTTTATTTATCCTTTCAAAGAACCAGCTTTTGCCTTTGTTGGGGTTTGCTATGGTCTCTTTGTTTCTTTTGCATTTATTTCTGCCCTAATTTTACAAGTAGTGCTGGGAAAACTGGTCAACCACTTGTAAAAGAATGAAACTAGAACACTTTCTAACACCATACACAAAAATAAACTCAAAATGGATTAAAGATCTAAACATAAGACCAGAAACTATAAAACTCCTAGAGGAGAACATAGGCAAAGCACTCTCCGACATACATCACAGCAGGATCCTCTATGACCCACCTCCCAGAATATCGGAAATAAAAGCAAAAATAAACAAATGGGACCTAATTAAAATTAAAAGCTTCTGCACCACAAAGGAAACTATAAGCAAGGTGAAAAGACAGCTTTCAGAATGGGAGAAAATAATAGCAAACGAAGCAACTGACAACTAATCTCAAAAATATACAAGCAACTCCTGCAGCTCAATTCCAGAAAAATAAACGACTCAATCAAAAAATGGGCCAAAGAACTAAATAGACATTTCTCCAAAGAAGACATACAGATGGCTAACAAACACATGAAAAGATGCTCAACATCACTCATTATCAGAGAAATGCAAATCAAAACCACAATGAAATTACACAGGACTCTTTCAGACCATGTCTTCAAAAGTTCTGTTTCTCACCTTTCCCTGCCCACCAGAACTATCTAAGGAGGTTCTAAGGATCCCAGTACATGGGGCAGTTAAATTATAATCACAATTCTCATGCTTATTCAATCAGGATTTCTAGAGGGTGGTGATTAAATGTTATTTTTTTCAAGACCCAAATGGATCTGGTATGCAGTCAAAAGTGGGACCGTCTAGGGTGAAACCCAGACAGTGAGGCCAAACTTATATATCAAGCCATCCACTGAGACACTCAAAACAGTTTGGGACTATGAACTATGGAACAGAAATATCCTTCTCTCTCTTGGTGTCTGGTCATCAGGAAGAACAGAGGATCATGCTCTCTTAGACTGTCCATGATGAATCCCACTAGACATAGCCTTTGGGTGTTGGAGCTGCTCCAGACTCCAGCTAATATTTGAGGACACTCCTCTTTTTCTATATTCTTCACCTTAAGATTATGAGTCAAGAGGATAAAGGTGGGAATCTGAAATCTGTGGTTTGAACAGAATGGGCACTATTTATGATTCTGAAGACAAGGCAGGTTTGAGAATCAATGCCCTAACCATTGTTTCTGCAAGTGTGGTACTTGGTGGTGGTGGTGGTGATTTAGTCACTAAGCCATGTCCAACTCTTGTGACCCCATGAACTGTGGCCCACCAGGCTCCTCTGTCTAGGGGAGTCTCCAGGCAAGAATACTGGAGTGGGTTGCCATTTCCTTCTCCAGGGGTCTTCCTGACCCAGGAATCAAACCCAGGTCTCCTGCATTGCAGGAAGATTCTTTACCGACTGAGCTACAATGGAAGCCCGAGTAGTACTTGGACCAGCAGCAAAAGTATCACTGAGGAGGGAAACACAATCTCACACATTCCAGGTCCATGAATCAGAACACATTGTAACACAATCCCCAGGTGATTCGTATGGCTATTAAAATTTGAGACACACTGCCCTAAAACGGTATATTCCAAAGGGATCTTCCAGACTACCTAAAACATAAAGTGCTAATTAATAGTGGTCTACTCTAAACTTTACCAATCAAAATCTCCTGGTGGAGGGCAGGGGGTGGAAATCTCTTCATGTTTAACAAGATCAGCTACTGACTCTTATGACAAGCGCTACAGTTTGAGAATCTTAGACCTAGAATTGGTTTAGTGAATATTTGCTCAGGCCACTCCAAGGAGCTGGTCCAATATCACAGAGTAAAATGCTGTAAGCTAGGTAATCAGCTCTAACACTCAATCATGGGTGAGAGTTAGAAACAACTCACTACAGACTTTTATTGTGTACAGACTACCAAACCTACCACATATTGGTCTTCATGTGTGGGCCCAAAAGCCTTACTCATGGGCCAACATGTTAAACATGCATGACTCAGAGGACAAGGTCATAAAGGGAGTTTTATTTTTCTTTCCCACTGTCCCTTTAAGCCTGTTTTGGGTTGGAGAGTGGTGGATACTTCCTCTGCCTTCAAGTGACTACCCAGGTGTCCATCATGGTTAGTACAATAGAAAGTTATGTATCATTTCAAACAACTTAGTCACAATTGAATACTTAAAAACATCTACCTCTAGAAAATAATACAAACTCTGAACTAGTTTGAACATTAGCATATATTTCTTCCTTGACTGTGGATGGCTATAAGCTGGCTACATGTTTTTGGAGAGAAGCTTTGGTTGTCTTCCTCTTTTTCCCTTTCCCTTCTCTTACTCACTAGCTATGCCACTGACATCGTCTAGAATGAGCAAGGGGAGGCGAGGAGAACATTGGGGGCAGACAGTTATTACTTCATGGATAACAAATCACAAATTAACTTTCTTCAATGCTGGTGGAGATGGAAAGCATGTGCTCATGGACACACTCATCAATCTTTGTTGGTTATCCTACTTGACTTGACTCATTCACCTCCCATGAGGTGGATGACACATCCTATTCTTCTGGGTTCTTCTCTTCCCTCGGCACTAGTTTTCTGGACACTTGTTCACCACAGACACTCTTAGATACCCAGCAGCCTACAAAGTAGTCACCGTGGACAGGAATCAAAGTAGCTTTAGGCTCATATCCTTCAGTCAGACCTTCATATGGGTCAGCAGAAATGTGTGCACCCTTTTCCCACGCTGTCTCATTTCCATTGAAAGTGAAAAGTGAAAGCAGAAGTAGCTCGGTCCTGTCCGACTCTTTGCGACCCCATGGACTATACAGTCCATGGAATTCTCCAGGCCAGAATACAGGAGTGGGTAGCCTTTCCCTTCTCCAGGGGATCATCCTAACCCAGGGATCAAACCCAGGTCTCCCACATTGCAGACAGATTCTTTACCAGCTGCTGCTGCTAAGTCACTTCAGTTGTGTCTGACTCTGTGTGACCCCACCAGGCTCTCCCGTCCCTGGGATTCTCCAGGCAAGAACACTGGAGTGGGTTGCCATTTCCTTCTCCAATGCATGAAAGTGAAAGTGAAGCCGCTCAGTCGTGTCCGACCCTCAGCGACCCCATGGACTGCAGCCTTCCAGGCTCCTCCATCCATGGGATTTTCCAGGCAAGAGTACTGGAGTGGGGTGCCATTGCCTTCTCCATTTACCAGCTGAGGCACAGGGAAAGCCCAAGAATACTGAAGTGGGTAGCCTAACCCTTCTCCAGCAGATCTTCTTGACCTAGGAATTGAATGTGGGTCTCCTGCATTGCAGGAGGATTCTATACCAGGGAAGCCCCCATTTCCATTGGGAGTATGGTAATTTCCTAAACTTGGTCCTCATTCTTGCTCTGCCTTCTTGACCTAAAAGTCACGGACTCTTGACCTTAGAATACTCAGATGGAGGTCAAACTCCAGACTTTATTTTTCTTACCATGAGTACCATCACTTACCATGTCTTGCAAGTGGTCCTGATGAAAACACTCTCTTTTTTGACTTGAGAGGCAGAAAACAGTATCCTCCTCCTTCCTATTAAGGACCTATGCCTTAAAGCACAAAACTCTCACTAAAGAAACTGTATTACTAATTTCAAACACTGGACTCTTTATCCTTTATTTTTATAAGAGATTCAAAAGCCATTGAAAAGGTTCGTGATAAACTCTTTTAAATGTTTGCCTATAGCATGGCACCTACATTGGAAGCTGATATCTATCACATATTGCTATATTAGATGAAACTTCCAATTCAAGATTTTACTACACTCTGAAGCATACACATTTTACATCTCTAGGCAGAGAAATGTTGGATCAAAGTTAA
This sequence comes from Bubalus kerabau, assembly GCF_029407905.1. Lineage (NCBI taxonomy): Eukaryota > Metazoa > Chordata > Mammalia > Artiodactyla > Bovidae > Bubalus > Bubalus kerabau. Next base: position 5,312,387 of record NC_073636.1, read on the forward strand.
ATAAGTTCTAAACATAGTGATTAATTCAGTCAATTTATCAACAAAATTTTATAGGAAACTGATTAATATATGAGGATTTAAATAATCTCTGAAACTATAGAAAGTCTAAAAATTTATTATCCCTTTCTGTTATTTATTGTATGATTGACTACATAAAAACAAGCAAGTGTACAGAATGGGTAAGAAGTAATAGAACTTTCTGTTTACAGATGGCAATATTGTCTTTGTAGAAAATCTGAAAAAATTGACCAAATAAAAAAATAAATAAATAAAGTCTCCCAGAACTAATCAGTGATGTAGCAAGGTTGTAGAATACAAGGTTAACATAACAAGAGTCAATTGTTTTCCTATATACTAGCAATAAATACTGAATTTGAAATTAATTAATATTATATACATTACGCTACGCTAAGTCACTTCAGTCGTGTCCGACTCTGTGTGACCCCATAGACGGTAGCCTACCAGGCTCCCCCATCCCTGGGATTCTCCAGGCAAGAACACTGGAGTGGGTTGCCATTTCCTTCTCCAATGCATGAAAGTGAAAACTGAAAGTGAAGTCACTCAGTCGTGTCTGACTCTTAGTGACCCCATAGACTGTAGCCTACCAGGCTCCTCTGTCCATGGGATTTTCCAGGCAAGAGTACTGGAGTGGGGTGCCATTGCCTTCTCCGTTATATACATTAACACCCCCCCAAAAATATAAATGCTTTGTATAACAATAATATCTACAAGATCTACAGAGGAAAGCAAAAACTCTAATAAAAGACTTTTTTAAAGAATTACATAAGAAATATCCCATGTTCATGGACAGAAAGGCTCAATATTATTCAGTTCAGTTCAGTCACTCAGTCATGTCCGATTCTTTGTGACTCCATGAATCGCAGCATGCCAGGCCTCCCTGTCCATCACTAACTCCCAGAGTTCACTCAGACTCACATCCATCGAATCAGTGATGCCATCCAGCCATCTCATCCTCTGTCGTCCCCTTCTCCTCCTGCCCACAATCCCTCCCAGCATCAGAGTCTTTTCCAATGAGTCAACTCCTCACATGAGGTGGCCAAAGTATTGGAGTTTCAGCTTTAACATCATTCCTTCCAAAGAAATTCCAGGACTGATCTCCTTCAGAATGGACTGGTTGGATCTCCTTGCAGTCCAAGGGACTCTCAAGAGTCTTCTCCAGCACCACAGTTCAAAAGCATCAATTCTTCCGTGCTCAGCTTTCATCACAGTCCAACTCTCACATCCATACATGACTACTGGAAAAACCATAGCCTTGACTAGATGGACCTTTGTAGGCAAAGGAATTTCTCTGCTTTTGAATATGCTATCTAGGTTGGTCATAACTTTCCTTCCAAGGAGTAAGCGTCTTTTAATTTCATGGCTGCAGTCACCATCTGCAGTGATTTTGGAGCCCCCAAAATAAAGTCTGACACTGTTTCCACTGTTTCCCCATCTATTTCCCATGAAGTGATGGGACCAGAGGCCATGATCTTCATTTTCTGAATGTTGAATTTTAAGCCAACTTTTCCACTCTCCTCTTTCACCTTCATCAAGAGGCTTTTTAGTTCCTCTTCACTTTCTGCCATAAGGGTGGTGTCATCTGCATATCTGAGGTTGTTGATATTTCTCCTGGCAATCTTGATTCCAATATTATTAAGATGTCAAATAGATGGGGAAACAGTGGAAACAGTGGCTGACTTTACTTTTCTGGGCTCCAAAATCACTGCAGATGGTGATTGCAGCCATGAAATTAAAAGACGCTTACTCCTTGGAAGGAAAGTTATGACCAACCTAGACAGCATATTAAAAAGCCGAGACATTACTTTGTCAACAAAGGTCTGTCTAGTCAAGGCTATGGTTTTTCCAGTAGTCATGTTTGGATGTGAGAGTTGGACTACAAAGAAAGCTGAGCACCAAAGAATTGATGCTTTTGAACTGTGGTGTTGGAGAAGACTCTTGAGAGTCCCTTGGGCTGTAAGGGGATCCAACTAGTCTATCCTAAAGGAGATCAATCCTGGGTGTTTATTGGAAGGACTGATACTGAAGCTGAAACTCCAATGCTTTGGCCACCTGATGCGAAGAGCTGACTCATTGGAAAAGACCCTGATGCTGGGGAAGATTGAGGGCAGGAGGAGAAGGGGATGACGGAGGATGAGATGGTTGGATGGCATCACCAACTCAATGGACATGGGTTTGGGTGGACTCTGGGAGTTGGTGATGGACAGGGAGGCCTGGTGTGCTGCAGTTCATGGGGTCACAAAGAGTCAGACACAACTGAGAGACTGAACTCAACTGAACTGTACTGACATAAATTCAATGCAATCCAGCATGTTATTGATAGTTTGTGGATATTGATAAATTGATTGTAAAGTTTATTTGGAGATATAAAAGACTCAAAATAGAGAACAAAGTCAGAGGGCTGAAATTATTTGATGTCAAAACTTTCTGTACAGCTAGAGTAATCAAGCAAGTTTGGTACTGGCAAAAGAACAGAACAATAAATGAATGAAACTGCATAGAAACCTCTCATATGTGTGCGTTCTCAGTCACTAGTGCTGTCCGACTCTTTGTGACCCCATGGACTGTAGTCGGCCAGACTCCTTTGTCCATGGCATTTTCCAGGCAAAAAAATTGGCAGGTTGCCATTTCCTACTCCAAGGGATCTTCCTGACCCAGGGATAGAACCCACATCTCTTGCATCTCCTGCATTGACAGGTGAATTCTTTACCACTGAGCCACCTGGGAAGCCCCAGAGCCTGGATATATCTACATAAATATAGTCAATTGTTCTCTGGAAAAGGAGTAAAGGGAATACAATGAAAAAATATAATCTCTTTAGCAAATAGTGCTGGAATAATTGAACATGCTCATGCAAAAATAGATAAATAAATAAGAATTTAGACATAGACATTACACCTTTCATAAAAGTTAACTCAAAGTGGATCATAGATCTAAAGGTGAAAGGCAAAACTATAAAATTTCTAGACACTAACATAAGAGAAAATATATATGACCTTGAGTATGGTGATGACTTTTTAGATATAACACCAGAAGGATGATCCATGAAAGAAATAACTGGTAACCTTGACTTCTTTAAAGTTAAAGAACTTCTGCTCTGTGAAAGATGCTGTCAAGAGAATGAGAAGACAAGCCACAGACAGATAGAAAATATTTGCCAAAAAAAAAAAACATACATCAAATAAAGGACTATCATCCAAGGTATACAAAGAACTCTTAAAACTCAACAATAAGAAAACTAACAATCTTATTTTTTAAAACGGGGAAAGACCTAAACAGACACATTACAAAGAAGATATACAGATGGTAAATAAGCATATGAGAAAATGTTCCACACCATATGTCATCATGCAAGTTAAAACACGGCGATACCATTCCACACCTGTTAGAATTATTGATCACTACCATTGCTGACAAGGATGTAGAAAAATAAGAGCTCTCATGCATTTCTCATGGGGAAGCAAGATAGTAAATCCACTTTGGAAGACAGCTTGAAAATTTCTAACAAAACTATACCTATTCTTACCAACAATCACACTCCTTGGTATTTACTCAAATGTGTTTAAAACTTATATCCACATAAAAAAATGTGCACATAGATGTTTATAGCAGTTTTATTTATAATTTCAAAAACTTAGAAGCAAACAATATGTCCTTCAGTAGGTGAATTGATAAACTATGGTACATCCAGAAATTTAAATATTATTCAGCACTAAAAAGTGATCTATCAAACCATGAAAAGACACAGAGGGTTAAATATGTACTATAAAGTCAAAGAATCTAATATGAATAAGCTACATAATGAATGATTCAAGTTAACCCTTGAGCAACTTGGAGTTTAATCCACATGTAACATAGAGTCAGCCCTCCATATCCAGGTTTTACTGCATCTGCAGATTTAACCAACTGTGGACAGGGTCAGTCAGTCAGTCAGTCAGTTCAGTAACTCAGTCATGTCCAGCTCTTTGCGATCCCATGAATTGCAGCACACCAGGCCTCCCTGTCCATCACCAACTCCCGGAGTTCACTAAAAAACATGTCCATCAAGTCAGTGATGCCATCCAGCCATCTCATCCTCTGTCGTCCCCTTCTCCTCCTGCCCACAATCCCTCCCAGCAACAGAGTCTTTTCCAATGAGTCAACTCTTCGCATGAGGTGGCCAAAGTACTGCAGTTTCAGCTTTAGCATCAGTCCTTCCAAAGAACACCCAGGACTGATCTCCTTTAGAATTGACTGGTTGGATCTCCTTGCAGTCCAAGGGACTCTCAAGAGTCTTCCCCAACACCACAGTTCAAAATCATCCATTCTTTGTTGCTCAGCCTTCTTCACAATCCAACTCTCACATCCATACATGACCACCGGAAAAAACATAGCCTTGACTAGCTGGATCTTTGTTGGCAAAGTAATGTCTCTGCTTTTGAATATGCTATCTAGGTTGGTCATAACTTTCCTTCCAAGGAGTAAGCGTCTTTTAATTTCATGGCTGCACTCACCATCTGCAGTGATTTTGGAGACCCCAAAAATAAGGGCAGCCACTGTTTCCACTGTTTCCTCATCTATTTCCCATGAAGTGATGGGACCGGATGCCATGATCTTCGTTTTTTGAATGTTGAGCTTTAAGCCAACTTTTCCACTCTCCTCTTTCACCTTCATCAAGAGGCTTTTTAGTTCCTCTTCACTTTCTGCCATAAGGGTGCTGTCATCTGCATATCTGAGGTGATTGATATTTCTCCCGGCAATCTTGATTCCAGCTTGTGTTTCTTCCAGTCCAGCGTTTCTCATGATGTACACTGCATATAAGTTAAATAAACAGGGTGACAATATACAGCCTTGACATACTCCTTTTCCTATTTGGAACCAGTCTGTTCCATGTCCAGTTCTAACTGTTGCTTCCTGACCTGCATATAGGTTTCTCAAGAGGCAGGTCAGGTGCTCTGGTATTCCCATCTCTTTCAGAATTTTCCAGTTTATTGTGATCCACACAGTCAAAGGCTTTGGCATAGTCAATAAAGCAGAAATAGATGTTTTTCTGGAACTCTCTTGCTTTTTCCATGATCCAGCAGATGTTGGCAATTTGATCTCTGGTTCCTCTGACTTTTTTAAAACCAGCTTGAATATCAGGAAGTTCCCAGTTCATGTATTGCTGAAGCCTGGCGTGGAGAGGTAATTTTGAGCATTACTCAAAAGTAAAAAAGTAATTTTGAGCATTACTTTCCAAGCGTGTGAGATGAGTGCAATTGTGCAGTAGTTTGAGCATTCTTTGGCATTGCCTTTCTTTGGGATTGGAATGCAAATTGACTTTTTCCAGTCCTGTGGCCACTGCTGAGTTTTCCAAATTTGCTGGCATATTGAGTGCAGTACTTTTACAGCCTCATCTTCCAGGATTTGAAATAGCTCAACTGGAATTCCATCACCGCCACTAGCTTTGTTCACAGTGATGCTTTCTAAAGCCCATTTGACTTCACATTCTAGGATGTCTGGCTCTAGGAGAGTGATGACACCATCATGATTATCTTGGTCATGAAGATCTTTTTCGTATGGTTCTTCTGTGTATTCTTGCCATATCTTCTTAATATCTTGTGCTTCTGTTAGGTCCATACCGCTTCTGTCCTTTATCAAGCCCATCTTTGCATGAAATGTTCCCTTGGTATCTCTAATTTCCTTGAAGAGATCTCTAGTTTTTCCATTCTGTTGTTTTCCTATATTTCTTTGCATTGGTCACTGTGGAAGGCTTTCTTATCTGCCCTTGCTATTCTTTGGAACTCTGCATTCAGATGCTTATATCTTTCCTTTTCTCCTTTGTTTTTCACTTTTCTTCTTTTCACAGTTATTTGTAAAGCCTCCCCAGACAGCCATTTTGCTTTTTTGCATTTCTTTTCCATGGGGATGGTCTTGATCCCTCTCTCCTGTACAACGTTACGAACCTCCATCCATAGTTCATCAGGCACTCTGTCTATCAGATCTAGTGCCTTAAATCTATTTCTCACTTCCACTGTATAATCATAAGGAATTTGATTTAGGCCATACCTGAATGGTCTAGTGGTTTCCCCTACTTTCTTCAATTTCAGTCTGAATTTGGCAATAAGGAGTTCATGATCTAAGCCACAGTCTTGTTTTTGCTGACTGTATAGAGGGGGCCTTAGAAAGCATCACTATGAACAAAGCTAGTGGAGGTGATGGAATTCCAGTTGAGCTATTTCAAATCCTGAAAGATGATGCTGTGAAAGTGCTGCACTCAATATGCCAGCAAATTTGGAAAACTCAGCAGTGGCCACAGGACTGGAAAAGATCAGTTTTCATTCCAATCCCAAAGAAAGGCAATGCCAAAGAATGCTCAAACTACTGCACAATTGCACTCATCTCACAAGCAAGTAAAGTAATGCTTAAAATTCTCCAAGCCAGGATTCAGCAATATGTTAACTGTGAACTTCCTAATGTTCAAGCTGGTTTTAGAAAAGGCAGAGGGACCAGAGACCAAATTGCCAACATCTGCTGGATCATGGAAAAAGCAAGAGAGTTCCAGAAAAACATCTGTTTCTGCTTTATTGACTAGGCCAAAGCCTTTGACTGTGTGGATCACAATAAACTGTGGAAAATCCTGAAAGAGATGGGAATACCAGACCACCTGACCTGCCTCTTGAGAAACCTATATGCAGGTCAGGAAGCAACAGTTAGAAATGGACATGGAACAGACTGGTTCCAAATAGGAAAAGGAGTTCGTCAAGGCTGTATATTGTCACCCATAAGTTAAATAAGTTTATTTAACTTATATGCAGTGTACATCATGAGAAACGCTGGACTGGAAGAAACACAAGCTAGAATCAAGATTGCCGGGAGAAATATCAATCACTTCAGACATGCAGATGACACCACCCTTATGGCATAAAGTGAAGAGGAACTCAAAAGCCTCTTGATGAAAGTGAAAGTGGAGAGGGAAAAAGTTGGCTTAAAGCTCAACATTCAGAAAACGAAAATCATGGCATCCGGTCCCATCACTTCATGGAAAATAGATGGAGAAACAGTGGAAACAGTGTCAGACTTTATTTTGGGGGGCTCCACAATCACTGCAGATTGTGACTGCAGCCATGAAATTAAAAGACGCTTACTCCTTAGAAGGAAAGTTATGACCAACCTAGATAGCATATTCAAAAGCAGAGACATTACTTTGCCAACAAAAGTTCGTCTAGTCAAGGCTATGTTTTTTCCGGTGGTCATGTATGGATGTGAGAGTTGGACTGTGAAGAAAGCTGAGTGCTGAAGAATTGACACTTTTGAACTGTGGTGTTGGAGAAGACTCTTGAGAGTCCCCTGGACTGCAAGGAGATCCAACCAGTCCATTCTGAAGGAGATCAGTCCTGGGTGTTCTTTAGAAGGAATGATGCTAAAGCTGAAACTCCAGTACTTTGGCTACCTCATGCGAAGAGTTGACTCATTGGAAAAGACTCTGATGCTTGGAGGGATTGGGGGCAGGAGGAAAAGAGGATGACAGAGGATGAGATGGATGGATGGCATCACTGACTCGATGGATGTGAGTCTGAGTGAACTCCGGGAGTTGGTGATGGACAGGGAGGCCTGGCGTGCTGCGATTCATGGGGTCGCAAAGAGTCGGACACGGCTGAGAGACTGATCTGATCTGATAGAGCTTCTCCATCTTTGGCTGCAAAGAATATAATCAATGTGATTTCGATGTTGACCATCTGGTGTTGTCCATGTGTAGAGTCTTCTCTTGTGTTGTTGGAAGAGGGTGTTTGCTATGACCAGTGTGTTCTTTTGGCAAAACTCTATTAGCCTTTGCCCTGCTTCATTCCGTATTCCAAGGCCCAATTTGCCTGTTACCCCAGGTGCTTCTTGACTTCCTACTTTTGCATTCCAGTCCCCTATAATGAAAAGAACATCGTTTTGAGGTGTTAGTTCTAAAAGGTCTTGTAGGTCTTCATAGAACCATTCAACTTCAGCTTCTTCAGTATTACTGGTTGGGGCATAGACTTGGATTACTGTGATATTGAATGATTTGCCTTGGAAACAGAGATCATTCTGTCATTTTTGGATTACATCCAAGTACTGCAAGTATGGTCCATCGCAGCCAGCCGTGAACAGGGTAAAACTGTAGTATTTACTATTGAAAAATACCTACATTGAAATGGACCTGGGCTTTCCAGGTGGCTCAGTGGTAAAGAATCCACCTACCAACGCAGGAGATGCAGGAGATTTGGGTTCAATCCCTGAGTCAGGAAGATCCCACTGGAGGAGAAAATGGCAACCCACTCCAGTATTCTTACCTGAAAAATCACATGGACAGAGGAGCCTGGCAGGCTACAGTCCATGGGTTTGTAGAGTCAGATGCAACTGAACAGTAAATGGACCTCAGTCCAAACTCTTATTGTTCAAGGGTCAACTTTATATATATTGCAAAAGGCAAAAACCATGGAAACAGTAAAATGTTTAGTGATTTACAAGTGTTAGAAGGGAGGGAGAGATGAACAGGTGAAGCAAAAAGATTTCTAGGGCAATGAAACTATTCTTAATGATTCTACATGGGGGATAAATGTTATAACACATTTGTCAGAATCCATAGAATGTACAACACCAAGAGTGATCCCTAATGTAATCCATGGACTTGGGGGTGAAATGATGTAAATTCATTGACTATAATAAGTGTACCACTTTGATGTGGGATGTGGATAGTTAGGGAGGCTCTGCTCGTGGGGTGGAAGAGAAAGGGAGTATATAAAAACTCTCTATACTTTGCACTCAATTTTGCTGTGAACCTAAAACTGCTCTGAAAAATTAAGTCTACTTAAAATATTTTTTTAAACACAACAATATCAAGCAACTTGTCCATAAATAACAAAAATACACCAAGTTCTCTGTTTGGCTATATCTGTAAAATACTTTAAAGGAGGCAGCTAAGGATAAATGAAAGAGTGGGAAACAAACTATACCAAAGTAGGTAAAGTGACAAGGATCTACATCTCAGTTGAGCTTATTATCATTGCTTGGGACTCCAGGGATTGGCTCACCTATGCTTGAGTGATATTCTCAGACTGACTCAGCTGTGTGCACCGACAATTCAGGGGCTGAATGAGGGGCAACAGGGACACCCAATGGCCATAAAATAATTTTGTTTTCATGATAATCAAATGACAGGAGGAATATAAATCATTTGGTATTGCCCTCAAGTCTTTGTTTAAACATTATATTTTCACCACCTCTTAAAACCAGTTCTCTTTCAGCACTCCTGATCACCGTTTTTTTTGGGTCAAAATATTGGTTATCTTCTAACTACAACATAATTTATACATTCATTACATTTTTAAAAATAGTCCTCTCCTCCCTCCATTCCTCCCCCATTAGAATATAAGCTCTATAAAAGTAGGGTCTTTGTCATTTTTGTTGCCTGATCTATCCCACCTGCCTAGAACATTTAGTAAATGTTCAATAAGTATATTTAATATGATTTAATTGTGTGTGTTGACTCTTTTCCTTGAAGGTGATAATTCTGTCATTTCTTTTTAAGGAACTCTTCTCCCTACATTTATTTTATTCCTCAAAGTTACCTTCCCTTCCTTTCCTTCCACAACATTGAAAAGTCATGGAATTGAGGCAGGAAAAAGAGACAGGAGTTTGACATATTAACCTCACCAATGAGGAAGTGGTTTTTCCTTTGTAGTTTTTAAGCTTTAAACTGAAGATTAAACAGTGAAAAGAGACTATATACTCTAGGCATAAAACTTAATGAATTTCCACATTATCAACATCCTGGTGTACCCAGCTGTCAGTCATTACCTATTTTCAGAAGTACCCTTGGGCTGCCTCCAGAGGGAAACCCTGCCTTGAATATTAAAACCAATGATTAGTATGGTCTGATTCCGGGCTTCACTTTCATGCATTGGAGAAGGAAATGGCAACCCACTCCAGTGTTCTTGCCTGGAGAATCCCAGGGACGGGGGAGCCTGGTGGGCTGCCGTCTATGGGGTCGCACAGAGTCGGACACGACTGAAGCGACAGCAGCAGTAGCAGTCAGGGCTTTAAATACACAGAAACATACAGTTTGTGCTCCTTGTGTCCGGTTTCTTTAACTCAACATTTTGTTGTGAAATCTAGTCATACTACTGTGTGGAGTTGTAGTTTGTCTGTTCTCATTGTACATGATACTCCATTGTGTGAATATACCTCAGTTAATTTATGTGCTGACCAGATAGGCTTCTTCTCTATATTTTACACTTGAAGCACATTGACTGAGATTCTCCTGACTCTCGGGATTAGAGGTCAATTAAGCTTAAACCGTGAACTTCCTGATGTTAAAGCTGGTTTTAGAAAAGTCAGACGAACCAGAGTTCAAATTGCCATCATCCGCTGGATCATGGAAAAAGCAAGAGAGTTCCAGAAAAACATCTATTTCTGCTTTATTGACTATGCCAAAGCCTTTGACTGTGTGGATCACAATAAACTGTGGAAAATTCTGAAAGAGATGGGAATACCAGACCACCTGACCTGCCTCTTGAGAAACCTATATGCAGGTCAGGAAGCAACAGTTAGAACTGGACATAGAACAACAGACTGGCTCCAAATAGGAAAAGGAGTACGTCAAGGCTGTATATTGTCACCCTGCTTATTTAACTTATATGCAGAGTACATCATGAGAAACACTGGACTGGAAGAAACACAAGCTGGAATCAAGATTGCCGGGAGAAATCTCAATAACTTCAGATATGCAGATGACACCATCCTTATGGCAGAAAGTGAAGAGGAACTCAAAAGCCTCTTGATGAAAGTGAAAGTGGAGACTGAAAAAGTTGGCTTAAACCTCAACATTCAGAAAATGAAGATCATGGCATCCGGTCCCACCACTTCATGGGAAATAGATGGGGAAACAGTGGAAACAGTGTCAGACTTTATTTTGGGGGGCTCCACAATCACTGCACATGGTGAGTGCAGCCATGAAATTAAAAGACGCTTACTCCTTGGAAGCAAAGTTATGACCAACCTAGATAGCATATTCAAAAGCAGAGACATTACTTTGCCAACAAAGGTTCGCCTAGTCAAGGCTATGGTTTTTCTGTGGTCATGTATGGATGTGAGAGTTGGACTGTGAAGAAGGCTGAGCACCGAAGAATGGATGATTTTGAATTGTGGTGTTGGAGAAGACTCTTGAGAGTCCCTTGGACTGCAAGGAGATCCAACCAGTCCATTCTGAAGGAGATCAGCCCTGGGATTTCTTTGGAATGAATGATGCTAAAGCTGAAACTCCAGTACTTTAGCTACCTCATGCAAAGAGTTGACTCATTGGAAAAGACTCTGATGCTGGGAGGGATTGGGGGCAAGAGGAGAAGGGGACGACAGAGGATGAGATGGCTGGATGGCATCACTGACTCAATGGACATGAGTCTGAGTGAACTCCGGGAGTTGGTGATGGACAGGGAGGCCTGGCGTGCTGCGATTCATGGGGTCGCAAAGAGTAGGACACAACTGAGCGACTGATCTGATCTGAAGCTTAAACCTCAAATGAAATGTGACCAAGGCCAACTCCTTTCTCTGTCCCCATAAACAATGCTAAAGTGGTAACAATGGATTTAGGTGCAAAAAGAAAACTGAGGTGAAATACCAACATGCATTAGTTATAGATCATATGTATTTGTTTCAGGTAGGAGATTCTTCTGGTGTTTTCTGGTCCCATTTATGTGTTTGTGGTTGTCTGTGAGTTGGGTAGGTTTATTTTGGCTGGACTCTGTTGTGTTATCACCATGCCTGGCCTCATCTGCTTTACCTCATCTGTCATTGTCCTCTGGTGTTGGTCTGGACTTGTCCACAGTAGTGGAAATGTTATGAGAGAAAGTGGAAGTACACAAGCTTTCCAAGATCTAGACTCAAAATTAAACATAACTTCCTCCATATTCTATTGATCAAGACAAGTCACAAGAACAGCCAAGACATGACTAGGGTCACGGTGTGGGGAGAGAAACAAGGTTCGAAAAAAAGTTTCCTGTTGGAAGGATTTCAAAGTCACAGTGCAAAGGGCATGAAGCATAAAGATATTTTTGGTACTGTGCTACAACACTGTGTCTTAAGATAACACATGATAGATCAGATTATCTCCCCTTTAGGAAATTCTTGATATGTTTCTATTTCAAACCATGAAATGGAAATGCTTTTCACTCATTCATATATTAACAATTATTTGAGTGTCTTAAGTGTAGACACTTGATCTACATTTCTGGAGCTTACCATTTTATCCCAAAATCAGAAGTAAAACTTTTGGATTCTTTTTCTTTGGAAATCTGGACTTTTGAAGCCACATGGCTAGAGAGCCAGTCACAATTAATTAATTTTTTTCTATGCATTTTGGCATAAATTGTAACTAGTATTTCCTCAAAAATAGCTGTAGAAAAAAAGTTAGTTACTAACCATCTGACATACGCATCATTTGAGTATTTGTCAGTCCACCAGCTACAAAGGGTGGGCCATCGATCATTAGTAAGTATGACCTGGGAGCTTGTTAGAAATGCAAAATATCAGGCCCTGAACCAGACCTGTTGAATCAGAATCCCTAGTGGTGGAACCCAGGAATCCGCCTGTTTCCTAGTTTTTCAGGTAATATCAGGTGATGATAAGTGAAAGTTTTTGAACCACTGATTTAGGGGCCAATTTTTCAAGACTTTTCACCATTAAGAACAAAAGGAATTTAATGTTTCTACATCATAGTTGGAATGAAGTAGTGGCTTTGATATAATTATATAAAAGTCATATTTTTTCAATCAAAAATGTATTCACATTCTGTTGTATTCTGAAAATTATATTTTTGGTTTATTTGTTCTCTTTCCAGAATAAAATATATTTTCTTCTGGATATTATACAATGGCTTTTGAGAAGAAGAAACAAACATTAGACCTTGACCTCAATATTCCATTAAAGTATAAAATTCAGAGACTTCCTGGAACTCAAGGGTTTAAGACTCTGTGCTCCCAAAGCAGGGGGCATGAGTTCTATCCCTGGTCAGGGAAATAAGGTCCTATACACCACAGAGCATGGCCAAATAAAAAGTATAAAATTCATTGTGGATACTACTTCTTTTCATATTATTAATGTTACTCATTTTGAACTATTTGTTTGGTTATTTTTTTTATTCTTTATATCATTCAATATTATAATATGAAATTTTATTATATCAAGTTTTTTGTTTTCTATTTGACATTGATATTCATTCTTCCTCACTGCTTTCAGTCAGACTCATTTTTCCCTCCATCAGAAATCTCTATGGAACATTGACTGCTTTTAATACAGTGCATGTCTATCTTCACACATTTGATCTTTTTATTCTATTTTAAAAACTTATCTTAATAGCCCATGTCATTCTTTTCCTTTTCCTTCATGGATCAGGTTAAGGTTTTCTTCTCTTTTTAAAGTCAGACTATAAATGTTCTCAAATTTCTTGCTTAGTCAAAATCCACTATGGATGAGGTGACCCTTCAGGACAACTTTATTCCAAGTGGTAACTGAAGATCTAATATGCATCCCGGAGAGGGCAATGACACCTCACTCCAGTACTCTTGCCTGGAGAGTCCCATGGACGGAGGAGCCTAGTGGGCTGCAGTCCATGGGGTCACTAAGAGTCAGGCACGACTGAGCAACTTCACTTTCACTCTTCACTTTCATGCATTGGAGAAGGAAATGGCAACCCACTCCAGTGTTCTTGCCTGGAGAATCCCAGGGACGGGGGAGCCTGATGGGCTGCCGTCTGTGGGGTCGCACAGAGTTGGACACAACTGAAGCAACTTAGCAGCAGCAGCAGCAGCAATATGCATCCATCTTTGTTTCTTCCATTTTATGAGCCATCTTGTAGGGTCAGGTTGCCAGGGAAAGAGAAGAGAAGGCTGGAGCACCACTCAGTTGGTGGACAGTGTCTAGAGTGGTCCCATGATCCTTGCCTCCTGTTCTGCACCCTTGTGTGAGCCGTTGGTATGCATAGGACTGTGAATAGCTTCCAACAAGAGCATGGCAAAGGTGAAGGAATGTATTAAATATATCATTTCCTGAATGTGATCTCATTTTATAAAGTGCTTAACTCATATTGGTAGGAAACTTTCTCTTCCTTGTTGGCTTTGAAGAAGCAATCTGCCATATGATAAGCTTTGATATGGAGAGTACCATGCACACAGCAGGGAGCCGAAGGTAACTTCTAGTCACAACCAACAAGAAACTAAGGCTCAGGCTGGCAGCTTTCGAGGAACTGGATGCTGCCAACAACGGCATAAAAGTGGAAGTCGATCTTTTCTCAATTGAGCTGATGCTTTGATTACAACCCTATGGAACCTGGAAGCAGAGGGCTCAGTTAGGTAGTATCCAGACTTCTGACCCTTAGAAACTCTGAAATTATAAATGTGTGTTGTTTTAAGCCACTAAGTTTGTGTTCATTTTGTTATTTAGTAATAAGTAACTAATCCCTTACCTTAGCACCTCATGTGAACACATAGTAAATATTATGATTTCATTACGTGGATGACTATAACCTTTACTGAGAACTTGTCTTATGACAAAGCATCTCAATCATGGGACAGGCTAGAAGAGTTTTGCCTGGACTGCTGTAAAGATAAAAATCTCTGTTTTCAAGTGAAAAATCAGATGAGAGGAGGACTATGATTTGTTAGCCAGTCATGTTGTCTTTACTCCTTCATGGTTGTCATGGTGAGTATCAGTCTACAATTCATCAGAGTTTCCTAGTTTAGGAAAGTATGCTGCTGCTGCTGCTAAGTCGCTTCAGTCGTGTCCGACTCTGTGCGATCCCACAGATGGCAGCCCACCAAGGCTCCTCCGTCCCTGGGATTCTCCAGGCAAGAACACTGGAGTGGGTTGCCATTTCCTTCTCCAATGCATGAAAGTGAAAAAATAAAGTGAAGTCGCTCAGTTGTGTCCGACTCCTAGCGACCCCATGGACTGCAGCCCACCAGGCCCCTCCATCCATGGGATTTTCCAGGCAAGAGTACTGGAGTGGGGTGCCATCGCCTTCTCCGGCAAAGTATGCTAGGAGATACATCAGATGTTTAGTGAGTTTGAAGATGGCGCTGCTAATGGTGATGAGGAATATGATAAGATAAACTTCTGTTGCTTTTCTTTAACATTCATATTCTTCTTGTGAGATGGGGAATGAACACAAAATCAGCAATAATAATAGCAAAACTTAACTTCCTAAGCTGGAGTTGTTCAAATAGGGAGGAAAATAAAAGAACAATTTCATTCCTTGCTAATCTAGAAATCAAATACTGTAATTCTCTGAAATTTGGCAGTCTGGTTCCTTCTGAACAAAGAAGCATTAGCAATGTGAGTCTTTTGCTATGGAGACCTCATGACACTCATAAAACATTTCATTGTGGTTTTTCAAGTGAAATAGGAAGTTGTTTCTAAAGGAATAATAAAATGGCATTATCTAAAGAAATGAAGAAATTACAGAAATTTGTTAACATCAGCATTTCTCAGAACATGGGAAATGTCAAAATAGGTTCAAAGCAGTAGGCGTTCTAGCTGAGAATTCTGTTACATGGCAGCAGCCAAGGCTATTCCTTGAACAACTAAAAGTTATCCACCATTTACTAAACATACATCATACACTGAAACCTCCCCTAATTTTTCATTTATTAGTTTATTTTTCAAGACAGAATTAAACCCTTCTTGAATTCACTAAGAATTATGCCAAGTTAACATGCCACACTCATGGCCATACAGCATATATTTATCCTCTGAACCTCAGATAACAAGATTCACACTTTTAAATATTATAAACAGAAAATTGGAGCAAATAAGTCAATACAACTAAAATTTTGATTTTAAAAATTTGTCATCATATTTAATTTTAACATGCAAATGTGACTCCATGATACCATTCTCACAACTCTCAACCTTTATGTTCTATGCTTCTGGTGTCTTATTTAATAAATCTTTTATTTACCAAAAATTATAAAGATGTTTGAATATGGTATCTTCTGGAAGCCTTATTAATTTACTGTTTATATTTAGATCTATAATCCTCCTGTAATCATCAATATTATGTGGTAAGTCTTCACACCAAGGCCCTCTGATATATTCTCTGCTATAATAAGTAAGTCTGTTTCTGGACTCTTCCTTATATTGAAGTGGAATATTTATTTGTCCTCATGCCAACATGATGCTATTTTGATATGTTTTGTAATACATCTTGATATCTTATAATGTTAACCCTTCAGATTGGTTCTTTTTGTTGAAGACTGTCATCAGTATTTCTGGTCTGATGTATTTTGCAGTCAACTGTATCACCAGTCTCCCTGGTGGCTCAAAGGGTAAAGGGTCTGCCTGCAATATGGGAGACCTGGGTTCAATCCCTGGGTTAGGAAGATTCCCTGGAGAAGGAAATGGCAACCCTCTCCAGTACTCTTGCCTGGAAAATCCCATGGATGGAGGAGGCTGGTAGGCTACAGTCCATGGGGTCACAAAGAGTTGGACACAACTGAGTGACTTCAGTTCAATTCATATCACTGTGGTTCTCTTTGTCTCCCTTGTGGTAGGATTATACACCTACACTATTGCCATTGTCTCGTGGTTGGCATTTGTTGACTTTAGGCTTTACTATATGGCTTGATTTTATTGATAGGATATTGGGAGATATAAGATGAATAAAGGCTTCAGACATGTTGTTTAGTTGGCTTCTTGCAATCCTGATATCAGGAGAAGAGTATCACCTGGGTAAATGGTGTCTCACAGCCAGGATTCCAAACAGTCTAAAGCAGGTGAATCAAAACTTCCCCAGCTGATCCATAAACCACAGCCTAACACAATCACCCCAAACCTTCCAGTGTAAATGTGTGCTCCTTTTAAAAGACATGTTTATTCTCCAGTCTATTTATTTTTAATGAACTATATTAAAAAAGCTTCACAAGGAATTCTTTGGTGACCCAGTGGTGAGTTTTCCAGTAGTGGTTGGTTTTCCAGTAGTCATGTACAGATGTGAGCTTAAAGAAGGCTGAGATACAAAGAATTGATGCTTTCAAACTGTGGTGCTGGGGAAGAAGATTCTTGAGAGTCCCTTGGACTGCAAGGATATCAAACCAGTCAATCCTAAAGGATATTAACCCTGAATATTCATTAGAAGGGCTGATGCTGAAGCTGAAGCTCCAATACTTTGGCCACCTGATGCAAAGAGCTGACTCATTGGAAAAGACCCTGATGCTGGGAAAGACTGAAGGCAAGAAGAGAAGGGGGCAGCAGAGGATGAGTTGGTTAGATAACATCACTGACTCAATGGGCATGTGTTTGAACAAACTCTGGGAGATAGTGAAGGACAGGGAATTGGTATGCTGCAGTTGATGGGGTCACAAAGAGTCAGGCCTGACTTAGCAGCTAAACAATAACAACAATCAGTGCTTAGGACTCTGTTCTTCCACTGCAGGGAGCACAGGTTCAATCCCTTGTCAGGAAGCTAAGATCCCTGCCTAATATGTGGCCAAAAAAAGTTTTCCATTTACAGAAACGCTATAATGCTAGAAACATTTATAGAGTTCCCATATATCCAATCTCCCCTTATTAAAATCTTACATTAGTGTGAGTGAGACCAAGCAAAATCAGAACAATCTCCTACCCAAAATAGAGAGATATGTTCTATAATCAATGCTTGTCATTTTTTTTACCCTTGTTTTCTTTTCTCACCCGAATCTACCTTTACCCCTTTATCATTGTTTTTATTTTAGAACAGTGTTGGATTTACAAAAGAGCTGCACAGCTAGTACAGAGGTTTCTCATATACTTTATATCTGGTTTCCCTACTGTGAACATCTTATACTGGAATGGGACATTTGTCACAAGTAATGAATATTTTACAATATGTTTAAAGTCCATACTTTATTCAGATCTCTTTCATTTTTACCCAATGTCCTTTTTCTGTACCAGAATCCCATCTAATACACCAAATTACATGTAGTCATGTCTCTTTAAGCTCCTTTTGACTGTGACAGTCAGAGTGATCCTGTTTTTGATGACCTTGACAATTTGGAGGAATATTGCTGAGGCTTTCAGGAGTAGTACTCTTGTTGGAATTTCTGTGATGTTTTTCTCAGGATCGAACTGAGGTTATGGGTTTTGAGAAGGAAGTCCACAGAGGTCAAGTGTCATTCTTATCGCATCATGTTAAAAGTATATATTATCAACATGACTTACCACTGCCGATGTTAACCCTGACGACCTGCCTGAGGCAGTGTTTGTGCCCTGAAAAGTTACTCTTTATTCCTCATCACTAAGCTATACTCTCTGGAAGGCAGTCTCTATGCACAACCCACATTTAAGGACCAGGAGGTTATATTCCTCCTCCCTAAAGGACCAACATAAATAAATTGCAATTAAATAAATTAAATTGTAATTTTTTGCACAAATGTATCTATTCTCAATTTATTTATTTGTTAAACTATTAATTTATATCAAATAGACATGCATATTTATTTTATATTTTGGGTTATAATACAACACAGGGTTATGTATTATGTGTTCAACTCATTACAGCTTCAGTCATTAGGAGCTCTCTCAGTTAGCTCCTGTGTCATCACCATGTTTTCTCAAAAGAAAAAATTTTTTCATACTTCCTTACTTTATGGTACTACAAAATACAAAATAAAGTGTGTGTTTTGGGTACAGGAGTCCACTCAGGTGACAGAGCCTGAAACTACATGTGTATACCAACCTGTGTACATATAAATATCTATAAGTATTTCTATGTGTAACATCTATATTTATAGTAAGCTCAAAATCACGTGGACGGAGGAACCTGGTAGGCTGCAGTCCATGACGCCGCTAAGAGTCGGACACGACTGAATGACTTCATTTTCACTTTTCACTTTCATGCATTGGAGAAGGAAATGGCAACCCACTCCAGTATTCTTGCCTGGAAAATTCCAGGGACAGAGGAGCCTGGTAGGAGGCTGTCTCTGGGGTCGCACAGAGTCGGACACGACTGAAGTGACTTAGCAGCAGCAGCAGAAGAAGCAGGAGTTTATACCAATGTCTCCAAATTTAGCCCAGTTCCACATGTTTCTTTCTAGACCTCTCCCCTTGCTTATCAGTACTGCCCAATCCAACAGCAAAAAACCTGGCTGTCACTTTTGGCCATCTGTTTACTTAATTTTCCAATTCCAGTACACATGTATAAATTGTTATATCTGAATGGCTAAAACATACCTCCGTTGAATACATACTTATTAACTAGGGTACAGTGCTTATGAACAGTTCCTTATTTATTTATTTGGTGAAAAAGAAAGTTCGCTTTATTTCCGATGCCTGCTGGCAACTGGAAGTGGGGTGGGCAGGTGGGTGGGGCAGGGTGGACTCCTGTCCAAAGGTCGACTCCCCCTCACTGACAATCAGTAAGCAAGAGCTTTCATTGACACAAGCTAGGGGGCTGTTACATGTAGAAACAGCACAGTCAGTTCTGATAGTCATCTTAAAATTGGTCATGTGGTGATCTGACCAACATTATCTTAACTGTTTTAACTACACTTAATTTTCAGTTCTGGGGCCTTCTCAGGTGGCATTAGTGGTAAAGAACCCTCTTACCAATGCAGGAGACATAAGAGATGCCAGTACAATCCCTGGGTTGGGAAGATCTCCTGGAAGATGGCATGGCAACCTACTCCAGTATTCCTGTCTGGAGAATTCCATGGACAGAGGAGCCTGGAAGGCTACAGTCCATAGGGTTGCAAAGAGTCGGACACAACTGAAACGACCCAGCACACACTCACACAATCTTCAGCTCATTCAGGGTCAGTCCCATTCCTCGAGGCCAGTTGGAATTGTGGCAGTTTATATCATGTCTACAGTCTGGTCATCATGTACTTAACTTCTTTCACCTGGTAGGGTTTCAGTTTGTATAACACAGCTTGCAAGACATGGCTCAATATTATCTATAGCCCTTGAGGATGAACTAAAAGTCCTTTACTATGCTTAATGACTAAACAATTATTAATTGGTCTTCTTTGACGGTTTTCCTATGTTTCTATGTTTTCTCATTTCTTTGATTAAACTGATTTTTAAAAATTTATTTATTTTTAAATTGAAGGATGATTGCTTTACAGAATTTTGTTGTTTTCTGTCAAACCTCAACATGAATCAGCCATAGGTATACATATATCCCCTCCTTTTTGAAACTCTCCCATCTCCCTGCCCATCCCACCCCTCTAGTTTGATACAGAGCCATTGTTTGAGTTTCCTGAACCATACAGCAAATTCCTGGTGGCTATCTAGTTTACATATGGTAATATAAGTGTCCATGTTATTCTTTCCATACATCTCACCCTCTCCTCCCCTCTCCCCATGTCCATAAGTCTATTCTCTATGTCTGTTTCTCCATTGCTGCGCTGTAAATAAATTATTCAGTATCATTTTTCTAGATTCTGTATATATGTATTAGAATATGATATTTATCTTTCTCTTTCTGACTTACTTCAGTCTGTATAATACATTCTAGGCTCATCCACTTCATTAGAACTGACTCAAATGTGTTCCTTTTTATCACTGAGTAATATTTCATTGTGTACACATATCACAACTTCTTTATCCATTCATCTATTCATGGACATCTAGGTTGATTTCATGTTCTAGCTATTGTAAATAGTGCTGTAATGAACAAAGGGATACATGAAGCTTTTTCAATTTTGGTTTCCTCAGGATATATGCCTAAGAGTGGGATTGCTGGGTCATATGGTGGTTTTATTCCTAATTTTTTAAGGAATCTCCATACTGTCTTTCATAGTGGTTGTACCAATTTACATTCCTACCAACAGTGCAAGAGCATTCCTTTTTCTCCACACCCTCTCCAGCATTTATTGTGTGTAGACTTTTTATGATGGCCATTCTGACTGGTGTGAGGTGATATCTCATTGTAGTTTTGATTTGCATTTCTCTGATAATGAGCAATGCTGAGCATCTTTTCATGTGTTTGTTAGCCATCTGTATGTCTTCTTTGGAGAAACGTCTCTTTAGGTCTTTTCCTCACTTTTTGATTGGGTTGCTTGTTTTTCTGGTATTGAGTTGTATGAGCTGTTTGTATATTTTGGAAATTAATCCTTTGTCAGTTGTTTCATTTGCTATTATTTTCTCCCATTCTGAGGGTTGTCTAAAAGCTGTGCAAAAGCTTTTAAGTTTAATCAGGTCCCATTTGTTTATTTTTTGCTTTTATTTTCATTACTCTAGGAGGTGGGTCATAGAGGATCTTGCTTTGATTTATATCATTGACTGTTCTGGCTACATTTTCCTCTAAGAGTTTTATAGTTTATGGCCTTACATTTAGGTCTTTAATCTATTTTGAGTTTATCTTTGTGCATGGTGATAGGAAGTGTTCTAATTTCATTATTTTACATGTAGCTGTCCAGTTTTCCCAGCACCATTCATTGAAGAGGCTGTCTTTGCCCCATTGTATCTTCTTGCTTACTTTGTCAAAAATAAAGTACCCATAGGTGCATAGGTTTATTTCTGGGCTTTCTATCTTGCTCCATTGGTCTATATTTCTCTTTTTGTGCCAGTACCATACTGTCTTCATGACTGTAGCTTTGTAGTACAATCTGATGTCAGGAAGGTTAATTCCTCCAACTCCATTCTTTCTCAAGACTGCTTTGACTCTTTGGGGCCTTTTGTGTTTCCATATGAATTGTGAAATATTTTGTTCTAGTTATGTGAAAAATGCCATTGGCAATTTGATAGGGATCATGTTGAATCTGTAGATTGCATTTGGTAGTATAGGCATTTTCACAGTATTGATTCTTCCTACCCAGGAACATGGAATATCTCTCCATCTGTTTATGTCATCTTTGATTTCTTTCATCAGTGTCTTATAATTTTCTGTGTACAGTTGTTTTGTCTCATTAGGTAAGTTTATTCCTAGATATTTAAATCGTTTTTTTTGCAATGGTGAATGGGATTGATTCCTTAATTTCGCTTTCTGATTTTTCATTGTTAGTGTATAGAAATGCAAATGATTTCTGTGTATTGATTTTGTGTCCTGCAGCATTGCTAAATTCACTGATTAGCTCTAGTAATTTTCTGATACTACCTTATGGTTTTCTATGTACAGTATCATGTCATCTGCAAACAGTGAGAGCTTTACTTCTTTTCTGATCTGGATTCTTTCTATTTCTCTTTCTTCTCTGATTGCTGTAGCTAGGACTTCAAGAACTACTTTGAATAATAGTCATGAAAGTGGACACCCTTGTTTTGTTCCTGATCTTAGGGGGAATGCGTTCAGTTTTTCACCATTGAGAATTATGTTTGCTGTAGGCTTACCATATATTGCCTTTATTATGTTGAGATAGGTTCCTTCCATGCCCACTTTTGGAAGTGTTTTAATCATAAATGGGTGCTCAAAGGCTTTTTCTGCATCTATTGAGATTATCATATGGTCTTTATCTTTCAATTTGTTAATATGGTGTATCACACTGATTGATTTGCATATTTTCAAGAATCCTTGCATCCCTGCAATAAAGCCAACTTGATCATGGTGCATGAGCTATTTGATGTGTTGCTGAATTCTGTTTGCTAAAATTTTATTGAGGATTTTTGCATCTATGTTCATCAGTGATACTGGCCTGTATTTTTCTTTTTGTGTGTTGTCTTTGCCTAGTTTTGGTATCAGGGTGATGGTGGCCTCATAGAATGAATTTGGAAGTGTTCCTTCCTCTGCAGTTTTTTGAAATACTTTTAGAAGGATAGGCATAAGTTCTACTCTAAATGTTTGATAGAATTCTCTTGTGAAGCCATCTGGTCCTGGCCTTTTGTTTTTTGGGGAGATTTCCGATGACAGCTTCAATTTCAGTGCTCATAATTGGGTTGTTCATAATTTCCAGTTCTTCCTGGTTCAGTCTTTGAAGATTGAACTTTCCTAAGAATCTGTCCATTTCTTCCAGGTTATCCATTTTATTGCCATATAGCTATTCATAATAGTTTTTTGTAATCCATTGTATTTCTGCATTGTCTGTCTGTTGTAACCTCTCCTTTTTCATTTCGAATTTTGTGTGATTTCATTCTTCTTTTTTTCTTGATGAGTCTGGCTATAGTTTTGTCATTTTGTTTATCTTCTCAACCAGCTTTTAGCTTTATTAATCTTTACTATTGTTTCTTTCATTTCTTATTCATTTATTTCTGCTCTGATTTTTATGATTCCTTTCCTTCTGATAATTGTGGGATTTTTTTTGTTGTTGTTGTTGTTCTTTTTCCAGTTGTATTAGGTGTAAAGTAAGGTTGTCTATTCGATGTTTTTCTTCTTTCTTGAGATAGGATTGTATTGCTGTAAATTTCCTTCTGAGAACTGCTTTTGCTGCATCCCATAGGTTTTGAGTTGTTGGATTTTCATTGTCATTTGTTTCTAGAAAATTTTGGATTTCCCATTTGATTTCTTCAGTATCCTGTTGGTTATTTAGAAACATATTGCTTAATATCAATGCGTTTGTGTTTTTTTACAGTTTTTTTTTTTTTTTTGTAATTGATATCTAGTCTCATAGTGTTGTGGTCAGAGAAGATGCCTGATACAATTTCAATTTTCTTAAATTTACTGAGGTTTGATTTGTGACCCAAGATGTGGTCTATCCTGGAGAATGTTCAATGTGCACTTGGAAAGAAGGTATATTCTTCCGCATTTGGATGGAATGTCCTGAAGATATCAATGAGATCCATCTCATCTAACGTATCATTTAAGACTTGTGTTTCCTTATTAATTTTCTATTTTGATGACCTGTCCATGGGTGTGAATGGGGTGTTAAAGTCTCCTACTATTATCGTGTTACTGTCAAATTTTTCTTTTATGTCTGTTAGTCTATGTATTGAGGTGCTCCTATTTTGAGTGCATAGATAATTACAATTGTTATGTCTTCCTCTTTGATTGATCCCTTGATCATTATGTAATGTCCTTCCTTATCTCTTGTAATCTTCTCTATTTTAAGGTCTATTTTGTCTGATATGAGGATTGCTACTCCAGCTTTCTTTTGCTTCCCATTTGATGGAATACATTTTTCCATCCTCTCACTTTCAGTCTATATGTGTCTTTAAGTCTGAAGTTAGTTTTTTGTAGACAGCATATATATGGGTCTTGTTTTTGTATTCATTCAGCCAGCCTGTGTCTTTTGGTTGGAGAATTTAATCCATTTACTTTTAAAGTAATTATGGATATATATGTTCCTAAAGTTCGTCTAGTCAAGGCTATGGTTTTTCCTGTGGTCATGTATGGATATGAGAATTGGACTGTGAAGAAGGCTGAGCAACAAAGAATTGATGCTTTTGAACTGTGGTGTTGGAGAAGACTCTTGAGAGTCCCTTGGACTGCAAGGAGATCCAACCAGTCCATTCTGAAGGAGATCAGCCCTGAGATTTCTTTGGAAGGAATGATGCTAAAGCTGAAACTCCAGTACTTTGGCCACCTCATGCGAAGAGTTGACTCATTGGAAAAGACTCTGATGCTGTTAGGGATTGTGGGCAGGAGGAGAAGGGGACAACAGAGGATGAGATGGCTGGATGGCATCACTGACTCAATGGACGTGAGTCTGAGTGAACTCCGGGAGTTGGTGATGGACAGGGAGGCCTGGCGTGCTGCGATTCATGGGGTCGCAAAGAGTCGGACACGACTGAGTGACTGAACTGAACTGGTGTGTTTCTCCTTGGTTTATCCTGTATGGGACTCTTTGCACCTCTTGAACTTGATTGACTATTTCCTTTTCCATGTTGGGGAAATTTTCAACTATAGTCTCTTAAAAAATTTTTCTAATATCCTTTCTTTTTCTCTTCTTCTTCTGGGACCCCTATAATTTGAATGTTGGTGTGTTTGATATTGTCCCAGAGGTCTCTGAGACTATCCTCAGTTCTTTTCATTTATTTTACTTTATTCTGCTCTTTAGAAGTTATTTCCACCATTTTATCTTCCAGCTCACTGATTCATCCTTCTGATTCAAATATTCTGCTATTGCTTCCTCCTAGAACATTTTTAATTTCAGTAATTGTGTTGTTCATCTCTCTATGTTTATTCTTTAATTCCAGGTCTTTGTTAATTGATTCTTGCACTTTCTCCATTCTGTTTTCAAGATTTTTGATCATCTTTACTACCATTATTCTGAATTCTTTTTCAGGTAGTTTACCTATTTCCTCTCTTTAATTTGGACTTCTGTGTTTCTAGCTTGTTCCTCCATTTGTGTAGTATTTCTCTGCCTTTTCATTATTATTTTTTTAACTTACTGTGTTTGAGGTCTCCTTTTCACAGGCTTCAAGGTTGAATTCCTTCTTCCTTTTGGTTTCTGTTCTCCTAAGGTTGGTCCAGTGATTGAGTAAGCTTTGTATAGGGTGATAATTGTGCTCAGTTTTTGTTTGTTTGTTTGGTTGTGTTCCCTCGATGGGCAAGGCTGAGTGTGGTGGTAATCCTGCATGCTGAGATTTGGTTTATATTTTTGTTTTGTTTGTCCTGCACAGGAGTGGTTGAGTGATGCCAGGTCTTGTATTCAAGTGGTTTCCTTTGTGTGAGTTCTCACTATTTGATACTCCCTAGGAATAGTTCTCTGGTAGTCTAGGGCCTTGGAGTCAATGCTCTGACTCCAAAGGCTCATGGTTTGATCTCTGGTCAGGAATGAAGATTCCACATGTGGTTTGTTACAGCATTGTGAGATTAAAACAAATACCCCAAAACAAGAAACCAAAGATGAACCCCTGACAAGTGGCAGTTACAAAATCAAACAAATAATAATTAAAATAATGGAATATACACATATACATATATACCCATAAGCAAAATCAAAACAGTGCAGCAAAAATAAAGTACAGCAGATTGACCTGGCAAACAAAGGGAATCAAAAATTATATCTACCAGTTAAGAACAAAACTAAATAAAGCACAAAGTGGAAAACAAAACTAAAGCAAGGTGCCAAATGGAGAATTAAGCAATGAAAACAAAACTAACAAATATGTTGATAAGAAAGAAAAGACAGATATGCAGAGTTAAATAGAGGTAGATAAAGAAGATTTATATACATTAAAGATTAACTGCAAGGGGAAAAGAACAGTAGGAAAAACAAACAAAGGAATAAATGTAGAAAACATAATAACAGTTTACAAAAATTAAAACTTAACATTCAAAGAAGAGAAAAGAAAAATAAAGGAAGAAGAAAGAAAAAAGGAAGAAATAAAATGCCACAGAACTGCAAAGGTTTATAACAACAGTAAAAAAAATGTAACGGGGCAGGGGAGCTGAAAAGCTTAATTAGATTTCATAGTGCCAATAAAATTTACAACTACAACAGAGGGGAAAAACAAAATTTTAAAAAATCCAAAAGAATCTACAGAACAAGTCAAAACGTAAGGATATTAAATGTTTTTCTTGAGTCATTACTGTCAAAATCCTTTCCCTCGCTGGGAGTCACAGTCTACCTCACTTTCCTAGGATCCCCTCCAACATTGTGCTAGTCTCTGGACCTGCTGTAGGGGCAGCTCAGATTCTAATCTGGTCCTATTCCTGTGTGTTCTTGCCTCCGATGTCCACAGCTACCAGAGCTAGTGTGTTTTCTTTTGTGGGAGCTCTCAATGACCTTTTATATGTTCCATAGACACAGAGTCTGCCCAGTTGATTGTGTGGACTTAATCTGCAGCTTGTGCAGCTGGTGGGAAGGTTTTGTGTCTTTTTCCTTAGCCACACTGCCCCTGGGTTTCAGTTGTGGTTTTATTTCCTCCTCTGCATGTGGATCACCCACTGGGGTTCGCTCCTGAGGCTGCCCTGGAAGACTTGGATTTGCCCCTGTGAGGGCCCGGTGTGGAGGTGGTGCAGCTGCTTGGGTCGCAGGAGTTCTAGCAGCACCAGGTACTGAGGGGAGTTGGTGGCTAGGGCAGCAGAAAATACAGTGTTCTAGAAGGGTATGGCAACCAGTATTGGACAATATGCTCCAGTATTCTTTCCTGGAGTACCCCACTGACTTAGAAGCCTGGCAGGCCACAGTCTACAGGGTCGCAAAGAGTTGGACATGATAGAAGCCACCTTGCATGCATAGATGCAAAATTTTTTTGCCTGTGATGGCTCTGACCCAGTGAGGGTTGACTGTGAAGGTGGTTCAGCTGTTTGTCTTGCGGGGACCCTGATGGCACCAAGTGGGCAAGGACACGGACTGCCTCTGCCACAGGAGTTGTGGCCCTATCAGAGTCTTTTTTCGAGCTTCTTGTAGCTGGCAATCAGAAGGCCTTTTGGCCATTCTTTCTCCTTAGCTCCACCCAGTCAGGCACTTAGAGGGCTCCCTTGCCTGGGGTCCTTCTCTGTTGTTCAGCATATCAGGCATATAGAGGGGCCCCCTAGCTGGGGTCCTACTCTGTAGATTGGCACATCAGGCACTTAAAGGGGCACCCTGGGTTGGGTCCTGCTCTGTAGTTCAGTCCGTCAGGCATTTGATGGGCCAGCCTCTCTACTGTTCAGCTCCGGAAGCTGTCCAGAGGGGAGGGGCGAGAGAGGCTATGGTGATGGCTCCACCCCCTAAGCATGACTCAGCAGTACTGCCTTGCTTCCATGGCTGCCTGACTTTCCTCCACAGGCATTTCCCACCACAATCTCCTCCTTCACATCCCCTTAATCTGTCTCTCCACAGTCAACAGCAGCCCTCGCCCTGGGATTGCTCCACAATCCCCAAACTCCAGCTCCCAGCCGCTGCCCCTTTTAGGGGACCTTCATCCCTGTCCAGGGTGTGTATGGTTGCGGCAAGGACTGTATGATTCCCATTCCATTTAGGTTGCCACAGATCAGCTGTTTCACTCTCAGTCTTAAATGTTTCTCCTCTGACTCAGACTTTTGCCCCAATATGGGGATCTTCAGCCCTGCTTCAGTTCCCCTGCCCACCAAGGGCTGTCCAGTCCTACTAACACTCCTGTTTTCTCCCTAGTTCCTTCATCCTACTGAGTTTTCTGTGGGTCTATATATTCTTTTCTGCTGATCAGGTCCTCCTGTTTGCTCTCAGCTGTTGTTCTGCATACACTTCTGTGTCTGAAGGTATATTCCTGATGTATCTGTGGAGAGAGATGTACTCCACGGCCACCTACTCCTCCACCATCTTGTTCTCTCCTATGTACAGTTCTTTTAATGTTTCCCTCTTAGCACTACTTTAGTTGCATCCCAAAGATCTTTATAAGTTGGATTTGTATTTAATTCAAAATATTTTTACTTCTCTTGAGACTACTCTTTTGGCTATGTATTATTTATACTTTTCCCTCTGACTAAAGAACTTCCTTTAACATTAGGGAAGGTGATTAATCTCAATTTTGGTTTGTTTGAAAAAGATTTACTTGTCCTTAATTGCCTTTTTTAAGCATAATTTCACTGGTACAGAATTCTAAATCAGAGTCTGTTTTTTCTTTCAACATTTTAAATCATTCACTCCCCTCTCTTCTTGCTTGCCCTATCTCTGATGACAAGTGTGATGTTATCCTTATCCTTTTCTTCTATAGTTAAGGTGATTCTTATTTTCCTTCTGACATCAAAATTTTCTCTTTGTTTTTAATTTTCTGCTGTTTAAATACGATATACTTAGGCTCAAGATGTATATGTTTGGTATTTTTCTACTTGGCATTCCCTGAGTTTCCTTGCTATGTGGTTTGAGGTCTGTTATTAATTTTGGACAGTTCTTGACCATTATTAAATCAAATTTTTTTTTTTTTGCCCCATTTTCTTTCTTTTCCTTCTGGTGTTCCAATTATGTGGATGCTACATCCTAAGGGAGATCAGTCCTGGGTGTTCACTGAAGGGACTGATGTTGAACCTGAAACACCAATACTTTGTCCACCTGATGCGGACAGCTGACTCATTTGAAAAGACCCTGATGCTGGGAAAGACTGAGGGCAGGAGGAGAAGGGGATGACAGAGGATGAGATGGTTGCATGGCATCACCGACACGATGGAACATGGGTTTTGGTGGACTCTGGGAGTTGGTGATGGACAGGGAGGCCTGGCGTGCTGTGGTTCATGGGGTCGCAAAGAGTCGGACACAACTGAGCAACTGAACTGAACTGAACCACATTTGAAATTGTCCCCTAATTCTTGCATGTTTGTCCTTCTTTTTTTTCTCATTCTTCTTCCTTTGAATTTTAGTTTGGGTAGTTTCTGTTGAACTACCTTCAAGCTCACCAATTCTGTCCTCAGACATGTTGAGTTTACTGATCGGTACACCAAAGTCATTCTTCATTTCTGTTACAGTGTTTCTGATTTCTAGCATTTCCTTTGGATTATTTTTTTATCATTTTCATCTATCCATTTCTATCAGTCATCTCTTCTCATGTAATGTCTTCTCTCTGCCTTAGAATGTTTAGCATTGCTTTACAGTATTCTGTTATTTCTGCCATACATCAGCACAAATCAGCCATAGGTATACATATGTAGCCTCCTTCTTGAATCTCCCTCCCACCTCCCATCTCATCCCATTCCTCTAGGTTGTCACAGAGCACCTTGTTTGAGCTCCCTGCTTCATACAGCAAGTTCCCACCAGTTATCTATTTTACGTATGGTAATGTATGTTTCCGGAGAAGGCAATGGCACCCCACTCCAGTACTCTTGCCTGGAAAATCCCATGGATGGAGGAGCCTGGCGGGCTACAGTCCATGGGGTCGCTAAGAGTCGGACAGGACTCAGCGACTTCACTTTCAGTTTCACTTTCACTTTCATGCATTGGAAAAGGAAATGGCAACCCACTCCAGTGTTCTTGCCTGGAGAATCCCAGGGACGGGGGAGTCTGGTGGGCTGCCGTCTATGGGGTCGCACAGAGTCGGACATGACTGAAGCGACTTAGCAGCAGCAATATATGTTTCAGTGTTACTCTTTCAATTCATCCCTCTCTATCCTTCCTCCACCATGTCCACAAGTCTGTTCTTTATATCTGAATCTCCATTGCTGCCCTGCCGATAGTTTCCTCAGTACCACCTTTCTAGATTCCATATATATGTGTTAATACATATTTGTTTTTCTCTTTCTGACTTACTTCACTCTGTATAATAGGCTCTAGGCTCATCCACCTCATTAGAGCTGAGTCAAATGTTTTCCTTTTCATGACTGAGTAATATTTCATGGTATATATGTACTACAGTTTCTTTATCCATTCATCTGTCAATGGACATAGAATGCCCTCCCACTCAGCCCCCACACCACACCATACTAACAGGGCTCCAAGTGTAACAGTGGGTTACAACTGGAAAAACTTCAAGACACAGATTCTCTGAGAGGAGTAATTAGGAAGTCTCAAGAGAAGAGAAAAAAAACAAGGACTCCAGAGGAATGTGAAAACTCTGGCACCTATAACTACAACAAGTGATATACAAAATCATACTTGTAGCCAGATTAACATACATCCTCTCACTAATGGCCTGTTTACTTCAGCTGCAATAGGAGCTAAAGTGATAACGCAATACAAAATTTCTCGCTTTCATCAAAAAATTAGAAGGCTTGCCAAAAAAGCAAGAGAAAACACACTATAAAGAGACAAAGCAGTCATGATAAGAAGATTCTATCATAGATATTTAAATTTATAAACTTGGAATTTAAAATAACTAAACCACCCTGGTATACTATAACCTGGCATTCTACAATTTTACGATTGAATCTCAGGCTTTTTTCTGGACCTGTGTCTCAGAAATGTGACCTTCACAGGTGTTTCCATGGTGGTATAACCTTTCCCCTCCCCTTAGCTGCAGTATTCCCAATCTGTTTCCTTGAAGCCCTTGCCTGTGTTGACTCTGTATTCCCACCACCACCCCCTCATCTCCCTAGGTGAGACAGGAAAGCTAAGACTGCAGATTACACTCTTCCTCAGCTGAAATAAGGCTCTGGCAAAG
Source organism: Bubalus kerabau (assembly GCF_029407905.1). Taxonomy (NCBI): domain Eukaryota; kingdom Metazoa; phylum Chordata; class Mammalia; order Artiodactyla; family Bovidae; genus Bubalus; species Bubalus kerabau. The sequence goes on from NC_073636.1 coordinate 5,343,230, forward strand.
CCTTTCTTCTGGAGAGCAGGCTTTGGCTATGAACAAAGGAAGGCTCTGAGCGCATCGCATAAGCATTACCCTTTCCCTCCTTTACCAGAACTGTTGCTTACTACAATTTTACAGAAATTTTCTCTCATTACTTTTCCCTAAAATCTGTCTTTTACCTTTCACATTTGGATTTTTAAACTTCACGGAATTATTTTATTTATGGTGTGAGGAAGGAATTAAGACACATTTATTTTCCATATGAATATATAAAAGACACATCATATATTAAAAACACCATTCTTTCTCTACTATACTATAGTGTTGTTTTACAAGAATCAGGTGACAATGTATACATCGGTCAACTTCTGGTCTGTTTATTCTATTTCAGTTGTTTATTTGATTGATTGACTTACCTGGTACCAATACCACCACATCTTGATCACTGTAGTTTCATATTTGGCCTTAGTATCTAATAGTGCAAGTCCTCTAATTTGTTGTTGTTCAAAATCAGGTGGCTCATCTAATTCCTTTGTGTTTCCATAACATTTTTTATAATTAGCTTATCAACTTGCACATAAAACTCCAATGAAATTTTGCTTAAAATCAGACTGTATTTTAAATCAAATTGGAGAAAGTGATAATTTTAAAATATTGAGGCTTCTATTCTATGAACATGGTCTATTTTTGTCTCAAATTTTTTATTAGTAATATTTTATACTTTTTAGTGTAAAGGTTTTCCATACCTACTCTTAGGTATGCATGAAAGCATTTGTTGTTTTTGAAGGTATTTTGATGCCATTTTATTGTAATATAATTTTCCAGTTATTTATTGCTGATATCCAAAAGCAAATTTGATTATTATACTTAACCTTTTATTCAGTGGAGTTTATTAAATTCATTCTTTTAAACTAGCATGTTAGTATTTTGGTATTTCTATGTACAAAATTATGTTATTAGTTACAAGCAATACATTTTCCCTTCCTTTTTAATTCTTGTACATTTTACTTATGCATCTGGTCTTATTGCACTGGCTAGGACCTTTAGTCCATGACTGCTCCCTTGTTCTGTTTCAGTTTTTAAGAATACAACTGACAATTTCATTATCAAGTATGCTGTTTATTGTAGGTTTTGTTAAATACCATTCATTATTAGATTTTCAAGGTCCCTTCTAAATCCTGTTATTTGTGGCAACACAGATGAACCTTGAGGGCATTAGGCTAGGTGAAATAAACCTGTCAGAGAAGAACAAATACTGCAATCTCAGTTGTATGTAGAATCTAAAAAGTTGAGCTCACAGAAACAGATAGCAGTTTGGTGATTATGACAATTTGGAGGGCAGGGGAAATGGGAAGATTTTAGTCAAAGAGTACAAAACTTTAAATCATAAAATGAATAAGTTCTGGGAATCGAGTGCATATTATGATGACTAGCCACCAGGGAAGCCTTATAATTAACAATACTATACACACACACACACACACACGATGTTAACTATGTGAGATACTGTGTTAGCTAATCTTATTGTGGCAATCATTTCACAATATATATGGGTATTTGATCATCATGTTCTACACTTTCAACCTACACAATGCTATATGTCAGTTATATCTCATAACACTGGAGAGGAAGGTTCCTTTCTATTACTAGTTTATTAATGGTTTCTTTTCAATCATGAACAGATATTAAATTTTTATCTAACACTTTTTATGCAATGAGATAATTATTCATTTTTTCTGTTGCTGTGATGTGCCTTGGTTGAATTTTTAAGTGTTAGGCAAAACTTGCATTTCTGGAATAAATCCAATGTCATCATGATATATTATCCTAGTCAAATATAACCGATAATTTTTAAATGCCTAGAGTTATTCCATCTCCACATTCTCCCTGTGAGATAAAAACTTTCAACTCTGTATCCTTCTATCCATATTAACACCTATGTGATAATAATTATTTATTTATTATTATTGTTGTGATAATAATTATTTTTATTTTTTATTTTATTTTTATAAGATATTCTTGTATCTACTTAATCTACATTAATGTATTTAATTCTCATGGAAAAACATGGGGGGGAATCCTACCCCTATTTTACAGCTGAGAAAATTGAGGTATGAGAGGTTACGTAATGTGCCCAATTTAAGTCAGGCTGAGTTTTATTCTTGTTGGTCTCCTTATATACCTATTCTTCAATGACTCTAGCAGTACTGTATATTTTAGAGAAAGCCTAATTGTTATAAGATTTCTGAATCGACACATCTTTACTTTCATATTTGTGTAATAGCACTGTGAGATATAGCAATCTATATCTTCTTATTTCTCCACCTTTTCCCTGCACAAATCTGTTCCAAATTTCCAAACACTAGAAGCCATCATCTTTTTTCTCATTTCATTGTTCTGGGATTTCACCACAATATGTTAATGGTGCATCTCTTACGATTCATCCTGCCCAACTGACACTTTCATCCTGATGAGTAATGGTTTACTTAATCCTGAGACATTTTCTTTCATTGCTTTGAGAATTTTCAGATTATATGTTTAACATTCTTGTGACTTCAGGTTTAATTATTAATTGTAGAACATTAAAAGACATTTATAAAAGGAATCCTCCATAGTTCTGCCATGCAGATATATCAACTGTTAGCATTACTGGTTGAACATCTCTTATAGGCAGTGTCTGTGGAGTTTCTAAATAATATAAATAACTTTATACTTAATGGTGTATTTTACTTTCATCTCATTACACGCTAAAATTTTTTTACATGTCATAGAGCATTAATAACCATTTAAAGGCTTATTATATTCCATTTAGTTGTCAAAACTTTCTTAACCTGCATAAAAGTAGATTCTAGAGAGATAATCCCTGCCTTCTATTATGATTATAAGGGATTTTACAAACCACACCTCTCTTTACTAAACTTGACTTGAATCTATAGCCAATTAAGAAAAATGCAAGGATATAAGACCATTGAAAATAGAAATATTAACTTTACAACTTATAAAATTAGATTAAAAAGAATCACTTTAATGAGCAGCCAGAGCCAGCTTCTAGGGCATGGAAACTGCACAAGGTCTTGCTGCTAAGTCATCAACACTTTTAAATTATTAATCATTTTCTTAAACGGGAGCCCTGCAGAGTATAGAGATGGTCCTTCTGGTAGTCATAGTCCAAGTTCCTAGCATTTTCTCTTAAAATCTAGACCTTAGAATGACTGCTTCAGAAAGGAATATGTAGAGCTAACCTTTGCTCATCATAGGTTTGCTCAAATAGGATCCCTTCCTCATATCCATCAAGTCCCAATATCAAGAACAGAGAGGGAGGGACCTCCCCTACACGTGGACAGGGAGCTGCGAGAGAGAGAGAGTGCCATTACTCATTCCACTGCTTTATGAGCTGCCATGACTCCCTACAGGGGGAGGAAAATGCGTCTCCTATCACTTCAAATATGTGAAGTGTTGTCAGTGAAAGAAAGCTGAGATTCACTCAGGATTGTAACAGCTATGAATCTGGGTTGAAAGGATAAACATGAGAGGTAGGCTTATTTGGGGAGAACATAAGATGAACCTATTTTAATATAAGAGTTACTGAGAAATAGAATCTGATGACTTGAGATGTAAGGAGTTCCATGTCAATAGAAATATGCAGCCAGGCAATGACTGGATAAATATGTACTCAGAAGGGGTCTTCACACAAGGAGTTCAAAATACCACTTCAGGACCTCCCTGGTGGTCCAGGGGTTAAGACTTAGTTTTCCAATGCAGGAGGCACAGGTTCGATTGCTGGTTAGGGACCTAAGTTTACCCATATGCCTTAGGGCCAAAAATATCCAAAACATAAAACAGAAGCATTACTGTAACAGACTCAATAAAGACTTTAAAAATGGCCTACATAAACAAAAACTCTTAAAAACAAAAATGCTACTTCATGAAGGGTGGAAAAATCAAGTTTCCTTTGTAATTTATTTGGTTTTCTTTCTTCAAGGGATGCCTTAAGTCTCTATTACTGTGAGCTATAGAAAAAACAGGTATTTTCTATAGTTTTGCTTAAACACCTTTTCAACACTCACTGGGCTTCCCTGAGAGCTCAGCTGGTAAAGAATCCACCTGCAATGCAGGAGACCCTGGTTCGATTCCTGGGTCAGGAAGATCCCTTGGAGAAGGGATAGGCTACCCACTCCAGTTTTCTTGGGCCTCCCTTGCGGCTCAGCTGGTAAAGAATCTGCCTGCAATGCAAGAGACCCCCAGTTCAATCCCTGGGTTGGGAAGATCCCCTGGAGAAGGGATAGGCTACCCACTCCAGTATTCTTGGGCTTCCCTTGTGGCTCAGCTGGTAAAGAATCTACCTGCAATGCAGGAGACCTGGATTCAATCCCTGGGTTGGGAAGATCCCCTGGAGAAGAGAAAGGCTACCCACTCTACTATTCTGGCCTGGAGAGTTCCATGGACTGTAGAGTCCATGGGATTGCAAAGAGTTGGACACGACTGAGTGACTTTCACTTTCAACACTCCATACAACTCTGAAGCTGTGGTTATTTCCATATTCAAATGTCTTTCAAAAGTAAATAAGTATATGTGTGTATATGTATGTGTGTGTGTGTGTATATATATATATATTAGGGCTTCCCACTTGGCTCAATGGTAAACAATCTGCCTGTCAATGCAGGAGACGTGGGTTTCCTACCTGTATCAGGAAGACCCCATGGAGAAGGAAATGGCAACCCACTCCTGTATTCTTGCCTGGGAAGCCCCATAGACTGAGAAGCCTGGCAGGCTACAGTCCATGGGGTCACAAAGAGTCGGCCACAACTAGTGACTAAAGTCAAATATATATATATATATATATATATATAATGTATGTACCTAATACGTGAGCTTACATATTGTTGAAATGCACACACATCTATATATCTATAAAACAAAAAGTTATTGAGCAATACAGCATGCCCCTGGGCTGAACCTTCGAGTCCACTCTGGAGCTACAGTGTGAAGGAACAGCCCTCTTCCTGCCAGTGTGGTTGTTCTCTGCATCTCGGTCACAGAGACACAGACCTGGTTCCTCTCCATCCTCACAGCCACAGTTTTAAGTGCTTTTGCTGAGTCCCTGCTGAAGGAATTGCCTAGATCAGCATTGTTCTTATTTGTATGCTGCTGCTGCTAAGTTGCTTCAGTCGTGTCCAACTCTGTGCGACCCCATAGACGGCAGCCCACCAGGCTCCCCCGTCCCTGGGATTCTCCAGGCAAGAACACTGGAGTGGGTTGCCATTTCCTTCTCCAATGCATGAAAGTGAAAAGTGAAAGTGAAGTCGCTCAGTCGTGTCCGACTCTTCGCGACCCCATGGACTGCAGCCTACCAGGCTCCTCCATCCATGGGATTTTCCAGGCAAGAGTACTGGAGTGGGGTGCCATCGCCTTCTCCGTCTTATTTGTATATGAATATTCAAAGACCGTCTTCCCCTTCTTTCTGTGTTTCAATGTAGGACTGTATCTCTCTCAATGAAATCACCTTTTTTCCTTTCAACTTTTTAATTCCACACAGCAATTCTATAGTGTCTTTGAATTAAGACAACTGACTGTGTTTTTTCCACGGTATCATATAGTATAAAAAACAGATTCCCTAACACTGGAGTTTATACTTGAGTTTTTTATGAAACAGATGATTATTTTACACGAATGACTGGTACTTCTTTACTTCTGCCTGAAGAAAACGCCACAGAGGATTGTTTAAGCCTGGTGGGTTTGGCGAACGATCCCTGTTCCTGGGGTTAATGACCAGTTTCCTCAGACAAAAGCTTAATGTTTCAGTCCTTCATCATGGGGCACGTGGGTTTAGAGGAGGGCTTTCCCAGCCCCGGCATGAAGCTGTTTGCACTGTTTGTTATACTTGCGGCCCCTCCTTCCACCCAGGGGGAGAGGGTTTTTTAAGAGCCCTGTCAAAACTGCAGGTGTGCGAAGGCTCCTGCTAACAGCAGGGGCGGGTTTTATAGCGTTTCCTCGCGACTGCTTCAGATCACTTTTCAGTGTGTAAAACCGGATTTTCATTAAGGGCACTAATGACACCCTAATGGGGACAGGGCGGTGGTACGCCCGATGCCAGAGGCAGGGCAAGTGAGGCTGCAAACAGGCCAGCCTGAGCTCCCGGAAGACGAAGTACCACTGGCTGGGCATGTACTGTATTGCTTCTCAAATACCTGCAGGCCCAGGGCTGACTTGTTAAATGGGTTGCCTTTGAGGCCAAACAGGAATAGATCCACTTACAGTTTTTCACACGAGGACAAAACAAGAAGGCAGAAAAATCTCCAGGTTCAGACATTTGCAAGCTACAGCTGCTGTTATGGCAGGAGGTTCTGAAGACTTACGAGCTGACACATTTCCCTGGACGCCAGCACGCGTTGACCTCCCTGCTCCTTCTCCTCCCCAGAGTGGGGTTCAAGGCTACCGTTTGACACAAGGGCCACGGAGGACCATATCAAAGCAGCAGCTCCATCACAACTCATCACTCGTAAAACAGACAAAGTCTGCTCGAGCTGGAACGCACAGAAGCAAACTGAGTTTCTGGCCTGGCCTCCAGGGAGCTCAGGTGGTTGGTAGTTCCTGATTCTTACAGAAGCTCTTCACGGTAGGTCAGCATAGTTTGTAAACAAACTGTGTGTGAGAGCAGAGGAAAGAGGGAAGCTGACGGAGATGGATTACTTTGACTTTCTTTTCAGTGTACAATCCATCAGCACAGGAAAATACTTTCTTTGCATTCTCCTCCTCTGGCTTTGATCTTCTCAGTGGAAAGCCAGGAGAAATTACGGCCTTTAAAGTGTGCCTGTGTAATTGCAATAATAAAAACAATGAAGAGGCTGCTTTACAACCAGGCTACTTCATCACAAAACCAGGAATATGACTCAAAGATCAGCTCTATAGGTGTGGAAAAGCAAGACACTGACACCATCACTTTCTGGCTTTGCTAAAGCAAAAGAGGTCAGCACATAAGGAAATGCTTACTTGCTATTCCAGTTCCTATTCGACATTCTCATTTTAAAGTCAAGAAAAAGGATGTTGGCCTCTCTGGCTGTCTAGTAGTTAAGCATCCACCTTGCATTTCAAGGGACACCGGTTCAATCCCTGGTTCGGGAAGATCCCACATCCTGTGGGTCAATTAAGCCCATGCGCCGCAATTACTGAGCCCCCAAGCCACAACTACTGAAGCCGGTGCCCTAGAGACTGTGCTCTGCAGCAAGAGGAGCCACCTCAGCTAGAAAGTAGCCCCCGCTTCTCACAACCAGAGACAGCCCTCAAGCAATAACAGACTCAGCACAGCCAAAAAGAAAATAAATAAATAGAAACAAATCTTTAAAAAAAGGAAGAATATGCACAGGGAAGTGGAATAACTTTCCCAGCGTTAATTCATCCTCGGGACAGAATCAGAGCTGGAAACTTGGGCTCCTAAGCCTTCCATCCAGTTCTCACTCTTCTGTTTCATATCGCCTCTTAGAAAAATTCTCTGAATCATATTTCCTCCATGAGTTCTGTGGCCACTACAGCCTTTTAGCTTGGCTAGTGGTGGCAGGGTCAGCCTTCCTTCCGGTCTGTAGCTGAGAGTTCCGCCTCCAGTACATTTGAAATAGGTGCACTCTCCTGGGTGCCGTATTTGTCCCTTTTCAGGTTCAAATCCAAAGACTGCAAGCATTGTTGGTTCTTAGTTACTTTTCAGTCAGACTCACAGAGTAACGGAAATTCCCTTCTAATATTCAGCTCTGGAGAGTTGGTTTTTTTTCCCTTTTATTTCTCCAGTGGTAATTCCCCATTTCATAATGTGGATCAAACTAGCATGAATTTTTGCTATTCATTTGTACATAGTGGTCATTTTTATGTTGGAACGTATATGCTGAAATGTTACACATTATTAAGAAGTGGAAGTTTTTAATTCCTTTCAGCACTTGTGTGTGTGTGTGTATGAGTATGTTCATCTAGATTTTGGGTTGACTGGTGCAGAAGTGTGAACAGGAGATGGGCCACCTAAATATGCATGTTTGTAAGATTACTCTCTGTGTTAGCTGAATACTTGATGTCTTGGACCATGTGTTGATATACAGCTGCTTTGAATATTCTTGCTAAGGCTGGTGGAACTAGGTTATAATATAGAGAGAACTGGGCTTCCCTGGTAGCTCAGCTGGTAAAGAATCCACCTGCAATTCAGGAGACCCCGGTTCCATTCCTGGTCAAGAAGATCCCCTGGAGGAGGGCATGGCAACCCACTTCAGTATTCTATCCTGGGAAATCCCATGGACAGAGGAGCCTGGCAGGCTACAGTTCATGGGGTTACAAAGAGTCAGACATGACTGAGTGACTAAGCACATAGAGGGAATTAATGTATCTTAAGGAGTCAGGATAAAATAGTTGAACCAGAGACATAAGCTAATGTTTATGTCTAATGACTAATCATTGGGAAGGGAGGAGAGGGCTTCAAAAGTACCCTGTCTGCCTCTTTGAGTTGAGAGGATTAAAGAAGATAATAAGAATGGAAACACTTTGTAAACTACAACAAGTTATACCCATCTGTGCTAAATTGCTTCAGTATTGTCCAACTTTGTGCAACCCCATGGACTGTAGCCCACCAGTCTCCTCTGTCCATGGGATTCTCCAGGCAAAGATACTGGAGTGGGTTGCCATGCCTTCCTCCAGGGTATCTTCCAGACCCAGGGATTGAACTCATGTCTCCTGTATCTCCTGCACTGCAAATGGATTCTTTACAGCCGAGCCACAGGGGAAACACAGTTCTTAATGAAACAGAAGAGTGGGAAATATAAGAACCTTACATAAAAAAATTAACAATGCATACACTCAAACAGTAACATATTCAAATAAAAAATAAGCCCACTAGGCATACTAAAAGATTTGTCTTTGTCTCCAAAGGGGAATAAGGGGGGTTATGCCTTCCCTGATGCTTCAGATAGATAGTAAAAAATCTGCCTGCTATGCGGGAGACCTGGCTTTGATCCCTGGTTGGGAAGTGCAAATCTTTGTTTAATCTTTATAGAGAATTTTAGTCCAAGGGTTCTTCCATGGACAAAGGGTGTTACTCATGGGAGCACGTCCCTGGAGGACCTTATTCATGAAGGTTTCCTTAGATGGTGTTTGAAAGAAGAGAAGTGTCCATGTCCCCTAAATCATACTGGATTTCTGAAAAGGAATCTGTCTCTTGGACATTTTTTTTTTCTAAATGAATATAGAGAAAGGAGAGAGAGTACAGGAAAGAAAAATATAGAGAGAAAGAGAAAAGAAAGAAGGAAGGAAAGAAGGAAGATAGAGTAAAAAACAGAGAGGGAGGAGGAAAGAGAGAGCTAGAGAAATTCCTTAAGCCAATCATGAATCTTTAGGAATTCACTGGTGCTCTTACCTTCACTGCCCAGACAGCATGTCTCATTCCGTTCCAATGGATATTCTGAAGGGCAGACTCTGCCAATTGGGCAAAGAAGGGGAGACACACTTACACTTTTTTTGTTGCAGCGGGAACTTGTACCTTGTCTGGACACCACAGTCACTCCTCATTAGCTTATTCCCCATCGTTCCTGGGGGTTTCCCTGATGGCCCAGTGGTAAAAAATCTGCCTGTCAGGAGATGGAGGTTCAATCCCTGGGTCAGAAAGATCCCCTGGAGAGGGAAATGGCACCAGCTCCAGTATTCTTGCCTGGAGAATCCCATGGACAGAGGAGCCTGGTGGGCTAGAGTTCATGGGGTCACAAAGAGTTGGACACATCTAAGCACAGCACATACCACATGGCAGGGATACAAGGAACTACATTTTTAAAATCATTGGTATGTACTGGATTGGCCAAAATGTTCATTCTGGTTTTTTCTTTTCTGGTAACATCTTAAGGGAAAACGCAAATGAACCTTTTGGCTAAATCAATATATTCTGACCACTAGAGATATAATTGAATCACGACTCCATATTGTTTATCAACTCTGATTTTAGACTAATAAAAGACAGGCTGTTCAAAAAGAGACTATTTTTCAGCTATTTTTTCATTTTATTCATGGAAATCAATAATAAATTAGTTTATTTAAGGGTGTTAGACTGTAAGATCTTGTTGCCTATAAAATATTATAAACTGGCTCCAGATTTTTCTACATTTCTAACTACTATCCAGTGCTTCACAGATTTCAAATTATGTTCATATTTCTTAACTCATCTAATCCTCATAACACATGCTGTGTGAATAGCAAGGTAGGTCATGGACTCTGAAACCACTTCCAGGTATGCAGTCAGTTTTGCTCTAAAAGGCTTATTTTGAAACGATGGATTTGTGTCAATGCAAAGGACATATTATTATGTAACAATTTGAGCATAGTATACATAGTATACAAATGCAAAATGATTTCATCCTTGGGAAACACTATTTGAACACAGCAAGCTGCACCCAACTGTGTGGGAATACACAAAATGTGCAGAAGCCTATACCTGAAATACCTACCCACTACCTCAGTTCACAAGTGCTGTCAGCCACACCCATCCACATCAAGGGTTACAAATTCCTAGTTTCAAAGATCTTCTCCTTCCACTCTTTACCATACCTAGTAAGCTGTAACCATCCTGACATCCCCACCTACAAGCAAACTTTAGAATGCTTTCAAAGTAAATACCGTATTTACTGTAGTATTTAAAAGACTGTTACTGCTACTGCTGCTAAGTCACTTCAGTCGTGTCCGACTCTGTGCGACCCCATAGACGGCAGCCCACCAGGCTCCCCTGTCCCTGGGATTCTCCAGGCAAGAACACTGGAGTGGGTTGCCATTTCCTTCTCCAATGCATGAAAATGAAAAGTGAAAGTGAAGTCGCTCAGTCGTGTCCGACTCCTAGCGACCCCATGGACTGCAGCCTACCAGGCTCCTCTGTCCATGGGATTCTCCAGGCAAGAGTACTGGAGTGGGGTGCCATTGCCTTCTCCAATTTAAAAGACAGCAAGTCTGTAATCTTCCTTGGTGACAGTAAAGAATTTACATGCAAGGCAGGAGACCTGGGTTCAATCCCTGGGTTGGGAAGATCTCCTGAAGGAGGTTATAGCAACCCACTCCCATATTCTTGGCTGGAGAATCCCATGGATAGAGGAGCCTGGTGGGCTACAGTCGATGGAGGCAGAAAGAGTCAGACACGACTGAGCGAATAAGCACACACAGGTCTGTATTCTAGACCTTTTGAACCTAGTTGGCATCTTATCCTGCAAATGTTGCCATCATAGGCAAGTTTGGGGAGTGCTTCTATGAGCTACAAGGGAGGCCTGGGCTCTCTGTCCACCACCCACCCACATCCTTCAGTTTTTCACACTTTAGGAATAAACCAAAGTGAAATCCACATTGAGCTTAGTAAAGCCCTCCAATCGCACCCATTTCTAAAACAGAAAGAGTCTCTGAGGGATAGTCTAGTGCCACCTTCAAACTATTTGGACTTTACTCTTTTTCAAATGAAAGAAATGAGTTAGATAAGATCCCAAAACTGGCCCCACTGTCGTCATTTGGGATTTGGTATGAATATAGAAAATCTTCAATATTTTCAATTTTGAATTTGAAAATTTTATTGAGATTTAAAGTTTCTTCAGTTTCCTGAGCTCTGTCAGGTAACAAAAGAAAAAATAAATTTCATCCGAAGTTAGTGTTTAGTGACTCAGTCACCTGGAACAAAGGTGGTAAATCTCCATAGCTAAATAGAGCTTAATGCTTGATACATCCTCAGGGAATATGGAAAGAAACAAAAGAATAATTGCAAAGATTGATACGTGATGACTATGATTATTAACTTTAGTTTCTGAAGATTGCTTTAAGATTTGAAATTAAATTTCCATATTAATCCTCACTAGAAGCTTCAAGGGTTATTTGGGTTTCTTGTTATTGTTACGTACAAGTTTCCTGAATATTTGTATAAGATTACCTTCTTAATAGAGGTATGATTTGCAAATATATTTGCAAACCCATTTTACCGGTTGCCTCTTTATTTTTTTTATTTATTTTTTATTTTTTTTTGTGCTAAGCAGAAGCTTTTTAGTTTGATGTAGTTCCATGCATTATCTTTGCTATAAAATAAAAAGATAAACAAAATCTTTGCCAAAGTCAATGTCAAGGAATTCCCTATGTTTTATTCTAGGATAGACTCTTTTATTTTAAAAGTCATTTATTTACTTTTGCCTGTGTGGGTCTTCATTACTGTGGGCAGGCTTTCTCTAGTTGTGGCACTTAGGTTTCTCTGTGCCTTGGCTTCTCTCGTTGCGCAATGCGGGCTCCAGGGCTTGTGGGCTGCAGCAGTTGTGGTACATGGGCTTAGCTGCTCTGAAGATGGGGGATCTTCCCAGACGGGATCAGCCCTGTTCCCCACACTGGCACGCAGAGTTTCAACCACCGGACCACCAGGAAATTCCCAAACTAGCTCTTCCTAAGAGCCAAAGTCCTGAACACACTACTTTATATTGAGTTCTTCATTAGCCTTCTAATCCTCTTACCACCAACTTAACTGCAATGTCCTCTAATCATATAGATTATCTATAATTTTGAGTAGAGTTTTTTTCTGTCTATTTTATAGAAGCAACTTTTGAGAAAGAGCTGGGTCTACTCCTTGAGGTAGTCAAGGGTTATATGTCTTATTGTATCCTGTCATATTATACAAAACGGCTTTCTTGAATCCAGGCAAATAAATATAGCAATGATCTTCTCAGACTTCACAAAACACTCTTGCACAGTTGAGAGCACATTCTTCTACTCCACCATCTTGAGATGAAAGCCCATTATGGCAGACTTAAGGGCATTGCAGACATCGGTCACCAAGAGCAGAGAGTGGAGGGAAAACCTGGCCTGTGATTTCACAAAAGTGCTGGAAGGAAAACCATTGAGCACTTTTCTGGAGTTCCACATCACCACATGCGAGCAGTGACTCCATAGAGACTACACAAAGCAGACAATGAGGAGGAAAGAACATTCCAGGATGAGGGCAGAAGGTGAAAGGTCAGACGTGAGGGTGCAGAGCAAATCTGGCAGTGTGGCCTGGCAGGGGCCTCTCTGAACAGCCATGCCTGCAGGGGATGAGCTCCAAAGAAAAATGTCAGGAGGGCACAGCTTCTCTGCCCTCAGAGTTTGGGCATGGTAGCCCCCAAAAAGTTCCACAAAACAAAGGGGGTACCTCCTTTTCAGGATTTGTTAAACAAGTGAGGTTTTGTCTGAAGCATAAAAACACCAGCACTGTACAACATACGACAGGTGACTGGCTACAGTCCACGGGATTGCAGAGTTGGGCACAACTGAGTGACTACACAAAGATGTCTATAGCCTAATCTTTAGAAACTGGAAATTTGTTGCCTTATGTGGCAAAAGTCATCTCACACACTAGCGAAGTAATGCTCAAAATTCTTGAAGCTAGGCTTCAACAGTATGTAAACCAAGAACTTCCAGATATTCAAGCTGGATTTACAAAAAGCAGAGGAACCAGGAGTCAAATTGCCAACATCTCTTGGATCATCAAAAAACCAACAGAGTTCCAGATAAACGTCTATTTCTGCTGTATTGACTATACCAAAGCCTTTGACTGTGTGGATCACCACAAACTGTGGAAAGCTCTTAAAGAGATGGGAATAACCAGACCACCTTCCCTGCCTCCTGAGAACTCTGTATGAAGGTCAAGAAGCAACAGTTAGAAATGGACATGGAACAATAGACTGGTTCCAAATTGGGAAAGGAGTACATCAAGGCTGTATATTGTCACCCTGCTTATTTAACTTATATGCAGAGTACACCATGTGAAATGCTGGTGGGCTCAATGAAGCACAAATTGGAATCAAGATTGCCAGGAGCAATATCAATAACTTCAGATACACAGATGACACCACCCTTAAGGCAGAAAGCAAAGAGGAACTAAAAAGCTTCTTGATGAAAGTGAAGGAGGAGAGTGAAAAAGCTGGCTTAAAACTCAACATTCAAAAAACGAAGATCATGGCATCTGGTCCCATCACTTCATGGCAAATAGATGGGGAAACAATGGAAACAGTGACAGACTTTATTTCTTGGGCTCCAAAATCACTGCAGATGGTGACTGCAGCCATGAAATTAAAAGATGCTTGCTCCTTGGAAGAAAAGTTATGACAAACCTAGACACTATATTTTAAAGCAGAGACATTACTTTGGTGACAAGTTCTGTATAGTCAAAGCTATGGATTTTCCAATAGCCATGTATGGATGTGAGAGCTGGACCATAAAGAAAGTTGAGCACCAAAGAATTAATGCTTTTGAACTGTGGTGTTGGAGAAGACTCTTGAGAGTCCCTTGGACTGCAAGGAGATCCAACCAGTTAATCATAAAGGAAATCCTGAATATTCATTGGAAGGACTGATACTGAAGCTGAAACTCCAATACTTTGGCCACCTGATGTGAAGAACTTCCTCTTTGGAAAAGACCCTGATGCTGGGAAAGATTGAAGGCAGGAGGAGAAGGGGATGACAGAGGAAGCGATGGTTGGATGGCATCACCAACTCAATGCACATGAATTTGAGCAAGCTCTAGGAATTGGTAATGGCCATGGAAGCCTGGCATGTTGCAGTCCATGGGGTTGCAAAGAGCTAGACATGACTGAGTGATTGAACTGAACTGGCTGATGTGGCAAAAGAGACTTTGCAATGTGATTAAGGAATTTGAATTGGAGAGATCATTCTGGGTGATCCAGGTGAATTCAGTCTATCACAACGGCTTTGTAAATAAAAGCATGAAGGTTAGAGTCAGAGAAGGAGATGTGGTGATGGAAGCAGAGATAAGAGAAAGACTTTTAAAAGGGCGGCACTGTTGGCCTTGAAAATGGAGGAAGGGGCTGTGATCAAAGGAATGTGGGGAGCCTCTAGAAGATGGAACAGCTAAGGAAACAGACTGTACTTTACAAAATTTAGAAGGAATGCAGCCTACCAACAACTGACTTAGAGCATTTCTGACTTCTAGAACTGAAGATAATACATTTGTCTTAATTTGTATGGCTTGCTACAGCATCAGTAGGAAACTAACACACCAACCATCTGGAATGTAAATGACACTTTCTGCATCTGCCTTACCAATCACGGTCACTCTCACCCCTCCTCCATCTGGTCTCCTGGCTCCTCTCTTCTCTGCACTGTCTTTACTGGTAACTGACAATGATGATGTTTTAAAATCCATTGATCACTTTTGGGCCCTTTTATTACTTGACTTTTGGGGAGCATTTGGCAAGAAACTTTTCCTCACCTGGGTTTTCTATTAGTTGGGCTCCTTGGTTTGCAGTGAGATTGCCTCCTTCCTTTTCCTTATATTAATAGTAATGAGATGCATTAGGCAGCTTCTCACTTGGCTTCCAGTGAGCCTCACCTCCTCAAATTCACACCACATGATATGCCCTCTCCCTGAGTTTGTGCTGGAACTAGTGATGATTTCCGATGAATAAATATGTCTGAAGTGATGGGATGTTAGTTCTAAAAGTAGTTCAAGAAGACAGTGACTTCCATGTTGTCATAGTCTCTTGCCCTCTTGCTTGCTTGCTCTCATGAAGCCAGCTGCCATGAGAGGCACTCTACAGACCTGCCCATTTGGCAAGGAGTTGATGAAGCCCTTTGGCTGATAGTCAGAGAGGAACCGAGGCTCACAGTGCTACACTGGAGGAACTGGATGCTGCCAGCAAGCAAAGAAGTGACCTTGGAAATAGATCCTCTCCTAGTTGAGCCTTGAAATGAAACCACAGTCCTGAATACAATACCTGAATTTTTGCCCTGTGAGAGAACTTAAGACAGGTGCACCCAGCTAAGCTGCAACCAGATTCTTAACCCACACAAAACTGTAGGATAATAAACATTTGCTGTTTTAAAAAAAAAAAAAGTGACTTTTTCTCTCTTTAGGCATCAATTAATCGAAGGGATATCTCAGATGTGTGTAGAGAAATTGTTTAAGTTAAAGGCAAATGCTGGTTAATTTTAGCAATATATCTGCATGTTTTAGTGAACATATGCCCCAAGTATCTGCATGTTCTCATTTCAGAATGTCATGTGGCTTTAGTTTCTTAGCATTATTTGAATAATCTTTAGGGCTGCACACACAGGAAGTAATTTATAATGATATGGAATTTAGATCATATTCATGCACTTAAGAGCTTTATGTTTATTGTTAAAGTCTGTTGGTAAAAGAGTCATAATTGTTGCCTATTTAGACTTTTCTAGAGATTTTTCTCTTTTATTTGATATATTTCTCCTTACTATTTACATAACTTATAATTTGCAAATCAATGATAGCCAAAATCTTAATAATAGTAACTAAAGCACAATGTGTAGAAGGCAGGTCAAAAGTAACATGGGGCCCCAGCTTTCTAAATTGAAGCATCTATTGGCTCAACCTTCTAAGAGGTAGATTTTCCTGGACATTTCCCACCCAGCGCGATTGATTGGCCAGCATGGCCATAGATATTTTTCTTATTTTTGTAAAACAATTAATTCACATGCAATAGGAGAGTATGATCTATAGAAAATACTCATTTTATCACTGAACTCATAACCACTGCACAGCAACTGTTACACCAAGTTTCATATGACTCTTTGACTATCGGTCCTCAAATTCTGTCCTCATTCAGGACAAATACCAATGGCAACCTGTCCATTAATCTTCTCTCTCTGGACAGCTACTTACCTCTCTTTACTTCCTTCATTTGTTTTGGTAGACATCAACTCATTTTTCAAATGAAAAAGTAATTGAGAGACTCACTGACCATCAAACAGCACCAATGGTACAGGACAAAATGGAACAGAGCATCTTGAGTTCTGCTTCAAGGGATTTAAAAATTGTTCTTTTCTAGAAATGTGATCTCTTCATACTGGACTTGTGCTTCAGGCTTTCCATAAAGCCTTATTTTAGCACTGAATTATATTGTCCAGGGTTCTGGACCAGCTAGGTCAGCTACACATTATTCCTGGCTTTCAATTAATGCAGTGTCAATTAACATTTAACCATGAAGATTTATACTATAGGATGCAAAAAAAAAAAAAACAGAAACAAACAGCCATCAGGTACACTGAACCTGGCAACCCTCCCATCTACTATTATGGACAGTTGATTTATTTGAATCAGTGAAATTGACTCATTTATTACACAGTTATGTTCTTGTCTATTCTTCACATAACCAGCTTTATTGTGGAAGCAGTCTTTCCATTAAACAAATGAATATTCTAAATATTATCTTAGACATTAGAATTATAAAGATGACAGGCTAAATCATTCCTTCAAGAAGTTCAGTTCAAAGAGAAAGGTGTATGAAGACTATTGTATTTCCACATGGTAAGATTAACAGAAGCAGGCCCAGGGTGTTATGGGAGACCAGAAGAGTGTAATGGACTTTGGTAAGGGAAGTTACACATGTCATCCTTAAAAAAATGGAGCCTGAGTTAATTCTTACAGGTTATGCAGGATTGGTTCAGGAAGAACAAAGGAGAAGCAGCAGGCCTGGCAACGTGAAAAAGGCATGTCCAGGAACTGGGGTGGGGGGTAATTATAAATAGGTAATTTAAACCAGACCATAAAACTCAGGAGTTACAGCAGACAAAGCCCGGGAGATGATGACAACTTGTTTCTTGGTACTACTGCAGATGCAGTAATTCTCTTTGGAGTTTTCTCTGAACCTCTAACCTGCCTGAAGAGCTCCCAACTCATACATTCTTTCCAAGTAAGGTTTTCCACACAACAGGGCTCTTACAACAGGAGGTTTCTGGATCTTTTCTCCCATTCTGTACTGTTCTTTTATTCTTCAGAGGAATGTGGTTTTCCCATCCCAGCCCAGGAGTGTGGCTGTATTTAGGGGGCTTCCCTGGTGACTCAGTGGCAAAGAATCCACCTGCTAATGCAGGAGACGTGGGGTCAATCCCTGGGTCAGGAAGATTCCTTGGAGAAGGAAATGGTGACCCACTCCAGTATTCTTGCCTAAGAAATCTCATGGGTAGAGAAGCCTGGCGGGCTATAGTCCATGGGGATCAGAAGAGTCAGATAGGACTTATTGACTAAACAATAAAAACATTTCATGACTCTTCCACCTAAACCTAATCAAACTGTTCCTATTATTAACTGTTCCTGTGGTAATTGGCCCAAGTCTACTCTGAATCCAATAAGATGTTATTTCCAACTCTGAAAGATTCAGTTGTGAAAAAAATGTACATATGTACAACACGTGCCCACACGCCCAAACATTTTAACCCCTCTCCTTCTCGTTGTTGGACATTCCACAGAAATTTGGTTGCAAAGACTATCGCTGGAGTTGTATTAATTTTGTGGTGAATTAGAAACAACCTGAGGAAAATGAGCATATATACAGATACACACAACACAGAGTCAGCCATCCACCAGTTCAGTTCAGTTCAGTTCAGTCGCTTGGTCGTGTCCAATTCTTGTGATCCCATGGACCGCAGCATGCCAGGCCTCCCTGTCCATCACCAGCTCCCGGAGTTCACACAAACTCATGTCCATTGAGTTGGTGATGCCATCCAGCCATCTCATCCTCTGTCGTCCCCTTCTCCTCCTGCCCCCAATCCCTCCCAGCATCAGGGTCTTTTCCAATGAGTCACTCTTCACATGAGGTGGACAAAGTACTAGAGCTTCAGCTTCAGCATCAGTCCTTCCAAAGAAATCCCAGGGCTGATCTCTGTTAGAATGGACTGGTTGGATCTCCTTGCAGTCCAAGGGACCCTCAAGAGTCTTCTCCAACACCACAGTTCAAAACATCAATTCTTTGGCACTCAGCTTTCTTCACAGTCCAATTCTCACATCCATACATGACTACTGGAAAAACCATAACCTTGACTAGACAGACCTTTGTTGGCAAAGTAATGTCTCTGATTTTTAATATGCTGTCTAGGTTGGTCATAACTTTTCTTCCAAGGAGCAAGCATCTTTTAATTTCATGGCTGCATTCACCATCTGCAGTGATTTTGGAACCCAAGAAAATAAATCCTGTCACTGTTTCCACTGTTTCCCCACCATCCACACATATATATATATATATAAACACACATTCATAGATTACAATAAACTTACATTTATAAATTCATAAATATAGGCTCATAAACTCATTTAATAAAAACTTAAATCAAGTTTTCTGTTACTGTATAAACATGAAAACTATTCATGGTGTATATTTAGTTGAACAAGTTACACTCCAAAACTTCTTTCTCCTAATTTCGCTTCTAAAATGTTTCACACACACACTTACCTACCCCTAGAGCCAAAGAGTAGAAGGTAGAAGACAGTATCTCAAATTTTTACAAGGGTTTTATGGATAACTCTATTAGTAGTATTTTTTTTTTCTTTTCTCTTTGTACTTTTCTTATACTTCACAACTTTTAATGATGAATATGCATTACATTTATTTGCCTTAATTTTTAAAAATATTATAAACCTGCAGAAAACTCTAGGGAATAATCTAGACAACAGCATGATAACCTTAGAGATGTTATCAAAGAAGCATCAAGTGAATGACTTGGCCATGGGGTTCAAAAGAAGCATCTTAGAATCCAAGATCTTTCACTTCAAGGCCAGTTGCCCTTCCACATTCTGCTCCTTCCCCTTCCATCATAAAAGTCTTATTCTTTTATGGGACCTTTTCTTCCTCTTCATTCTCTTAGGCAAGCTCTATGTAGAAGCAGCAGCTTACATTACCATATGTAAAATAGATAGCCAAGGGGAATTTGCTGTATGGCTCAGGAAACTCAAACCGGGGCTCTGTATCAACCTAGGGAGTGGGACGGAGAGGGAGGTGGGATGGAGGTTCAAAAGGGAGGGGATATATGTATATCTATGGCTGATTCATGTTGAGGTTCAACAGAAAACAGTAAAATTTTGTAAAGCAATTATCCTTCAATAAAAAGTAAATTGATTAAAAAAAAAAAAAAAAAGAAACTGCTTCAAACTCACCCTCTGGTCATAGATGAATATCTCCATGCATTTTTACGGCAGAGTTCAAGTTTCCTTCACTTCTTAAGCCAAAGTTCCAAGGTGCTGCAGAGATTTGCCTAGAATTTAGATATTAGAATAGACTAGATGAACTATAAATAAATCAATATATAAATAAAATTATTTTAGACTTTTGTAAAATGTTACTGGGTTTATAACAGGGTGGTATCAATCCAAATAAAATGGAAGGCACTTAAAAATGTTCAATTTGTCCCCACTTTAAAAGGCATGGGTGTACTAATATCATAAATTGAAACAGATTTAATAACTACAGTGATATTTTTGCAATTTAACACTGAAGCCAATAGCAATTTAGTTTTATATTGGAGACCAATACATTCTTGGATCATTTTCCTAAGATTTAGCTGCTTTGGGCTATAAACTTTGGAACTCAATATAAGTCCTGGAAATGCACTGACAGATGAGAGGAGACCTGCCACAAAAGGTCATCAGAGTTGGGATCTTTGTTTTCTTTGAATACAGGTAGATGGAAGCCTCTAGTCTCAGTGTTCTTTGTTTGAA
Organism: Bubalus kerabau; assembly: GCF_029407905.1. Classification (NCBI taxonomy): domain Eukaryota; kingdom Metazoa; phylum Chordata; class Mammalia; order Artiodactyla; family Bovidae; genus Bubalus; species Bubalus kerabau. The sequence goes on from NC_073636.1 coordinate 5,363,690, forward strand.
GACTCTGTGTTTGATGCCAGTGTCTAATCTTGTCACCATTTCGCCATTCTTAGCTGGGGGCCAGCCCCTTTCTTTCTTAGCACTTCCTCTGTTCTAACATTGCTTCCTTGAATCACTTTGTCGCTCTCTATTCACCAATTATCTAAACTTTAGGACTCAGGGGAATGGAGACCATCTAGGCAAAGTTCCCCAGTGTATCTGCAGCTGAGCCCCCTTTAATAAACACACCTGGAGTCCCATTTTTCAACCTGGAAATTCTGCCAGGATGCCCAACCTCCCTTTAGGAAAGATTGTTTTTTCTGACTACTAGAATTCAGGGATTTTTTTTTTCTTTCTGTTACAGGATTTCTTCCTAACCCATCTCAGAAATTTGGATATACACCTGCCCTCCAAAATGGTATGCTACCAATGCTCATTGAGAATCATTAATGTAATACTCTAATTTTATGTATTTTTTAAAAATGGCCCAAAGTTAGTACTTTGCCCAAGATTAAATGACTATTTATGAAGAGTACATTTTTTTTTTTTATTCCCACACTGGACCTCTGAAATAGAGCTGGGTCCAGAACTCAGGCCTCTTTGCTTCCTGTTCAATTTCTCCAAGCATCCGTTGACTACTGCTTCCAACTTTTAAATTCTAATCACTCCCCAAAGCTGCAATCCCACTAAGGAGACCATCAAATAGTAACTCCAGAAGTCAATTTAGTCCCTAAAATGGGTTTCAAATAGAAATATCAATAATATGAAATTCCCCTGTGACTGGAAGACATTAGGATCATCCCCTATTAGCCCCTGCTGTGTCCAATTCACCTGTAATTAGATGCAATTAAGATCAGCACTTATTCACTGAACACCTCTTGTGTTGGGTTAGTTTCTGAAAATAAAGGAGTTAGCTTAAAAGTATTATTTGAAAAAGATTTTTCAACCTCTACTGATTTCTTTTTTCGACAAAGAAAATAAAGCCATTTTTTCTCTCTCTGCTTTCCAAATTCTGCTAACACTGGTGGACACAGTACTCTATAGTAGGTCAAGCAGTGAAACAGTTTTATTTAGTCTCAGCTCTGGCCTGTCTCCTTATTCATAAAATGAAGGAGCTTAGGCAACTCATCACAAAGGTCCTTATGAACCCTAATGTTCCATGATGCTCTTTAATCCACATTCAACAAGGTCAAATTAATTCTTTTTGGAATCAATCATCTTGTAAAATGTTGTCAGGGAGCCAGTATGTTAAGAAAACAATATGCCCTTTGATCTCAACTCTTGCCATTTTCCTGAAATAAGTCCCTATTAACCATGATTATAAAATGACTCATGAAAACCATGTTTGTATGGAGAGTCAATACATAACACCCACACACAGAGTAAATCTTTCACTCATGTGAAGAGCATGTTGCATAGGTGTCATATAAGTTACACAGCTCTTTCTAGAGGAGATTCCACTCTATCCTGACTCTTCTCATTTAGCCAAAGTTTACCAAGGGAATGTCTTACAGCCAAGCTCATTTTGCTGCTGCTACTGCTGCTAGGTCGCTTCAGTCATGTCCAACTCTCTGCAACCCCATAGATGGCAGCCCACCAGGCTCCCTCGTCCCTGGGATTCTCCAGGCAAGAACACTGGAATGGGGTACCATTTCCTTCTCCAGTGCATGAAAGTGAAAAGTGAAAGTGAAGTCGCTCAGTCGTGTCCGACTCCAGAGACCCCATGGACTGCAGCCTACCAGGCTCCTCCATCCATGGGATTTTCCAGGCAAAAGTACTGGAGTGGGGTGCCATTGCCTTCTCCGCAAGCTCATTTTACAGACGAATAAAGAGAAATTTCTACCCAGGATCCCATGAGGGCAAAGTATTCTAGTTGACACAACTCTCTATATAGTACTTTATCCTCCCACCGCCTCCACACTGCTAACTGCTAAGTCACTTCAGTCGTGTCCAACTCTCTGCAACCCCATAGATGGCAGCCCACCAGGCTCCCTCGTCCCTGGGATTCTCCAGGCAAGAACACTGGAGTGGGTTGCCATTTCCTTCTCCAATGCATGAAAGTGAAAACTGAAAGTGAAGTCACTCAGTTGTGTCTGACCCTTAGCGACCCCATGGACTGCAGCCTACCAGGCTCCTCCATCCATGGGATTTTCCAGGCAAGGGTACTGGAGTGGGGTGCCACTGCCTTCTCCCACCTCCACACTAGGCAGCTCATTTTCACTAACCAAGATGATGTATTGAGTGAAGACCATGATCCATATGGTGAACTAGAGTCTGTTTTCAAAACGACTAGTTTGTATCATGCTAATTACCTTCACAAAATCGAAGAGAGATCAAGCATCTTGACATCCATTTAGTGAAAAATATGGTCCCTAACTGTGGCAGGTGGCCTTTAAGACAGAGACCAAAGATTTTTGCCCCCCGGTATGCATACCCTTGTGTGTGAGTTGGACCTCTTGACTCAGTTACAGAGAGGACACAGGGAGGCAGAAGCCACAGCCCTTTTGCAGCCTAACTTTGGAGCTGACATTCTATCATAGGTTACAAAAGGGCTGTGGCTTCTGCCTCCCTGTGTCCTCTACCTCCCTCTGTCTCTCTTTCTCCTTCTGTCCTGGAGCCCTTCTTCTGCCTCCCTGTGTTCTCTACCTCCCTCTGTCTCTCTTTCTCCTTCTGTCCTGGAGCCCTTTTTCTTGGGAAGCAGGCTATCATTTGTCAGACCTGATGGTGAGGCCAATGTGTCAAGGAGCTGATATCTCCAGCCAACACTAGCGAGGACCTCCGCCCTGCTGACAGCTGTGTGAGCCATCTCGGAAGCAGATGCTCCCCAGGTTGGGTCTGGACTTGACAGCAGCCCCAGAGAGCACCTTGGCTGTTGCCTGTGAGAGACTGAGCCAGGGGCACCCAGCTAAGTTGTAACTGGATTTCTGCCCCATGGCAGAAAGATAACAAACACTTTCAGGATGCTAATTTGGGGGTGAATTCTTATGCATCAATAGATAGCTAAATCTCTACCACGGTCATAGGCGTGACCACACAGTTTGACGAGGAATGGCTTGGGCTAGGAGTCCCCTTGGTCTAAGAGGAACTCTTACTGCCTCCTCTCAGACTTGCCATCTTCTTTCTGGCAACAGTGGAGCTTCAGGAATGGTTCATGCTCTCCCAGTGTATCCCTTCCATCAAAGCATCCTGGCACCATCTGCCAGCAGAGAGCTGGCCAGCTCATTGTCAGCTATGGTAACGGAAATCTCATCTCAAGTATTTTCACTTCCTCAAACTCATGTTCAAGCAGAGCTTCTGAAATTCCTTTTTGGCAAGTGTTTCTCCTACTGCTTCTTTAGTCAAATAATCACATTTTCAAACCCTTTGCCCTGGGATATCCGTGCATGCCAGTTGCCTAGCTTGCTTCTCTGGAGCCAGTGCTCGCCTAATAGCTGAAATATTTGCCTGGTTCCTTTACTTTGTTCCTGGCCTCCCTCACGGTATCCACATTTAAAAAAAAAAAAAGTACAGCTTATTTTGCCACTGGTCAGCATTTCAAGAACAAAGAAATACCACTTTTCTTATAAAATTTTTACAGAAGAAAAGGAAAGTGATAAAATGATTTTGGGGGAATTCAAAGCCACACAGACCAAGGAGAGGCAAACTCCACTTGTTTAGGGCATAGTCCAAAAAAAAAAAAAAAAAAAAAAAAAAAAACAGAATTAGGGCTCTGGAAGAATTTAAAGAAACATTTGCCCATTTTATCAGGATGATGAGTGGGCCTCAACTATCTAAACTATTGGAATCATCTTCTGGAAAGAAGAGCTTGTGTTACAGAGACCAGTGAGCCAGTACATGCATCTATATATTTATAAACAACTTACACTCATCTATTCTTATATGTGGACAGGTACCAGAAGTAAAAGCTTTTAAGAGCAGAGTGTCTAAGACTCATTTTTTAAGATTGAGGCTTTGGACTCAGAAGAGCAGGGAAAAACAACCTCCCTGAAGTGAAGATGTGACTTTTAACGATGAAAAATTACAGGCGGAGAGGGTTGGAGAACTGCCATGCTCATCCTCCTGACCCAGCCTGGGCTGAAGCTGACTCAAAATGGTTACATTCCATATTTGATGCTGTTTGAATTAAAGAAGCAAGTTTTCCATTTTCTTCAGTTTATTCTGGCCTAAACTACAGAACACTGTAATGCCATGGTAGTATTGAAGCCATGGGAGTAGCTCACATGGAATTGCTCCTGGTGCGGTGATCTGACTTTGACAGCAGTTAAGTTCCTAAGAGGCTGAACTAGACCTGAGAAGAATCAGGTAGTCCACCCCACAGGCACTGACTGGTTAACACAGGCTCCCCGGGATGTGGATTTGTCTGTATATTAAGACAGAGATAGTCTTGGGAGAGAATTAGGAACTTAGACAAGTCAAGTTATATTTGGTGAACCTACCATCTCTAAAATTAGTATGCTGCTGCTGTTGCTAAGTTGCTTCAGTCATGTCCGACTCTGTGTGACCCCATAGATGGCAGCCCACCAGGCTCCCCTGTCCCTGGGATTCTCCAGGCAAGAACACTGGAGTGGGGTGCCATTGTATAAATTTATATAAATGTTCCAGTCTCTTCCCAGATTCCCGACAATGGACTATTAGGAATTAGATCATTTGTTCTTGCCCATTCTGCCCTCCTTAGTTTGAGGAGAGGCCACGGGAAAGACTGTATGATAAAGACAGGCCCCTGTGGCCATGCTAGGCAGGTGGCTCTGGATGCATTTAGTAGGAAAGGAAATAAGCCAAGAATAGATCATACATTCAGCTATTCTCACTGTCAATCTTTCTTCTGGTATAGTATAGGTTCTTCGGAAGGAGAGTCATTTATGATCCTTTATCAAGTAAAATTTGATGTAAATGACTAGTTTAAATGAAATCAGCCTGATAGCCCAGACCCTGAACTACTAGGGAATGGAAAGGTGTATCTTGGCTGTGCTTCTTGCAGCGTGCCACACTGGGTTTCCTAATATCAAAGCTGACATATAAAAGTGAAAATCTTGAATAATTTTCTAATTTCTTTTATTTTATTAGCTGTATCATGTGGCATGCAGAATCTTTGTAACACAATGGGTTGTACTGAAGTTTATATCATAAGTGCCTGGAGAGCCAAAAAGCTATTCAATTATGAAAATGAAATTTGTTCAGTCACGTTGGACTCTTTGTGACTCCACATTATTATTATTATTTTGTTGTTGTTGCTTGAAAAATGATCATTTTACCAACTGTGAGGTAACAACACATCTCCCCATCAATGTCTAAGAGTGACCTACATGAGTAGCAACAAGACAAGGGTGGATTGGTGCTTCTAATTCTTACCTACAGAGATTTCCCATTTAGTTCTATTTTCAGAGTCAGTTTGATTTATATCCAGGCACATCCGGGATTTGGTTGGATATAAATCAGTGGCTCAGAAATGCTCTTGCAACACTCCACCCTCACAAGTATTCTGCACCTCTTTCTTGATGCCTGATAGAAATCCCCAGCAATGTCTTTCATTCCCCACTAAGCACTATGTTTCAAAAGCTATTGCTCCAAAAGCTATTGCAAGATGAGATCATGCAATGATCTAAATCCACTAGAAGTCAGGAAGGGCTGAGGGGCTGATGGCGACTGCTTCCTGAGAGGGGGCACTGGCAGTGTGTGTTGGGGGTGGCAGGAAGAACAGGATACTAGGGGCCTGAAGGGTTACTCTTGTGCAGAAGTGAGGATCCAGTCGGACTGATGGCAAACTTCTGGCTACGTTACCCAAGAATGTCAAGCTTTAGTAAAACCAGAATTTGACACCAGATCTTCTCTTAGAGGTACTAACATGTTTCCATTTTGACATTTAAAATGGCAAAGAAGACAAATTCCAAGTATGTTCTATTCAGTTTTGTGACTGTAAAGTAAATTTGATTCAGAAGACTTATAACTAAGATTCTGATCATGCAGAATTTTTCAGCAAATACTAAAGGACCATAAAAGTAAATATTAAATTCAGGGAGGTAAAATTTGGCCAGTAAAAATAGACTTTTTTTCCCAATTGACTCAGTATTCAAAAATTCAGATCGGAGAGGTTCAGAAGATCTTCACTTGTAAACACAGTCAAACTGGATTCAAGTGGGGGAGAAATAATTTACTTTTGCCCTGCATGGAGCCCTAGGAGTTAACTGTAGTGGGAAAGACAATGGAGGTTTGAGATAAATCCTCCCCTGGCCAGAGACAAAAATTTAGACCTAAGATTGCATCCAACTTTCTCTCCGTCAAATCCTGCATGATGGAAACTTTTGAGTGAAGACATGAACAAAGGCCACAGGACTGAGATAATCCCTTTCCACCTGTGAAAGCGGGTCTGCTCCCGCTCCTGTCAATTCGGGGTGGTTGCCCAGACTGCGACTGTGGGGGCACAGCCATGGGAGGATTAGGTCTGAGTTGCCAGGCAGACCAGATAATTCCCTTTAACAGCTTGAGGCCCAGGAATCATTTCCTATTGGATGCAAAGCTCTTCAGGGAGGAACGAAATCTTTGGTCTCCCAGGAGGTCTCAGCATCTCTCGTGGCCAGTCGTTGTCCTGGGACATTAGGAGTTTTTCTTGTTTGTGGAAGATCTCTGTTGTGAGTGTGCTCTGCACACCCCCAGCGCAGCCTGCTGGGGAGGAAGAGGCTCAATTTTCAAGTCCTTCTGCCACTCCCTTTGAAACAGGACTGGTTTGAAAGGGCCTGAGGATTTACTTCCTGGCTGGGACTTCAAAGCATAGAGGAATGCTTGATGTAGTGCTCCAATGCCTACAGGTCTATTTTATTGTTATAAAATAAGGGCAAGTTGGCCACGTGTTTATAAACACCCCATGGCAACAAACTCACCGGTATGAGGGTGTAGCAGGAGCTACACCTGCACAGGAGGTGGAAATGGGGAGTGGGTTTAGCCTCAGGGCTCCAAGCCCAAGCTGGGCGGACTCAGTCCCGCTGAGGAAGTGTTTCTGGGGCACCTGAGAGGCAGCACCCTTTCCTCAATGCTGGAGCACAGTGCATTTATTTCCTCGGAAAGGGTAGCTGGCTGCACGACTGTGTGCCATGTTGACACATTCTGAGCATGTAAGACAAACGTGGGATTCAGAGGGCCGCCAGGGCATTGGGGAAAGAGGTCAGCATCACGGTTAATGAGACCAAAGCTTAGACCTTCATTGGCCCACCAAGTGGTCAGATTGCAGGGCAGGATTCGAGGGTGCTATGTGTGCAGGTCCCAGCCCCAGAAAGAGCTGGCTCAGTGCATTTGTTTAAAATAAGTACTTCATTTTCTATGAGCAGCAGAAGAGGAAAAGGGCAAACAGAAGTAACAGAATAGAAAAGCAGAAGAAAATAGAAAGGTAAAATAGCGAGAAAATGAGCCAAGGGTGGTCTTGGTTTAAGTGCCCTGAGCTTGGCTTCAAGCAGGGCCTCAAGTGCACTTGATATTTGAGGCCAGACCCTCCAGGAAAAGGGAAGGGAGGGAAGCAAGAAGAGGGAGGGAACTGCGCCAAGATGGAGTCCAGCCTCAGCCAGATCCCTGGGAGCACCGTAGCGTGCCCTGAACGGAGGAAGGAGGACCAGCTCTTTACACTCCGGGTGGCTCAACTAAGTGGAACTTTCTGGGTGGCAGAGGGGCAAGGAGGTCACACCCTTCAGGCTGATGGTTCCTCCTGGGGGCAGTTCTCTTGAGGAGGGCAGCCAATACCCCCAGCAGCTGGCAGACGGGTATACAAGCCAGTAAAGGGATCTGGGAGGATGCCAAGAGCAGCCTCTCCTGGGCCTTAGTGGGGACACACAGAGGTTATTCACATTGCCAGGAAGAGTCTATTCATTTCTCATTTTTTTTATTCATCCCTGTGTGGGATGGATTCATGTAGGATAGAACAATGGATTTCAAAACATTGGTCCCCTGGAAGACTGTATCTGAATTTCCCAAAGAACTTTTTTGAGAAATACAGATGGCCAAGCCCTGTCCTCATGAATTGTGATTCAGGACATTTGGGATGGAATTGGGCAGTCCACATTAAAAAAATTCCCCTTCTTTGGTAATTCTACCTCTAAGTATATACCCAGAGAAAACGTCCCACATCACAGGGAGATAGGCTGAAGGAAGCTTGTTGAAGCACTACTTGTGATAGTGAGAAATGAAACACCCAGAGTCCACTCATGAGGAAAGAGTGAAATGAATTATGATGTAGTCATTCCATAGAGTACCATGTGCTGTGTGCTAAGTTGCTTTAGTTGTATCCAACTCCTTGTGACCCCATGGACTATAGCCCACCAGGTTTATCTGTCCACAGGGATTCTCCAGGCAAGATTACAGAAGGGGGTTGCCATTTCCTCCTCCATAGAATACTTTACATTAGTTAATATGAGTAAGGTATCTCAGTGTAGATCCACAGTGATAAATATAGAAAACCAGAATTGATGCTTTTGAACTGTGGGTTGGAGAAGACTCTTGAGAGTCCCTTGGACTGCAAGGAGATCCAACCAGTCCATTCTGAAGGAGATCAGCCCTGGGATTTCTTTGGAAAGAATGATGCTAAAGCTGAAACTCCAGTACTTTGGCCACCTCATGTGAAGAGTTGACTCATTGGAAAAGACCCTGATGCCGGGAGGGATCGGGGGCAGGAGGAGAAGGGGACGACAGAGGATGAGATGGCTGGATGGCATCACCGACTCGATGGATGTGAGTGTGAGTGAACTCCCGGAGTTGGTGATGGACAGGGAGGCCTGGCGTGCTGCAATTCACATGGGGTCGCAAAGAGTCGGACATGACTGAGCAACTGAACTGAACTGAACTGAAAAGACTCTAACAAAATGCAAATAATCATCACCTGAAATGTAATCTCATCAGAAAGGTTTTCTTTGTTTTTTCTTACATAGGATGGTCCTTTTCCCCATTACTGTTCTCTCCTAAACTTGCTTTGTCGTGTGTGTGTGTATACATGTATGTAGAGTTTATCAGCTATCTCTATTCTTCCATTTCCTCCACTAGGCTATTTTACATTATTCTTAAGTATTCCATCCCATTCCATTCCATTGTATTTTATTTTATTTTTTGGCCACAGTGCATGGCATGCAGGATCTCAGTTCCCTGATTAGGGATCAAACTTGTACCCACTGAAGTGGAAGCATAGGGTTAAGACCTGGACCACAGGCAAGTCCTGATAGTCTGTAAGTTCTCCTTCAGCCCTACGCAAACTTCCTAGAAAAGTCTCTTGGGTGAATAACGTGTTTTGTGATGATCAGCAAGTCTGTGGGACCACAGACATGTAGCAGAGGACACACTGCAGAATTCAGTTTGACCTAAAGTTTAGTCTCAAGAGAACTAGGTTAATCCAACTGATTAGTCGAGTTTTAAATTTGATACTTTGTAATCAAACAGCTTCAGCTAAAAAGCAAATCAAGCAAATTAAAACACTGTCTTTCACACGTGCAGCCACACACACACACACACACATACACACACACCCCGTAATCAAGAGTTGAGTCATCTTAGGCCTTATTTTAACATTCTCAGATTAGATGAGCAGATGCATGCCCTCCTCTGTCCCACGTTCTAAAGTTAATCTTCTCAGTAAGTGGATCCAGCAGTGGAATGAAAGTGATTCTCATTGAGCCAGAGATGACATTGGGTTGAAGTGTTTACACTGAGTCATTTAGAATGGATTATTTAAAGGGGAAAAAAGCATTGTATACAGTCCACCTGTATTGGAAGGACTTAAGGAGCAGTAAAGAAACACAAAATCACAACAAAACAACAGAAAAAATTTTTTTATACAGAACACTTCAAAAAAGAGATTGTTCTGCTCAATGTTTTGTGTGAGCCTGGATGGGTGGAGAGAATGGATACATGTATATGTATTGCTAAGTCCCTTTGCTATTCATCTGAAACTATCACAACATTGTTAATTGGCTATTGTTGTTTAGTTGCTAAATTGTGTCTGATTCTTTTGTGATCCCATGGACTGTGGCCTGCCAGGCTTCTCTGTCCATGGGATTTCCCAAGCAAGAATACTGAAGTGGGTTGCCATTTCCTTCTCCAGAGGATCTTCCCATCCCAGGGATTGAACCTGCAGCTCCTACTTTGGCAGGTGGATTCCGCACCACTGAGCCACCAGTGAAGTCCAGTCAGCTATACTCCAATATAAAATAAAAAGTCTTTTTTAAAAGGAAATTTCTGGTGAACCTTATGAGTTTCTCACAATACACAGCAGAGATGATTCTGAGTTTATAACTTGTTGGAGATAAAATTCAAGGAATATAAATGCAACCACTCCTCCAACTACTACTCCTTTTTTTCATATTAAAAAAAAAACTTCTTTTCATATATAAGTCTTATCAACTTCTACAGCACAATCAAATGCCTCAATTTAACTAACAGAAAATCAGATATAGGCATGCAACTAATAATGGGCTCTTTGCTTATTTATCTTGATATGCAAGGGAGAAACCAGTGGGGTCCAGTCCTAAATTTGAGGAGGTGTTTCTATTAAAACATTTTTTTAATGAAAAAAAAAAGTTAGCAATGCCTGCTATTTAAAAATTGTATTGTTTTCATTGTTGAGTTGGTCTCACTGTCTACAACACCTTGTAAGAGTAACCTGGTACAGATCCCAACTTCTATTCTAGAAAATAAATGTCAGAGTCAGGTGAAGTAAAATTTAGGTCAACAGTCTTCAGCCAGCAACATATAGGCCTGCATTATTTTTTACATACTCTATTGGCTCAGAGGTTAATGCGTCTGCCTGGAATGCGAGAGACCCGGGTTCTAATCCCTGGGTCAGGAAGATACCCTGGAGAAGGAAATGGCAACCCACTTCAGTACTCTTGCTTGGAGAATCCCATGAAGGGAGGAGCCTGGCAAGCTACAGTCCATAGGGTCGCAAAGAGTCGGACACAACTGAGCGACTTCACTCACTCACTCACTCACTCACTCATTGGGAAACCAAAGCGGAAAAATAAACTAGAGAGGGAAGAGGATGAAAGAGAAAGGTGGTGAAGTGTTGATTACTAACCTTTGAACCTCCAGACGACTTTGTTATTTCCAAAGCCCCACCACCAACATGGATCCTAGGTTTTCCCGTGGCAGATTCATGTTGATGTATGGCGAAACCAATACAATATTGTAAAGTAATTAGCCTCTAAATAAAATAAATAAATTAAAAAAAATAAAACAAACAAAACATCTTTTGCTATTAATTTTTCTATTTTTATTATTTCAAAAAAGACATATATAAATCCCGGTCAGTGCTTATAATCAAAATGAGATGAGATGATAAAATCTCAACTCAAAGCAAAGAAACTTTATTGAATTGTCTTCAACCACATCACAGACAAATGTGTGATTCCTTTTAGGTTTTTCTGCTTGTTTATTTATTTATTTATTTTTTTACTTGAAAATTAGGAAGAAGCAGCATCTGTCTTGAAGACCTCAAGAGCACAAGGTAGCGACTTTCCTGGTGGTCTGGTGGCTAAGACTCTGTGCTCCAAGTGCAGGCAGCCTGGGTTTGATCCCTGGTCAGGGGACTAAGATCCCCCATGCTGCACCTAAGAGATTGCATGCCACAACTAAACATCCCACTGCTGCATCTAAGACCTGGAACAGCCAAATAAAAAAAATTTTTTTTAAAGGAGTACAAGGTAAACGAATACCAGGAAGAATGAGTGTAAGGAACCAAAAGGCAAAGGCATTTGAGCACTAACTTTCTTGGAGTTAGCACTAACTTTCTATCCATCAAGGTTGACTGCATATGCTCACATTGCAGAAAGACAGATAGGCAAATAGATTGGAATAGCAAAGGGTCTAGCAAGGGAGAAAATAAAGAGAAATGGAATAAGGAACAAGGGAGTTGATGAGGAAGAATCCTCTGTCATAGACATTTCTAGTACCATTGATGACCCCAGTATGAGAGTTTACCTGCCTTTAATTGTAGCAGTGCTGACCCTAGGGATATGTACCTTAACTTGTTAATAATTTGTTTCAGACATTTCTTCCTTAAACTTTATTTTCAGCACATCTTCCTATTCTGGAATGGATTGCCATTTCCCTCTCCAGGGGATCTTCCTGACCCAGGGATGGAACTCATTTCTCCTGCATTGCAGGCAGATTCTTTATTGCTGAACCACCAGGGAAACCCATTCAAACAGAAGGCCAACATTATAAAACATCTTATAACTAAGAGTCTGAATCTATGAAAGTCACCTAACAGTCATGTCTACCATTTTCCAAAGACCCTGAATTATGTGAAATACCTTAAACAACACCCTTCAAGGTATATATGGTCATCTGATTTACCCAAACAGTAGTGATCACTCAAAGTCTACTTGATCTCTCTCAAGATGTTCTAGTTTCCATAATATAAGGATAAAACAAAGGTTATATATCTTCTGGAAATGGTTGGGTTGATATTAAACATGTTTCTCTACTGCCTGACTTCTCCAAGTCTTTAAGAGACCAAATGAAAATGAAAGTACTCAGTCGTGTCTGACTATTTGTGACCCCATGGACTGTAGCCCACCAGGCTCCTCTGTCCATGGAATTCTCCAGGCAAGAATACTGGAGTGGGTTGCCATTTCCTTCTCCAGGGGATCTTCCTGACCCAGGGATTGAACCCAGGTCTCCCACGTTGCAGGCAGACACTTCATCGACTGAGCCACCAGGGAACCCAAAGGGTACTGTGAATGCACAAGACTGAACCACAGTATGTGGTGTTTCTCTCACCTCTCTGCACAGAGAGCTGCTGGGTTTTGGAGCCTGTCTCAAGACCCGTGTGCCAGAGACTACACTTGAGGAAACACAGATGCAGAACTTCAACAGTATGTTGAATCATACTTCGAACAGAGGATATGCTTCCCTGATCATACAAACGGATGCTTTTCTCTTTGAAATGAGACTCCCCTACCCAATCTGTATAAAAAGTGAAGGAGGAAGGATTCTTTAAGACAACGTTTTCTTGGGCAAGTCAGATCCCACTGAATCCCACTGTAGTTGTCAAAGGGGTCCCTCAGTATCCGAATTTGCTTTTCCCTTGAGAGCAATACAGTGTGTGTTGCCAAATATTGCTTGGTAAGAGCTGATGCCAGTGTTCAAGTGGGAGGGGATATAGGTAAAAACCTATGGCTGATTCATGTTGAGGTTTGGTAGACACCAACACAAAGCAGCAAAATAATTATCCTTCAATTAGAAATAAATAAATTTTAAATAATAATATAAATTGAGAAAGAAGAATGAGGAGGATGATTGAAGAAGTAGATACTGAGGCAGAAACATCATTTTTAGCACATGAAGCTCCTTGAGAAAATAAAGGGAAATTTAAAAAATGAAAGAAAAATAAGTATAGTAATTATAGTACTTATTTAGAATTCAGAACCAGATAGTATTTATTATTTTACTCTACTATAGATACTTTTGGATTTTTATAGCCACTTATTTCTTCAGGTGTAGTTCTAAAGACTCATTTTTAAAACATTTTCACTGTTTTACAATCTGCTTTAGTTAAGGTGGAAATATAGAATATTATGATCACTAGATCATGCACTATAATAAAAAATTGATTTCAAGTAAAAAATAAAAAAGAGGTGATGCTGGACTTCCCTGATGGTCCAGTGGTTAAGAATTCACCTGCTAATGCAGGGGACACAGGTTCAATCCCTGGTCCTGGAAAACCTCAACATGCCATGGAGCAGCTAAACCCAAGTGCCACAGCTGCTGAGCCTGCCTGCCCCAGCACTCATGCTCCCAGCAAGAGAAGCCGCTGCAACAAGAAGCCCCACAGCTGGAGAGCAGCCCTGGCTTACCACTACTAGACAAAAGCCTGCGCGCAGCAACAGGGACCTGGAGTAGCCAAAAGTAAGTGAAAATTGAAAAAAAAAAAAGAAATTAAAGAGCTGATGTTATACAGCTAAATCTTCCAACCATTTTTAACTATACAAATGCATCTTGCCCCCAACAACAATGATAAAGCCAGCAAGCTTCCTTTGAACTTTAAACTGAGTTACATTTCAAAGAGTTCAGGAGCACCTCCCAACCTTAGCATCCCTGAGGTTTGGGCTCTAAATGTGCCCAGTGAGTCGCTAAAAGCGCCCTCTGACCCAGAGCTCTGTTTCCTTTAGATACTGAAGTCCAATAAAACGGCTTTATAGCCATGGAGGAAATGAACAGGCTGTTGTTCTCAAAGAATGTGAAGGCCTCACCTGTGCCCTGGAGATAGGAGCTTTATGAGTCCCGGGGAACAGGGACAGCCCCGGATGTGCGCTGTCTCCAGAGAAACAAGTTGACCCGAGGTTTTTCCTGATGAAACCCTGCCACATGTCATTGCATTGCTTATTTCTTTGGCATGTTTTATATTCTCTGGTGTCATTCAGCAGTTTCATGAGAGCACAACAATGGATCGAGAAGTAATAAAAGAAATTCTTCCCGTTCTTTAAGGTATGAGTCATCTGTACCATCTAAACCTTTGGTCAATGTCTGAATAGAAGAGACAATGTATATTTTGTGGGGGCAGGGGTGGGGTGGTTAATGTGGGGAGAGTTGTCAAATGAGGTGCTTCTATTAAGTAAAGAAAGATGGTTAGGGGTGCATTAACACTCACGATGTGGTTTGATAGTGTTTTCTCTCACCCAGGTGCCAGTGCTGCAGGAGTGAACCACGAATTCGTGACAGTTGTCAATATCAGGTCCTAAGAGCAAGGCATCTGATGGTTTTAAGTAAGCCGTCCATGCATTATGGCAACTATTTTAGAAACAGTAACACAAGTTCATATTTACTGAGAATCTATTCAGTGCAGCCCCTCTGCTAAATGCTTTACGTGTGTTCAGTCCTTCACTATGCTTAGTGGCACCTTGCAGTAGGGGCTTCCCAGGTGGCTCAGTGGCAAAGAATCCTCCTACCAACACTAGTTCGATCCCTGAGTCAGGAAAGTCCCCTGGAGAAGGAAATGGCAACCTACTCTAATATTCTTGCCTGCGAAATCCCATGGACAGAGGAGCCTGGGGGGTCACAAAAGATTAAGACATGACTTAGCAACTAAACAGCAACAACCATGCAATAGATGTGAAGGATTGTGTAAAACAAGTGCAATTCACTGTCCCATGTGTCCTCACCCTCTTCCAGTGTGACTTGGCCATTTTGCATCGAGAGGTCTATATCCTTGCCTTCTGAATCTGGGCTCACTCCCTTATGGCCCTTTGGTTAGCCAGGCAACTTGGAAGCTGGGTGGTCTAAGGTGGCCCTGACTGGGATGGTTCCTTGCCTCCATGGGGTCTCTCAGCCTTCAGGTGACTAACTTGGATTATTTACATGGCTGAACAGCATCTAAGATAAGGAGTAAAAATGCAAGAAATGCAAGATCTTTCTGAGGTCCAGACTCATAGCTGACACAACAATATTTCTAAAGGCTATCGGACAGAGAAAGTCATAATGGCCAACTCTGATGGAAGGCATAATTGAATCCAGGAATAAGATTTAGAGTTTTGTTCTTTGGTCAACATGCTCAGAAAATCATGGTAACCACCCAACGGGGCTATTTCCTAATCCCCGTCTGCTAGGAGCGCCCCTGTGTTTGCTCATTATGGAGTTGATGGCTTATTCACTTCCCTGCTTAGGGGCCATTGGGAATTCCCAGAGCAACTTCTCAGAAGCCATACTTGCTCATGACTTAAGAAGGAAAGGCCTGCAGTGTCTAAAATAGTTATAAAATGTCTGTGTGATTCCAGTGGGGTCTGCTTTTTTCTTTCCCTTCCCCACCTCCCCTCAACTCTGCCGTGTTTTATTTTATGGCCACTGCAAGCTTATGCTGGAACAGCAGGTTGAAATGCTTTTCCAGCACTTTGATTGCCACCATGAAAACAAAGTGCTTTCTGGCGTTGGGTAGACACAATGTCTGAGAATTATTATAGTCAGTCTTTGCCTGTGATTCAATGAAGCTCCCCAATTTCACAGCAAGCACCGTAGCAGACTTCCCAATTCACAGCCCAGCATACATGTAAGATTCCTTGGAGTATCTTTAAGATCTTGGATCATATAAAACAGTTCCCTCCCATAAAAGCACACACAAACTTACCATTGTTGAGTGTTTTTTAAGTAGAATCAGAAACAAATCTGTGACCTTGTGGCCCTGAGGTGGGAACACTATCTATAAAGTTGCCCAGACATTTTGCTTGTCAGTAGGATGTTTTCATTGAACATGGGTATTAAAAAGGAAGGAGCCAGGATAGGCCAACATTTTTTACATGCCACAGCTCACTTTATACATTTTAAACCTTGTTAACATTTTCTAACAAGAAAGTTAAGAACTTGGAGCTATAAAAATAGGAATGCCTTGCTAACTAAATAAATATATGTGTGAACCCTGGGTTCTGCTCCCTGGTCTGGACTGGCTTGTGATCATGCAAAAGGACAAAGAAAAAAAGGAAAAAGAAGCCTAGCTTTGGCTTGTAAAAATCTCTAATAAGTCCTTGGAGTTTCCTTTCCCTTGCACGTTTCTCAGAGTTTCTGTTAATTTCATCCTTTGCAGAATTCAAATTCACAGGAGTAATTTAGTTATTCAGTAACAAATAAATATTTGGAGAATTCTAAAGCATTTAGAGTTGCCCTTGAAAAATCAGCAAAATCACACTGAGAATGTGAAACAGCAGGGAGAAGTGAGTCCTGGCCAAAGATAAGGTTTTCACTTTTGGAAAAAGAATCACTTGGGACCTCCTTCTCCCCTAGCATTTTTCATCAGCTTCTATCTGTATATATTTTCTTGGGCTTATAAACCATTTCCTCTTTTCTGTTTCCTGCTTCCCAGTCTAGACTCTGTCACTTCCTTGCAGTAAACAGCTTCCTTGCAGGCGGCTAGTACCATTATTGTTTTATTTAGAATAAATGAACTCATGGGTCTTCACTGAGAAGCTGCAGCACTTGTTTCTCCCTCTGTTTCTCTGTCTCTGTTAATCCACTCATTTTCAAGGTTCAAAGACATGTAAACTAACAATATATTGAAGGTAGTAAGCTAGAGAATACGAAATAAATTTATAGTGAAATCAGGGGCAGTTTGAATGAATACATCTTTGGCAGAAAATTACTGTGTTGACTATTAATTGGTCTGCTAATGAAAGTTAATTTTACTCTGTTTAAAGTCTGTTTCCAACTTAACTTCTCTGAGTTGGTCAAAAAAAAAAAAAAAAAGGCCTGGTCCACGGTAGACCATAAAGAAAGCTGAGAGCTGAAGAATTGATGCTTTTGAACTGTGATGTTGGAGAAAACTCTTGAAAGATCCTCGGACTACAAGGAGATCCAACCAGTCCACCCTAAAGGACATCAATCCTGAATACTCATTTGAAGGACTGATGCTGAAGTTGAAACTCCAAACCTGAGTTTGGAGGCCACCTGATGAGAAGAACCGATTCAGGAAAAGAGCCTGATGCTGGGAAAGATTGAAGGCAGGAGGAGACAGGGATGACAGAGGATGAGATGGTTGGATGGCATCACTGACTCAATGGACATGAACTTGAGTAAACTCCATGAGTTGGTGATGGACAGGGAAGCCTGGCATGGGGTCACATGCAGTCCATGGGGTCACAAAGAGTCAGACAAGATGGAACAACTGAACTGAACTGAACTGAGGGCAGTACCAGAATTCAGGGAAGTCAAGCAATGTCAAAGCCTTTAATTCAGATACCTGCATGCACATTATTTTTTTTTAATTTTATTTTATTTTTAAACTTTACATAATTGTATTAGTTTTGCCAAATATCAAATATAGAAAAGGCAGCTGACACTTATCACCTTAGGAGAGAGGCATTACCCTCTGCATTCTGTAGATGAGGAGACAAGTTCTGAGATGTCAAAACTGACCTCCCCAAGGCCACACAGTTAAGAAGCCTCTGAGCTGATATTTGAATGCAGGCTGTCCTTGCCTTCTGACCTCCTCAGGCACCACAATAGGGAAAATATTGCCTGGTCTTTCTTCCTCAGTCTACACAGAATGTCTCGGGGGTCCACCATCTCAGCACTGAGAAACCTTAAATCCATTGTCTCCTCTCAACAGCTTTGCCATCTGCTCACAGCAGATAGCTGCCTGTTCCTTTCCCCATGGGGCATCATCTTTATCTTCACCTCCCATCCCCTGCCTGAGAGAAATCCCTTTCAAAGTAGGGCCAGCCTTTAGCCTTTGCCTCTATTTCACTCAGGAATCCTCTCTCCTCCACTGTGCTTTTAGAAACAAAATCCTATCTCCCTCCAAGGCTCGTTCTGCTTTCCTTCCTACTCCAGCCCCTATTGCCACAGATTGTCTTGAGGTGATGTGACACTGGATTCCAGCCACTGGTCTTCCCATAAGGATATCCTAGTACGGAGACCTTTCCATCTACCAGCAGCCACTCCTCCCCTCTGGACAGTGTCTCCAGGTAGGAGTTTCTTTGCGGGTGGAGCAGGGAAGGGCCGACAGGACATCTGCTGTCTCACAGAGGACCTCTGGCATCCTTTGCTTTGTCACTCGAAGGTCTTCAGTTTCCACTTAGCACCCAAGTCCTGCTTCTTATGTTGTATGTAGCCCGAGGTGAATTTCTGTGTGGGTCCGGAACAACTTCCCAAGGTGCCCTCATGTTCTTGAGGCAGTGGGTGGCTGCCTCCTTTCACTTCTTGATGTGTAGGGACAAAGAGTTATGGAGACTTGTGAAAACTTGGAATTGGTCTCAGAAAGCAATGCCTGAACCTTAGGGGAGTGCTCTACAGCTGTGTGGCCTGAGGCCATGGTCTCTCAAGGAAGAGCTTGAGAAGGGAATTGGAGTGTATGTGATTCATCACAGGATGTCTCTCAGGATAAAGAGAGCAAGTGAAGCAGAGGAGGCAGAAGAAGGAACTAGGATGTGGTCTCAACTAAAATCTAGTCTCCATCTGATCCCTTGGGGAGCTCTGGAGCTGGGGTTACACTCAAACTGGTCTTACCTGGAGACAAGGAGCTGGCCGTTGATTACCCCTAACAGTTAGATGTTAGCTGCAGAATGCCCCAGGCTGAGGAAATAAACATCAAGGGAAGTGGGCACTTTTGCTCAAGAGCAATCCTTCAGAAAAGAGTGGTGGACAGAAAGAGCACTTAGCATTGGACACTTACAGAAGCTAGAGTTTGGATGCACTGGTTAGGTAAAGGGGATATCTTGGTAAACAAGAATGTTCACTGCACACTTCATAAGAACTTAGCTTTCCCATGAGGAGTCCTTCAGAGATTGGCACCTTGGTTCATTCCTAGAAAACCCTCAATTTAGCTCTAGTAAGCCTGAGAAGCACTCATCCAGGCTGGATGAAGCACAGGCTTCCCAGGAGAAATATTAATAACCTCAGATATGCAGATGACACCACTCTTCTGGCAGAAGGCAAAGAGGAACTGAAGAGCCTCTTGATGAAAGTGAAAGAGGAGAGTGAAAAACAGTTGGCTTAAAACTCAACATTCAAAAACCTAAGATCATAAGATCCAGTCCCATTACTTCATGGCAAATAGATGGGGAAACAGTGACAGACTTTATTTTCTTGGGCTCCAAAATCACTGCAGATGGTGAATGCAGCCATGAAATTAAAAGATGCTTGCTCCTTGGAAGAAAAGTTATGACCAACCTAGACAGCATATTAAAAACCAGAGATATTAATTTGCCAACATAGTCCATCTAATCAAAGCTATGGTTTTTCCAGTAGTCATGTATGGATATGAGAGTTGAACTATAAATAAAGCTGAGAGCCAAAGAATTGATGCTTTTGAATTGTGGTGTTGGGGAAGATGTTTGAAGAGTCCCTTGGACTGCAAGGAGATCCAACCAGTCAATCCTAAAGGAAATCAGTCCTGAATATTCATTGGAAGGACTGATGCTGAAACTGAAACTCCAATCCTTTGGCTACCTGATGCAAAGAACTGACTCATTAGAAAAGACCCTCATGCTGGGAAAGATTGAAGGCAGGAGGAGAAGGGGATGAAAGAGGATGAGATGGATGGCATCATGGACTTGATGGACATAAGTTTGAGCAAGACCCAGGAGTTGATGATGGACAGGGTAGCCTGGCGTGCTGCAGTCCATGGGGTCACAAACAGTCAGACAGACTGAGTGACTGAACTGAACTGAGAACGCTGGGTTATATGGTTTATTTGTCATGGAGTATCTGCATTCCATATTGGATTGCTTACATAAAGTCTTATCTTCTCCAGAAAAGACATTTAGTAGGCAGATATTTAATTAAAAATATTGGAATGAAGAAGAAAAATAAATTAGTATACAATGACTCTCTACAGTATTTGACTCAAGTTGGGCCAAATGCTAAGAAAATATATTAACTGTTATTTATGACTCAGTAGTTGATCTTATTATGATAGGAAATCACAGAACTACAAAACAGAAAGGGGTCTTTGTTGTTTTTATTGTTCAGTTGCTAAATCGTGTCTGTCTCTGCAACCCCATGGACTGAAGCACTCCAGGCTTCTCTGTCCTCCACTATCTCCTGAAGTTTGCTCAGATTCATGTCCATTGAGTCCGTGATGCTATCGAACCATCTTATACTGTCACCCGCTTCTCCTTCTGCCCTCAGTATTTCCAAGTGCCAGGGTCTTTTCCAATGAGTTGGCTCTTTGGATCAGGTGGCCAAAGTATTGGAGCTTCAGCTCCAGCAGCAGTCTTTCCAGCGAATAATCAGGGTTGATTTCCTTTCAGATTGACTGGTTGGCTCTCCTTGCAGTTCAAGGGACTCTCAAGAGTCTTCTCCAGTACCACCATTTGAAAGCATCGATTTGGAGTTCAGTCTTCTTTATGGTCCAGTTCTCACATCCATACATGACTACTGGAAAAAGAGATTTGTCTACATGGACCTTTGTCAGCAAAGTGATGCCTCTGATTTTTAATATGCTGTCTAGGTTTGGCATAGCTTTCCTTTCAAGGAGCAAGTGTCTTTTAATTTTATGGTTGCAGTCACCATTAGCAGCAATTTTGGAGCCCAAGTAAAGAAATTCTGTCACTGCTTCCACTTTTTCCCCTTCTATTTGCCATGATGTGATAGGACCAGATACCATGATCTTCGTTTTTATAATGCTGAGTTTCAAACCAGTTATTTTGCTTTCTTATTTCACCCTCATCAAGAGACTCTTTAGCTCTTCTTGACTTTCTGCCATTAGAGTGGTATTATCTGCATATCTGAAATTACTGATATTTCTCCTGGCAATCTTGATTCAAGCTTGTGATTCATCCAGCCTGGAATTTCACATAATGTACTCTGCATGTAAGTTAAATAAGTAGGGTGACAATATACAGCCTTGTTGTACTCCTTTCTTAGCTTGGAATCAGTCCTTTGTTCCATATCTGCTTCTGACTGTTGCTTCTTGACCCGCATACAGGTTTCTCAGGAGATAGGTAAGGTGGTCTACTGTAACCCTCTCATTTTACAGATAAGAAAACCAGGACCCACAGAGGTCAAGGTCTTATGAACTGTGGTTTTGTGTGTCTTCCTTCCTCTGTGATGGTAAGTGTACTAATGAGCAGACCAAATAGCTTTGTTTGGTTCACTTACACATATTTGAAAGAGCCCTTGCATCTGGAAGGCCCATCAGATGGGAACTGATCCCTCTGGGGTGGTGGTAACTTGACTAAGAATTTTGCTATGATCAAAGCATCCTTGGAGCCATTAGCTCTAAAGAGCAATACCCTGTTTAAATTTGTGGAAGACTTTTTAACAGTGCTCTAAGTTCCCATATCAGATTCTACTCTTCTAAATCTCACCTTGGCTGTGACCTCAGCATTCTCATGTGTAAAATTAAGCCACTGATGCCCACCCTCACAGAATGACAGAGTGGCCCTGAGGTTCCCCTAAATAGTAGAAAGATAAAGTCCTGTAAATCTAAGAGGGTGATTCAGTATCCTCACTTATTTAGAGTCTTCACTTTACTTATTGACAAACAAGCTCAGAGCAATTAAGAGAATTCTCTAGGGTTACAAGGAGGGATTAGACATAATCTCTGATGTAATCAGGTTCCCTCAGGGTGGCTTTTTGAACTAAGCAGAATTATATAAAACTTGAGATATAAGGGCAAAATCACATACAGCCAATCCCCACTAGAAAAGTCTTAAATTTACAGAGCGCCTGACTCCATGTTTTCACTTTGATGGACCCCATGGGATTGATTCCAAGGAGGTTAGCTGCAGATCCATCTCCCACTTTGCTTATGATGAAAAGATTGTTTGGACTTTCTCACCTGGCTCTGGAATATTATTATGTAAGTCAAAAGTGTTTTAGAGTCAAATGCTAGGTGACTTCAACACTAAAGGGAAGCTCCATGCTCCATCCCAATTACCATTATACCAGGCAACACTGAAAGTCACCCTAAGCTCCTGTCCCCACCAAACCTTGGGCGGGTCCCTTCCATGCCATTTATATCCAGCCATCAGACCTGGCAGGCTCTCCCCAACTCAAAGGTGTCATTACTATTTGGTTATTTCTTCAAGGAAAACAAGAAAGGCTGAAGACCAGCATGTCTTCTCATGATAAATCACAATCATTAGCTTATTGTGCCATATGGCTAATAGATATTATTCTATTCTTTGTAAATGGTGATTTGATGGATGGATGAATGAATGAGAGTTTATAGAAGAACCAACCCTATCTACTAAGAGAGCTGCCTGTAGTTGAGGGAATCTGTTCAATATTAGATCATTGTCCAATGCAGATTTAAGGCCAAGCCAACAAGGAGTGGGTCTTTAATATTTACAAATATGCTGTCTCCAAGGTATGGTTTTGATAACTTGCTCCTGCCAGAAAATAAATAGAAGGTCTTTACTCAATATATCTTAACAGGAGCCAAAGTCATGCTATTCCCTCAACCAATCCCTGATTCAATGTAACATATTTAAATCAAGTGAGACTTTGAAATATACATTATTTCTGTCTGTTTTCTATGTTTCTTCTTAGAAATGTTGAAAGAGATAGGATATAAGCTATGATTTGCCAAATTTGCTTAATTTACATTTGATCCTGATTAAGATCTTGGGATTAGATGCAAACGGAACGCAAATAGATTCCGTGAAATCAAGTCTTTAGGGAACAAAACTTGCTGCCCCAAGATGTGTCTCTATAGCTTGAGGATTAGTTTGGACGGATTGCTTTTAAGAAACAAAAGACTCAGAAAGAGTTTTTATCTTCTTTCCTTAACTCCACCCTACCCTTTGCAACATGCCTTTGAGCAACTCCTGTTAACAAGCATAGTCTATGTGCCCACCCCTGGAATCTGGCCTGGCCTCATGACTTGTTCTGACCAACAGAAAGTAGTAAAGTGATGGGCTTTGAGCCCAGGCCTCCCCAGGCCTTTCATGTCTTGCTCTTCCAAAAAATTCCTTCCTCATGAAGAAGCCTGGGGCTAGCCTTCTAGAGAGTGAGAGACCACATGGAGGAGAAGTTATCTTAGTCAAGACCACTTAAGACCAGTGACCCCTGTGTACATTAGACCATCCATTTAAGATCAGCAGAGCTGCCTGCTGCTTCTACAGCCGACCACAACTGCATCAGTGAGCTCAGCCAAGAAGAAGAACCAGCCAGGTAACCCAGAGCCATGGAGACAGCAATAGGTGTTTACTGATTTTTAAGACATTGAGTTTTGGGGTGCTTTGTCATGCAGCAAGAATTATTGACACAGGTAACATAGCTGAAGCGTGGAGTGTAAGGCAGGTTTATTGTATTTAAAAAGTTCTTGATGGCTACAGTTTGGATACTGGAGATTGAACCTGTGAACAGGGTAGGCATTTCACTGCAGAAGAGATGAAATGGGTCCATGATAGCTGAAAGAAGCATTGCATTTTTCCATGCAGCTGTAAATTATAAAATGGCTACCAATGACAGAAAGTTTGAGGAAGACAGATGTTGGATAAAATCTTCCTGGTAGTTCAAGCTGTACAGAAATGGGCAAGGTGCTTCGGACATGTGAGGGGTTTCTTTTCAGTAGGAGTTCAGTGAATCTCAACTACAGAGTGACATCTCCACAGAGATGTACTCACTCTGGAATATGTTGATCATCACTGCTAAGGTTTGAAGTAGTTAAAAAAAAAAAAAAAAGTCCAACCCATACCTGCTTAAACAAATAATACCCAAGATCTCTCAATCTTTAGTTCTCTTTCTCCCTCTTTATTTCTTAGTCTCTCTATCTCTCTCTTCTGTGTTGGATGATTTTCAGACAAGACTTCTTAATGTATAGTGGCCCTAGGCTCTTAAACACAATTTTATGAAATATGTTTCCTGCAAAAAGTCCCAGAATTGAGATCACATTGTCCTGAATTGGGTCACACAGCCATCCCTAAAAAAAAAAAAAATACAAAAAAAAAAACTCACTTCAGTGGTGGGGCTAGCTTGCCTCCAGAAAAGATCAAGTAGGGAAAACTCAGTAATTCAGCATCATCCAAATTATATGGGATGAGAGTGGGGTGAGGTGCTCCCCTAGAGTAAATGTGAGTGCCATCAGCAAAAAACAAAAGTGTATCCTCAACAACAAAAAAAAAAGAATATGTCCTGTACTGGATGTGGTTAGACTGAAGGGTTTTATGATCCTCTCTAACATGTGCTCTGGCTGTTCTTCACAGGGAGAGTGAAGTCAGCCTGAAGGATGTGGACTCACAGATTCAGGGAAGCCAGTCTTCTTGAGGCAATTAGGTTCAACACAGCTCAATTCAACAAATCCCCACTGAGTGCTTAACCTTGTGGAGGTGCTGGGTGAGGCACTTTGTGTGCCCCAGCACATAAGCCCCAATGGTACTTCCCCTCCTGCCGGGCCACTACCTGAAGATGCTGTAATAGGTGTTTGAACCTCCTGGTTTCCTCCCGCATCCTAACTTCCTCTCTGCCATTTGCTGTTTGATTCTGATCTCAAGTGCAGCTGACCGAGTGGATCATATTCTTCATTTCCTCGTATGTAATCATCATTGTCCCACATCTTTATTATTGAATTTGTTTATTCTCTTTCCTACTCTCTATCCTCATTCCCTTCATTCCCGAGGCAACATGACTATATTTAATAAGTAGCTTTTGGTTTATATGTGTTTTTTGGAAAAAATATTTTTATCTATTACATTTAAATTTCCTTCATTTTTATACATTGCATGATTTATATACATATTTATATATAATACATACGTGTATTACATTATATACCACATACATAAATTATTATACTGCCCCTCCCTGTTCTAGATTTTCAATTCACCCAGGTTTATCTGTTTATATCGAGTTTGGTAACTTCTCACTGCTGCAGGTAAACTTTTTCATCCCATAGTTTTTTCAGGAGCCCTAAATGTTAATATCCTTTAAAGCAGTGACTCACTGTTGTATACAAATAACTGAAACAAGTCTCCGCAGGAGACTGCCCTGCACACCCAGAATGGAATGTGGAGTGAGGGAAAAGGCAGATGCGAGGGCCATCAACTCCCCCTCATCACTATCCTCCACAGGGTGGGTCCTCTGAGATTCTAAGAAGAGCTGGCTTATCTACTGACCTTGACAGTGAGCAACAGACCACCTGGTTTTTTCAGAGACAGGGAAACAAACCACAAATCATCTAGAGTTGGAGTCAGAGCTCCAGATCCCAAACCAGCAGCGCATATCAGGGCAAGTCCACTTAAATGAAACTGAAGTGGTTCTGCCCAAGTCTTTCAAAGACTTTTATCTTTCACCCCTTCCTGAACCTCATCAATATGTGTAAGATCTCCCTTTGAATGACAGGAATGAAGAGAAAACACACACACACACACACACACTTTGAAAAAGAATATTGTTTCCAAGGCCTGCCTCCTAAGCCAAAAACAAACAAAAAAAATTTAATGTCTCAATAAGTAGGAGTTATTAAGATACTTATGTAGGAGAACCAGCCATGCACCAAGTCTTCAAAAAGAAGTCCATGGCACCTCTAGTTAGAAATAATTACAAGGAATTCATCATAATTTTGTCTTACAGAGTTGCTCTCCATTGAAACCTGGTTTTGAGGGAGATCAGGTTACCTTGTTACAATGGTCTTTTAAAAGTTGATATATATTTTATGGAAGGCAATGGCACCCCACTCCAGTACTCTTGCCTGGAAAATCCCATGGACGGAGGAGCCTGGTAGGCTCCAGTCCATGGGGTCGTTAAGAGTCGGGCATGACTGAGTGACTTCACTTTCACTTTTCACTTTCATGCATTGGAGAAGGAAATGGCAACCCACTCCAGTGTTCTTGCCTGGAGAATCCCAGGGACAGAGGAGCCTAGTGGGCTGCGGTCTATGGGGTCACACAGAGTCGGACACGGCTGAAGTGACTTAGCAGCAGCATGCACTCACACATACATGTGAACATACTCTGTTGCTAAGTTGGACTTTCTGTAGGCTTATTTCTTAGGTTATACACTATGCTGGATTGAATTTCTGACTCTCATTCTCCATCCCTGCCCATACTCACATCCTTTCTGTGGCCTCACCTTAGGTGGAGTGACTCCTTCCTTACCCTTGATCTGGGGCAGAGTGATCATGTGATTGTGTTGGCCAATGTAATGTGGGTAGAGATATCAGTGTAACAATTCTGAATCTAGGGTGTAATGAGCTGTGCTCAATTACCAGCACTTCTGCCATCCCCGTGAGGAACTTCCCCTGGGCAATTCTCTGACCTCCAGAAGAAACACATAGAGCAGATCAGAGTCTAGTGCTGAGTGAGGAGCTAAGTGAAGCCAGACCTTTAGTTCCAGGAAGGGCTGCAACCAAACCCACAAAAGGTCCACAGACCCCCAGCCAACCCACAGATGCTGGTGAGAATAAATGAATAAATGAGTGAAATGTCATGAATTAGATATTGCTTGCAACATCATCGTCAGTGCTTCAAGTGTCATGGTCTGTTTTCTGACACGTTAAAAAATCTCATCTGAATATAGTTATCACCAGTCTCCATTCATGCTGTAGTCAGGAATATCCCCCAATTTCCATGTATTCTATTTTTTAATATTTATTTTCATATAGTTACTTATTTGGCTGCCAGGTCTTAGGTATGGCCTGTGGTGTCTTTGATCTTGGTTGCAGCGTGTGGGATCTAGTTCCCCAACCAGGAAAGGAACCTTGTCCCCTGCAATGAGAGCTCAGAGTTTTAGTCACAGAACCACCAAGGAAGGCCCATTTATTTTTAAGTAAGTTAAGACAGCATAATAAAAAGCAGAGACATTACTTTGTCAACAAAGGTCCGTCTACTCAAGGATATGGTTTTTCCAGTGGTCATGTATGGATGTGAGAGTTGGACTATAAAGAAAGTGCAGAAGAATTGATGCTTTTGAACTGTGGTGTTGGAGAAGACTCCTGAGAGTCCCTTGGACTGCAAGGAGATCCAACCAGTCCATCCTAAAGGAGATCAGTCCTCACTGTTCATTGGAAGGACTGATGTTGAAGCTGAAACTCCAATACTTTGGCCACCTGATGCAAAGAGCTGACTCATTTGAAAAGACCCTGATGCTGGGAAAGATTGAGAGCAGGAGGAGACGGGGATGACCGAGGATAAGATGGTTGGATGGCATCCCTGATTCAATGGACATGG
The DNA here is from genome assembly GCF_029407905.1 of Bubalus kerabau. Taxonomy (NCBI): domain Eukaryota; kingdom Metazoa; phylum Chordata; class Mammalia; order Artiodactyla; family Bovidae; genus Bubalus; species Bubalus kerabau. The sequence continues at coordinate 5,391,235 of NC_073636.1, forward strand.
GTTTGGGTGGACTCCGGGAGTTGGTGATAGACAGGGAGGCCTGGCATGGGGTCACAAAGAGTCAGACACAACTGAGCGACTGAACTGAACTGATACACTGCTGATCCCAGAGTGTGGCAGAACTGCTCTCAAGAGATTCTGCAAGACAGATCACCTTCCAAAACATTTTTTCTTCAGTTCTTTTGACTACATTAGTGTAGTACAACAGTATGACTACAATTTTGAATTTTGCTGTTATCAGTAGGAAACAAAACCATTTTTCATTGTTTCTTTTAAACATTATTTATTGCAGATATGGAAAGAAATGAAGAATAATGGACCCAATGACTGCCAACTTGTTTTGGAGATGTTATTATTCCTCATGGAGGAGAGGGTGAAGGATGAAACAACAACTGTTCAGGCTTTGGGTCACAGAAGTACCCATAAATCTTCATAAAGGCCATCTCTGATAGGAAAGTGTCCTTCCTCTGGTGAGGTCTGTCTGATGGCATTTCCCTGTCCTGCTGTCAATTGTTAGGGACTTCTCTACATCCCTTAGAACGTTTGTTGTTGTTGTTGTTCAGTCACTAAATCACATCCAACTCTTTGCAACTCCATGGACTGCAGCACACCAGGCTCCTCTGTCCTCCACTATCTCCCAGAATTTCCTCAGATTCATGTCCATTGAGTAGGTGATGCTGGCTAACCATCTCACCCTCTGCTGTCCCCTTTTCCTTTTGCCTTCAATCTTTCCCAGCATCAGGGTCTTTTCCAATGAGTTAGCTCTTCACATCAGGTAGCCAAATTATTCGAGCTTCAGCAACAGTCCTTCCAATGAATATTCAGGGTTGATTTCCTTCAGTATTGACTGGTTTGAGTCAAACCAGTCCAGGGAACTCTCAAGAGTCTTCTCCAGCACCACTGAGCTCTGGAGAATAAGCACCGGCTCTATGGAAGGGACTCTTGTAAACTTTGGGAATGTATGTATAGCTGAGATGAACACAGATAAGTGTTTTTGTTCTTAAGCTTCATTTTACTCATGGGATGTGAACTATAAAGAACTAAAATTTGGTACAATAGTTTCAGAGAGAGCTAAGTGTAATAAAGCAAAGAGAATAGGGTAATGGAGTAGAGAGTTACTTGGGCAAACTGTGAGGTAGTCAGGGAAGGCCTTTTGAAAGAAGACTAGACCTGACATATTCAAAGGGGCAAAGTATAGGAAGATCTGGAGGGAGGGTGTCCCAGGCAGCAGAAGAGCTAGCACGAGACTCTGAAATCAGAAACACAGTTAGAGATCTTGAGGACGAAAATGGTCTGTGTATAATGAGCATAGCAAACAAAGGGAAGAGAATATGAGACCAAGTATTTAGGAGCTTCCCTGGTGGTCCAGTGGTTAAGACTCCACACTTCCACTGCAAGGTGTGTGGGTTTGATCCATGATCAGCGAACTGAAATTCCACACACCATGAGGTGTGGCCAAAATAAAATGAAAAATTCAGCCAAGGACCATACAATAAGGTTGTCAACGCAGGAGTAAAAAATGTGTACTGTATTCTAATGTCAATGGGTAGCATTGGCAGTTTTCAAGTAGGGAAGTGATGCAATCTGATTTGGATGTGACCTGGATTTTAGAAGCCATCACTCTAGTGGCCACATGAACAATGGATGGTAGGGAAGTGATACTGGAAATAGGGAGATCAAATAGAAAATTATTTCAGGTTTCCTGGGACAGAGGGTCACATCCAAGAGAGTATGAAGTGGTCAGATCAGACTTCTGAAGGCAGAGGCAACAGGATGTATGTAGATAGGAAGTAGGTAGAGAAGCAGAGAAATCTAGCGATGCCCCTGAGTTTGTGGCCTGAGATATTGAATAGATCATTTTGTTGTGACTGTCAAGAGAAATACAGAGTAGAGCAGGTCTTGTGGGGAAATCAGAGTCTGTCTATCTGTATGTTATTTTTGAGATGCTAGTTAGACATTCACAACTTAACTATGACAATTATAGGGAAAATTGGACTCAGGAGATTAATATGGGAAAATAAATCATCTGCAATTCTAGTACTAAGAGCTTCTCTCAGAGATGTAATTACACCTTTAATCATCTCTTCTAAATTCTATCAGACAAATTATTTGCCACAATAAAGATATTTATATAATAAGACTCTGAAAAGCATCTCATGACATGTAAGTACAAAATGCAACGTGGCCATAGACTATTCATCTTTAAGGCAGGTCCTATTGAATTTGCTCTAAAATACTAGTTTGGTGACTTAAATATTTTTGATCCATGAGGTTAATGATGGAGCAAGCATGGAGAAACAGCAGTTAAGGATCTGGTCCCTAAATACCCAGTCACCTCTTTCCACTGTCCTCACATACACAGCACAAATTTCAACCCAAGATTTCCACTTTCATAGTGAATCACTTCCAGTGACTTTATTTGAATAAAGCCATATGAATTTTGAATAAAATTGTATGAATTTTAAATAACTTGGCATCCCCTGCCCCCAAACTCATGCTTTTGCCTGGAATGCTTTCTTTTACATCTCAGCGTGTGCAGTACTTGGCTTAAGTAGACTCTATTTATACTTCTCTCTCTCTCTCTCTTTTCATTTTTAATTTTTTGGTATTTTTAGCCAATTTTGTATCTTGAGCTAAGATGTCTCTGCAGATTCTAAGAACTGAAATAACCCTGGGTTCAGAAGTCTCATGTCAGCCTGAAGATGAAGAGTTAATTAAAGCAAATCTGTCATTAGTTTGAAAAGCTGTGGCAAACAGATCTATCATTTTTTCCAATACAGATGTCCCAGGGATAAGCTTCCATGTCACATGTTTTATGGTATAAAGCCAAAAATCACCCTAAAATTCCTAAGATTGATGATGGAATCAGAAACACCATAATCCCTGAGCAGTATGAGAGGCATGTCCTAAAACCATCTGTTATTTAAAAATATCTTGATGAGACCATGGATTTCATTTGTGCCCACATCACGTTGAGCAGAGATCTTGTTACTCTCCAAGGAAACTGATCATGTAACATATACTTGGCTGACAAACAGTAAGAAGTGACCAAGGGATTAATATACAGCAGAAATGGCTAAAAGATCACCTCCCCAAAGAACATGCTATCCTTTCCTTAATGTAAGTTGTACTAAGAAGTGGCTGTATAGCCTGAGACTACATTTCTCAGCTTCCCTTGGAGTTAGGGAAGAGTCATGGGATGGTGTTCTAGGTAATGGGATGTTAATAGAAATGAAGGTCATCCTTACAGGACTGAAGAGTAAAACAAAATTGCATTTGTGCTTTTCCATGATCTTCCTCCCTTCTGACTAGCTGAAATGGGAATATTTCACAGGAAAATCTGGGAAGTCAGATGTTGAAGATGGCAGAGCATCCATTAGCCTCGATCCTTGAATTTCCACAAAGATGAAAGTCACCTGAAGTACTGTTTACTTGCCCAGTACTCCTGTCTGGCAAGAAAAAAGAATCTGTAATAACACTTTATGTTACTTAGTAGCATCTATTCTAATTAGTACAGAATGGCAATTGTGGAAGTCACTGAAGATGAAGATCACTGCTAATATCTCCAAAATTAATCAGAATTTGTTTCTAATTTTTTTCTTTTCACTTTTAATAGTGTTACACTTTTGAGGACATCCACTGCTTGAAAAAATGCTGTGCAAGATAATGGCTATTTTACACAGGATTGCATGAACTCCAATATTACCAAATCACTTCACAGCTGCAAAAACTATTAGGCTATTGGTAGTGGACAACTCTTCCTCTGCCTAATCAGCATCAATAACTCCTTTCTTAAAGATAACATCTTGGGACTTCCCTGATAGTCCAGTGGTTAAGAATCTGCCTGCCCATGCAGGGCACACAGGTTTGATTCCTGGTCCAGGAAGATCCCACATGCCATGGAGCCACTAAGCCTGTGTGCCCCAGCTGCTGGGCCGGCATTCTAGCGCCCCTGTGCCACAGCCACCGGACCTGGGTGTTGCAACTACTGAAGCCCACACACCTGGAGCCCAGGCTCTGCAAGAAGAGAAGCCAAGGCGATAAGAATCTCAGGCACTGCGATGAAGAATAGCCCCTGCTCACTGTGATGAGAGAAAGCCCATGCACAGCAATGAAGAACAAGCATGGCCAAAAATAAATAAATAATAACATTTTGACTTTCCTCTGGGGAACTACAGTTCTCCTACTGCACACATTCTTAGTGGGAATGCTAATCATGACTCCTTTCTTTCTTGGTCAAGGGTTGACTAGACTCTTTGTACCTGGCCTCTCAAATAGAATGTCAAACAGAGTGTAAGAGGTACTAAAAATGGTCATTACCAGTTCATTTGAACATCTGACCTCTGAAAAATCATTATTTCCTGCTTTCTAGATCCCCAGAGTTAGCCTCAGTCCCTGAATCTTTTCTGGTGTTTCCTTCCATTATTTAAACTTCTGAATTTCCTTTTAATACATTGCTTTTATTTATATTTTATGTTATTATATATTTGTTATTTATTGCTGCAAAATGAATTACCACAATACATACATACATATATATATATATATATATATATATATATATACACACACACACACACACACACACACACACATACATATAATCTCACACAGTTTCTGTGGATGAGGGAATCAGGAGCAGCTTAGCTGGGTGACTCTCACTCAGGGTCTCTCTCCTGAGGTTGAAGTTACAGGTTGGCCACACCAGCAATTAACTGAGTGCTTGACCAAAGAAGGAGTTTCTACTCCCCAAGGAGCTCACTCAAACGGTTGACAAGTTGGTGCTGGCTGTTGGCAGGAGGTCTCAGTTCTGTTCCTCCTGGGCTCTCCTGAATGTCCTTATGGCATGATAGCATCCTTTTCCCAGAGAAAGTATCCAAGACACCAAGATAGAGCTGAAATGCCTTTTTGTGACCTAACCTCAGGAGTTATCTGAGACCTAACCTCACATTATCATTTATGTCATATTCTATTAGTTACATGGGCTTCCCAGGTGGTGCAGTGTTAAAGAATCTGCCTACCAGGGCAGGACACACAGGAAACACAGGTTCAATCCTTGGGTAGGGAAGATCTCCTAGAGTAGGAAATGGCAACCCATTCCAGTAGTCATGCCTGGAAAATTTCATGGACAGAAGAGCCTAGAGGGCTACAGTCCTGGGGCTGCAAAGAGTCAAGACACAACTGAACGGCTGAGCACTCATGCTCATGCATGCACACACACATGCACACACACACACACACACACACATTGGTTACTTAATGTCAGCCTTGATTCACTGTGTGAAAGCTGTCTACAACGCTGTGAACATCAGGAGGCAAAGATGACTGGGGGATATCTTAGAGCCTGCCAAGCACATGGGCGAATTTCTGTTTCTTGCAACCACAAAATCATAGTTGATATACCTTAATAAGTGGAAAAAGTGCAAGCTGTTTCCATTTGTCCTTAAGAACAAGTCTAAGATGTAGAAGAATTTAACTTCTGAGAGAAAAGTTCCAAAGAATTTGACAGTACTCGTTGGACAATATATATATATATTTTATTAGGCTCTATATTCCCAACTTACATTCAACTTTGATTATGATGATTATAAAACTTTCTATTGTGATGATATCCCCAAATCCAGGGAACCTTTAATAACAGCACTCTACAAACTTCAACAATGTACAGACTAGCTCCAAAACCACATTCTTTAATCCATGGTATGTGTCCAGAGTAATTTCCTAATCTGTCACATTTCCAAAAGATTATCTTCTTAGATGAGGATTTCCAGTAATCCTTTGAGAGATATCAACATACCAATGTAAGTTGTTTTTCTTCTGTTAGTCATAGTATAAGATTAAAATTATTCCATTGAGTAAATCAGAATCAAAGAAAACTGGGTCCTATAATCCAACTTCCTTGTTTTACAGATGAAGAAACCGATGCCCATAAAAATTATGTAAGGTTCCTGCAGCCACATATTCAATGCAAAAGCCAGAAGTTGAATGCAAGTTTCCGAATCCAAGAACCAGAATTTGAAGCCATACCAACATTTTCCTATTGTATAAATTTAAGCTGTGTTGCTTGACTAATAGCTTAGAAATCAGTCTAATCACTCCATTTGATATTTGATTGACAAATAAGAGCATGTTATACTTCCTTCTGAACTTTGTCATAAGTAATAATAATAAATATATGAAAAAAATATATCATGTAATTACTTAATCTCTCTTTACACAGGAAATGGAGATCTGATGAGCCAGTTTTTTTTTTTTTAATTTTTCAATTAAAAGCAAGGAATAGTTAGATGTTTTAAAGATGATTTATAAGGTGTACAAACTAACTGTACACTTCCCTGAGTGAGTTACAAAACTAATGGACTTCTAACTAGCATGTCACCTTCATCTCATCCAGAAGCGCTCAGTAGTTTTCAGCTTCTACAAGTTATGTACTTGGAGAATGTGTGGGGGTGAGCCGGGGCACTCTGGTTTGGAGTCAGGGAGAAATCTCAAGAGGCAAATTGCCAAAAGAATGAGACAGAGAAAAAAGTTTTATTTCTTCCTACTAAGTTCAGTAAATGATCTTGATGTTTGGCATTTCCTCTCGGGGTTCCTGGATAAGGCAAGTTCTGACTACTTTCCCTAAGAACTCTTGAAACAGTCATAATTAGGAGTACAGGTTAGAGTCTTTGCCACACCCTCATCATTGAAATTCTAGATCTTGGTATTTCAAGTCCAGCTTGAGTTGAAGGCAAATGAGAGCAGGCTTTCTCAATTCAGAACATTTGAAAGCCATATAATTCTTTGATGTTTTGGGGTGGTGTGCTCTCTATGCCTTGTAGGAGGCTCAGCAGCATCCCTGGCTTCTACTCAGTCCATGCCAGAGCACTCCTCCTCCAATTATGGCTCGCACAAATGTCTCCAGACACTAATGAAGTCCTCTGAGAGACAAAACCCAGCAAGATTGAGAATTACTGACTTAAGGGAATGTTCTGGGTCATAGAGAGGGAATCTGGACAAAAATAATACACAGATTTATGTTTCTGTATATTGTCACCCTGCTTATGTAACACATGCAGAGTAGATCATGTGGAATGCCGTGCTGGATGAATCGCAAGCTGGAATCAAGATTACCAGGAGAAATATCAATAGCCTCAGATATGCAGATGACACCACCCATATGGCAGAAAGCAAAGAGGAACTGAAGAGCTTCTTGATGGAAGTGAAAAAAGAGAGTGGAAAAGCTGGCTTAAAACTCAACATTTAAAAAATGAAGATAATGGCATCCAGGCCCATCAGTTCAGTTCAGTTATTCAGTCACGTCCGACTCTGTGACCCCATGAATCACAGGACGCCAAGCCTCCCGGTCCACTGCCAACTCCCGGAGTCCACCCAAACCCATGCCCATTGAGTCAGTGATGCCATCTGGTCCCATCACTTCATGGCACATAGATGGGGAAACAGTGACAGACTTGATTTTCTTGGGCTCCAAAATCAATGAAGATGGTGACTGCAGCCCTGAAATTAAAAGACACTTGCTCCTTGGAAGAAAAGCTATGATAAACCTAGACAGTGTATTAAAAAGCAGAGACATTACTTGTCCAACAAAGATCTGTATAGTCAAAGTTATGGTTTTTACAGTAGTCATGTATGAATGTGAGAGTTGGACCATAAAGAAGGCTGAGCACCAAAGAATTGATGCTTTTGAACAGTGGTGTTGGAGAAGACTCTTGAGAGTCCCTTGGACTGCAATGAGATCAAACCAGTCAATCCTAAAGGAAATCAATCCTGAATATTCACTGGAGGGACTGATGCTGAGGCTGAAGCTCCCATAATTTGGCCACCTGATGGGAAGAGCCAATTCATTGGAAAAGAGGTTGATAACGGGAAAGTTTGAAGGCAGGAGGAGAAGGGGACAGCAGAGGACGAGATGGCTGGATGACATCATTGACTAAATGGAAGAGTTTGAGCAAGCTCTGGGAGTGGTGATGGACAGGGAAGCCTGGTGTGCTGCAGTCCATAGGGTCACAAAGAGTCAGACAGGCTGAGTGACTGAACAACAACAACAAAATGTTTCTGGATAGAGAGCATTTCAGGGGCTCTTAATTCCTTTTCATCAAATATTGGTACCTGTCATGTCCCAGGCCCCATGCTAGTCACAATGCCCAAATATATAGTCAGTAACCTTGCAGAAGTTTCACCTTGCTAATGGTTGTGCTGTCTGTCACTCAGGCTATGGTTGAATTAGTTCAATGTATTCATCCCTAGAATTTTTCAGAGATGTTCAAATGCTGGAAACTGAGGTAAGTTAAAATGATGACAATCAAGGACTTAATTTAGTGACACCACCACCACCACCAGAAGATGGCACTCAAATTTGCAAACAAAAGAAAATCACCTGCATCCTAAATTAGTGCTGATTCTCTCCTTCTAGAGTGTTTTGAGAAAAGTAAGTGAAGCTTCTCTAAAGCTGGAGTGAAATTTTTGTTCTGATAAATGATGGTGTTTGCCTTGCCAATGCAAGAACACAGCTCAATGCGTGGAGATGGTGACACATGAAGCTCCATCAGAACAGCTACAGGGAGATCAGAAAGATAAATGAAAACAGGGATGGGACTGTTCTAATCCAAGATCTGCTTGACCCTGAAGCCACAAACTTGCTAACAACTGAATTGAGGGCATTTCTAAAAGGCTCATCTTCCAGAGCCCCATGGTAATTTGAGGGCAGATTTCCCATCCAGACCTTATGATGTCAATTTATGAAAATTGAATTGGAGTCATCAATCACTCCATAAATTTTAACTAAAACGATATACTCCTATTTTAAATATTTATGGTCTCTGCCCCTCTGGGCTTCAGAACTTCAGAAGTGAATTTTTGGAGGCATTCAGAAACTTGAAAAAGAAAAAGCATGTACTTAAAGCTTCTTTTTAAACAACTAATTCACCCTCTAGCTAGAGCAAAGAAATCCCAACAAATCAAATTGAAACTTAGCAAGAAAAATGTACTTAAGGAGCATTACAGGGGAGCACGGAAATTAACATGAAAACAGTACCAAAGAAAAAGCAAAGCCAGATCAGATCCTTCTGCATGAAGCAAGGAAACTGCAGTGCAACATACATACCCCAAACTTAAGGATGAACTGTGTAAATGGGGAAGGTGATCTAGTACAAAGAGTGTGGACTTTGGAGTCAGAGTAGCGTCCAAGTTTCAGTTATGCCATTAATTAGCTTTGGAATCTTGGGCAAATTACTCAGTCCTTTAAGTCTTGGTTCTCCCAATTGTAAACTGAAGTCCTAAGTCACCTTTTAAGGGGGTTTTAATGATTAAACGTGATTATATATTTAGAGTGTCTTTTCTATTATCTATACTTCTTACATCAGAGCAACACATTTAATTTTCATTTCCTTCAGTTCAGTTCAGTTGCTCAGGCATGTCCTACTCTTTGCAGCCCCATAGACTGCAGCACGCCAGGCTTCCCTGTCCATCATCAACTCCTGGAGTTTACTCAAACTCATGTCCATTGAGGCGGTGATGCCATCCAACCATCTCATCCTCTGTCATCCCCTTCTCCTCCCATCTTCAATCTTTCCCAGCATCAGGGCCTTTTCAGATGAGTCAGTTCTTCACATCAGGTGGCCAAAGTATTGGAGTTTCAGCTTCAGCATCAGTCCTTTCAGTGAGTATTCAGGACTGGTTTCCTTTAGGATGAACTGGTTGGATCTCCTTGTTGTCCAAGGGACTCTCCAAGAGTCTTCTCCAACACCACAGTTCAAAAGCATCAATTCTTCAGCACTCAGCTTTCTTTTAGTCCAATTCCCACATCCATACATGACTACTGGAAAAATCAAAGCTTTGACTAGACAGACCTTTGTTGGCAAAGTAATGTCTCTGCTTTTTAATAAATATGCTGTCTAGGTTGGTCGTAACTTTTCCTCCAAGGAGCAAGCATCTTTTAATTTCATGGCTGCAATCACCATCTGCAGTGATTTTGGAGCCCCCCAAAATTAAAGTCAGCCATTGTTTCCACTGTTTCCCCATATATTTGCCATGAAGTGATGGAACCAGTTGCCATGATCTTAGTTTTCTGAATGTTGAGCTTTAAGCCGATTTTTTCACTATCCTCTTTCACTTCCATCAAGAGGCTCTTAGTTCTTCCCTTTCTGCCATAGGGTGGTGTTATCTGCATATCTGAGGTTATTGATCTTTTTCCCAGCAATTGTGGTTCCAGTTTATGCTTCATCCAGCCCAGTGTTTCTCAAGATGTACTCTGCATATAAGTTAAATAAGCAGAGTGACAATATGCAGCCTTGACATACTCCTTTCTTGATTTGGAACCAGTCTGTTGTTCCATGTCCAGTTCAAACTGTTGCTTCTTGACCTGCATACAGATTTCTCAAGAGGCAGGTCAGGTGGTCTGGTATTCCCATCTTTGTAAGAATTTTCCACAGTTTATTGTGATCCACACAGTCAAAGGCTTTGGCATAGTCAATAAAGAAGTAGATGTTTTTCTGGAACTCTCTCACTTTTTCAAGGATCCAAGGGATGTTGACAATTTGATCTCTGGTTCCTCTGCCTTTTTAAATCCAGCTTGAACATCTGGAAATTCACAGTTCATGTACTTCTGAAGCCTGGCTTGGAGAATTTTGAGCATTACTTTGCTAGCTTGTGAGATGAATGCAATTGTGTGGTAGTTTGAGCATTCTTTGGCATTGCCTTTCTTTGGGATTGGAATGAACACTGAGGTTTTCCAGTCCTGTGGCCACTGCTGAGTTTTCCAAATTTGCTGGCATATTGAGTGCAACACTTTCACAGCATCAGCTTTTATGATTTGAAATAGCTCAACTGAAATTCCATCACCTCCACTAGCTTTGTTTGTAGTGATGCTTCCTAAGCCCCACTTGACTTCGCATTCCAGGATGTCTGGCTCTAGGTGAGTGATCACACCATCATGATTACCTGGGTCATGAAGATCTTTTTCTACAGTTCTTCTGTGTATTCTTGCCACCTCTTCTTAATATCTTCTGTTTATGTTAGGTCCATACCATTTCTGTCCTTTATTGTGCCAATCCCATATGAATCAACTATGGTGATAAAATGTGTTAGGAATGGAACCTGAACATATAAATACATTGGCTTAATATATGTTATATATGTATATTTATATTTTTCATGCTGTGAGTACAGCTTTGTCAAGCACAATGCTACATAATCTCACGAATAGGAACACTTGAATGAGACAATTTCCATTTGAATTTTTAATTTACCACTAACTTTGTGATCTTGGTTATATCCTAGACTTGTACCTCAATTTCCTCATATATAAAATAGGAAATTACATCTTCTACATTTATAGAATGTGGTGTGGGCTCTGAAAGACAATTAAGATAAACTGATTAGTAATAACTTTTAATGGAGAATAATATGTAAAATTACTGAATCATTATTCTGTACACCTGAAACTAATAAAACATTGTAAGCCAACTATACTTCAATAAAAAAATAAATTTATAAGTGAGAGAAAAACAAATTATTGGCATTGGAAGACTCTTGAGAGTCCCTTGGACTGCAAGAAAATCCAACCAGTCCATTCTAAAGGAGATCAGCCCTGGGTGTTCATTGGAAGGACTGATGTCAAAGCTGAATCTCCAATACTTTGGCCACCTTATGCACAAAGTTGACTTATTGGAAAAGACTCTGATGCTGGGGCAGGAGGAGAAGGGGATGACAGAGGATGAGATGGCTGGATGGCATTACTGACTTGATGCACATGAGTTTGAGTGAACTCCGGGCGTTGATGGACAGGGAGGCCTGGCGTGCTGCAATTCATGGGGTCGCAAAGAGTCGGACACGACTGAGTGACTGAACTGAACTGAAGAGGCTCTCAGCAAACAATATATTATAATAGAAAGTGAGGCTTATAGGTCATACTTACAGGTATATGCATAACATTTTAGTATCTATGTGTGTTGTATACATGTATAGTCTATTTGTAGATACCCTTCTAAAATCTGTTTCCAGTTTCTTAAAAGGCTCTACTGATTAGGATAAAATTTGATATGTTATTTCCTTCATGTCTGCCAATAAAGTCAAAACATGTTTTGCTTCTGCATTGTTCTAATCTTATCTTTGATAAAAGCTGAGAAATTGAGCCCAAAGATAGTTTTAAAATGTTTTATTATTTATTTATTTTTTGTTATTCTGGGTCTTCATTGCTGGGTGGGCTTTTCTCTCGTGGTGGAGAACAGAGGCTACTCTCTAGTTGCGGTGCAAGGGCTTTCATTGCGATGGCTTCTCTTGCTGTGAATCTCACGTTCCAGGGGAGGGTGAGAGAGGTCTACGATGGCCGTGGTTCCCAAACTCCAGAGCACAGGCGCAGTGGTTGCCGGTGCATGGCCTTAGCTGCTTTGTGGCTTGTGGGATCCTCCCAGACTAAGGATCGGATCTCTGTCTCCTACATTGGTAGGCAGATTCTTTACCACTGAGCCATCAGGGAAGCCCCCCGAGGTATTTAACTTTCTGTGGTCGCTCTTCTCCAGCATTAGCCTTTTAATGCGCTATTTCTGTCACTGGATGTTGTTCTGTGTTACTCATTATTAGCAAGTGAGACTATAGAGTAACACCTGTTCTGTTACAGAATTTTATCTTTCAAACACATCTGGAAATGATTTCTGTCTTTTGACTCGTACACAGAAGAGTTCCCATTACCTGTGCACCCCTTCCCCACCAAACACACCCTAAAACTTGAACCAGAAACAAGAAAGACAAGGTGAAAGGGCAACTACCACAAATGTTTTGTGCCTTATGTGCTGGGTGAAGTGAAGGAAAGTGAAAGTCTCTCAGTCGTGTCTGACTCTTTGTGACCCCATGGACTGTACAGTCCATGGAATTTTCCAGGCCAGAATACTGGAGTGCATAGGCTTTCCCTTCTCCAGGGGATCTTCCCAACCCAGGGATCGAACCCAGGTCTCCCACTAAGTAAACCAAAGCAAGTAACAGAAGGACATTGTAATTGGACGCATGTCTTGGGATGGGGTGGAGGGAGTTCAAGAGGGTTTACATCATCCAGGACTTGAAAGAAATATGCTCTTATAAGGAATGCAAAGGAGAGCAATATGCATCAGACCAGGCGTTGGTTTTTATATGTTTACACCCATTTAATCTCCAATCCACACTGTGAGACAGGAATTATTATGTGCTGTGTGTACTCAGTCACTCAGCCATGTCTGACTCTTTGTGACCCACGGTCTGTGATCCACCAGGCTCCTCTGTCTACGGAATTTTCTAGGCAAATTTACCAGGGTGGGTTGTCATTTTCCCTGCCAGGGGATCCTCCTGACCAAGGGATAGAACCTCTGCCTTCCTTATCTCCTGCTTTGGCAGGCAGATTCTTTACCACAGAGTCATCTGGGAACCCTAGGAATTATTGTTATAGCTAAGGAAACTGAATCCTGAAAAATTGAACAATTTAGCCAAAGTCACAGAGCTGATCTACTGCAGAACCAGGACTGAAATCCACACCTCTCTCCTAAGAGTAAACTTTTGGCTAGTTTATTTTTTAACAATGGCCTTGCAAGGTTGATATTGTCATCATCTCTATTTTCTGGAGAAGAAAACAAGGCTTAGAGAGCATAAGTGACTTCCCCCAAAATGACAACTCTTGAAAAGCTGAAATTTGGATCCAAATGTGAATCTGGGTTAAAATTGGATCACAGAAAAATTTTTGTGTGCTATTATTCTAACTTTAGTGTATTAACATGATAAGTTGGATTTCCCTTTGAAGGAGTAAAACCATCTACCTTGTGGAAGAAATAGAAGAATAGCAACCAGTCATGAGAAAAGAAAGAAGAGAAGGGGAGGGGGAAGGAGAAGGAGGAGGAGAAGGAGAGAGACACAAGGAAAATTTGTGAGGAACTATAAACCTTTCCCATAGGTGTGTGCCCTTTTTCCAGTTGTCCTGTACTTCATCTGTCTGTATCTGCTACTTATTGCCATGTAACAAAACCCCAAAGACAATGACCTAAACACTTAATGTTCCTCAGGAGTCCAGAGGTCAACTGGTCTTGGCTGAGCAGACGTATCTGTGATCGGCTGCAGGTTGGGTACAGCTCTGCTGGTCTAGATGGAGTTCCCTGATGCTTATTTAGTCAGGCAGCTATTGCATGGGATGTTTATCTTTCTTGTATTTGGTTCCTTATCCTCTAAGAAGTCTGGTCTTGTCAACACAGTGGTGGCAGAGCTCCAAGTGAGCAATAAGAGTTCTTGAGACCAAAGCTTGGACCAAGCATACCATCCCTTATCTGTATTCCACTGGCCAAATCAAGACACAGGGACATCCTCAGTAAAGGGTGACGAATGGAATCCACTACCTAACATCAGTTCAGTTCAGTTCAGTCACTCAGTCATGTCCAACTCTTTGCGACCCCATGGACTGCAGAACGCCAGGCTTCCCTGTCCATCACCAACTCCCAGAGTTTACTCAAACTCATGTCCATAGATTTGGTGATGCCATCCAACCACCTCATCCTCTGTCGTCCCCTTCCCCTCCTGCCTTGAATCTTTCCCAGCATAAGGGTCTTTTCGAATGAGTTAAGTTCTTCACATCAAAGGGCCAAAGTGCTGAAGTTTCAACTTCAGCATCAGTCCTTCCAATGAATATTCAGGACCGATTTCCTTTAGGATGGACTGGTTGGATCTCCTTGCAGTCCAAGGGACTCTCAAGAGTCTTCTCCAACACCATAGTTCAAAAGCATCAATTCTTTGGAACAATTATTTGGAGCTCAGCTTTCTTAATAGTCCAACTCTCACATCCATACGTGACTACTGGAAAAACCAAAGCTTTGACTAGATGGACCTTTGTTGGCAAAATAATGTCTCTGCTTTTTAATATGTTGTCTAGGTTGGTCATAGCTTTTTTTGTAGGAGTAAGCATCTTTTAATTTCATGGCTGCAATCACCATCTGCATTGATTTTGAAGCCCAAAAAAGTAAAGTCAGCCATTGTTTCCACTATTTCCCCATCTATTTGCCATGAAGTGATGGGACCAGATGCCATGATCTTAGTTTTCTGAATGTTGAGTTTTAAGCCAACTTTTTTTCACTCTATCATCTTTCACTTTCATCAAGAGGCTCTTTAGTTTCTCTTCACTTTCTGCCATAATGTCACAATGCAAAGGAGTAGTGAATATTTCTTTTGAAGAAAATTCAACCACCCTTCTCTCAAAAAAAAAAAAAAAAAATGGTGAGCCAAATCTGTTTTCACTAAGATATAAATGAATTATGGTACTTGATGGGTTACCACCTTGAGAACATTTGTATTTTACAAAGTAAAAATATTCTAGGAAGGCTTATGCCATTATTTGACCACTTATAGGTACTTCAATGGGGCATTTTTTAAGATTAATAACTTTTTTTTTTTAATACATGCCTTAAAAATCTGCAGATACATTTAAAAATCTGAGAATGAGATTAGTTCTTTCTCTCCCAAAGTCTACAACTGAATGGGGAAAACAAAACATTTGTGAAAGGGTAAAATCAACGGATGTAGTCTTCTATAAATAAGTTTCTTCTACTTTTCTACCATTAGCATTGTGCCACATTCCTGGGAACAGAGCAGAATAACCAAGTTTAGTAAAGGTT
The DNA here is from genome assembly GCF_029407905.1 of Bubalus kerabau. Classification (NCBI taxonomy): domain Eukaryota; kingdom Metazoa; phylum Chordata; class Mammalia; order Artiodactyla; family Bovidae; genus Bubalus; species Bubalus kerabau. The sequence continues at coordinate 5,406,852 of NC_073636.1, forward strand.
TGAAAAAGAGGTAAGAGGGGATTAACAAAAGCCTTTCTTTCCACCTAATCCCTGATTTAGGTCTTGAAGAATATCAATCACCTGTAGAACTGCTTTCCTTGAAAGGAGGCACCCTGTAGAGTCAGAGCAAAGCAACTGAACCAGGAGGACTGGGTTGTATTGGAGACTGAGGCTACATTGGAAACTACATTAGACTGAGTAGATAGAGCTGGAAGATTGTGTTGAGAGCTCCTACTTCTCTTTCCCTTTAGAAAGAAAGCAATGAGAGATGATTTTTTTCTTTTTATTTAAAACATATCCATGTTACATGGAACAAAAGTAATAATACTAAAATCTGACAAGGATGTGGGGACATTAAATGTGGAATTTACATTGGAGCAACCATTGTGGAAAAATGTTTAATATCTGCTAAAACTGAACACATGTCTGCCTTATGACCCCCAAACTCCACTTTTAAGAAGTTCGCCAATAGAAATGAACACATATGTTTACCAAAGACATGTGTTAATATGTGTATGTGTGCATACATGACATCACGCCAGTCATGTCCAACTCTTTGTGACTCCATGAGCGTAGTCCACCAGACTCCTCTGTTCATGGGATTCTCTAGGCAAAATACCAGAGTGGGTTGCTGTGCCCTCCTCCAGGGGATCTTCCCAACTCAGGGATCAAACCCACATCACTTATATCTCCTCCTGCATTGGCAGGCAGGTTTTTTTTTTTTTTACCACTAGTGCCACCTGGGAAGCCCCAATATGTGTATATTAGCACTATTGATAACAGTCCTAAACCGGACTCAAACCATATCTACCCACGTAGGAAACAGAACAATACTTATCTTCGGTGGGGAATGATTGGGCAGGCACAAAGGGGGCAAGGTTCTGACTGCAGGTTGCTCTGTTTCTTGATTTTGGAGAAATTGTGCTCAGTTAATGAAAATCCATCCACATGTTCAGTTATGGTGTAAGTATTTTTCTGTATGTATACTGTATTTTAGCATACTTTTCTAAAAAAAATCCATGTTCTAAAATAACTTAAAAATCTAGTTGAATTGAAGTAAAAATAACACCCAAAATGTGAAATACAGCAGAAGTCAGCACACTGCTAGGCTCCAGAACTGGAAGTATCTGGATGCACTGAAGAGTTGTATTTCCAGTGAGACTGAAAGCACTCCAGAAGGGGCAAAGTATCAAAATCGGTCTCACCAGCTAGAGTTTGTGAAGATGGAGGGGCCTGGTGGGTTCACCTGACTGGAATGATGAACCATGGGTGACACAGGAACTCTGAGACCCAGTGTAAGTTCTGATTCTGGACTGAGAATCTCTGGGAACCCAGATGGAGGCAACTGAGAAACCACCAGAGAGAAAAGAATCAGAGAAAGAGGGAAAGTCAATAAAGTACCTCTAAGCAACCTCCCTGGCAGTCCAGGGGCCGAGACCCCATGCTCCCGATGCAGGGGCCCAGGTTCAATCACAGGTCATGCCACATACATGCTGCAGGCACGGATTCACACGCTGCAGTGAAGAGTCTGCATGCCCCAAGTGAAGACCCCAGTACCACAACCGAGACCCAGGAGGCCAAATAAATATATAATCTTAAAAGATTTACTTTTAAGACAAATCTAGATAATAAAGTTTCAAAGCAAATGACAAATTAACACAAATAAAATAGCTAACACCAAACAAGTAGGAGATGAAATAATTCTTGACAAAATAGAAAAGGTATCTTCAAGTGATTTTTAAAAAGTATGTTTCTGTCCTCTGAGAGAGTAGAAAGTTCATAAAGTTCTCTTTAATACTGCAAGGAGATCCAACCAGTCCATTCTGAAGGAGATCAGCCCTGGAATTTCTTTGGAAGGAATGATACTAAAGCTGAAACTCCAGCACTTTGGCCACCTCATGCAAAGAGTTGACTCATTGGAAAAGACTCTGATGCTGGGAGGGATTGGGGGCAAGAGGAGAAGGGGACAACAGAGGATGAGATGGCTGGATAGCATCACTGACTCGATGGACTTGAGTCTGAGTGAACTCCAGGAGTTGGTGATGGACAGGGAGGCTTGGTGTGCCGTGATTCATGGGGTCACAAAGAGTCGGACATGACTGAGTGACCGAACTGAACTGAACTGAAGAGGGAGAAGAATCAAAAACAGTTGAATACAAAGCATGATGGACAAAGAACAGAAAATGTGCAAAACATAAAAGACACTTCTTTATGTCCCCAAAGCAGAAACAATTCCAATAAATGTCCATCAACTGGTAGATATGTATTATATTATATCCATAAAACAGAATACTACCCAACAATAAAAAGGAACAAACGGCTGATACGTGTCACAACATGGATGAACCTTAAAGATATTATGATAAATGAAAGAAAGTGGATGTAAAAGACTGCACAGAGTATGATTCCATTCATAAAAAAAATTCTGGAAACAAATACAATCAAAGAGACAGAAACTCTACATTTTCCTTACTAGGATATCTGATTCATTTATTAAATTTTTGCCAGTACTTCTGCAAGTCTTCTGAAGGGCCTACTTGGAATATGGCAGCATATAAATGACAAACAAAATACTTGTGTATATGTGGTTTCTGAGTGATAGTGAAGTGAAGGTGAAAGTCACTCAGATCAGATCAGTCGCTCAGTCGTGTCCGACTCTTTGTGACCCCATGAATCACAGAACGCCAGGCCTCCCTGCCCATCACCAACTCCCGGAGTTCATTGAGACTCACGTCCATCAAGTCAGTGATGCCATCCAGCCATCTCATCCTCTGTCGTCCCCTTCTCCTCTTGCCCCCAATCCCTCCCAGCATGTGCCCAACTCTTTGTGACCCCATGAACTATACAGTCCGTGGAATTCTCTATTCCAGAATACTGGAGTAGGTAGCCTTTCCCTTCTCCAGGGGATCTTCCCAACCCGGGGATCGAACCCAGGTCTCCCACATTGCAGGAGGATTCTTTACCAGCTGAGACACAAGGGAGGCCCAACTGATAGACAGGGAGGCAAATACAGGGTAGGAGAGGAGGAGGAAAGTGGGGGGGGGGGGGTATTTGTTATTATTTATCTCTTAAGGTCCCATAGGAAGAGGTATTGTCTCTCTGTGCTTCAAAATTTCATCCTTCAAGGCTTGTGTGAAAAAAAAAATGTTCTTTTAACTTAATCCTCATGTAGACTCATACAAGCAGTTTGACCACCTTCCCCAGTGCTAAACACTTATGTTGGGAAGGGAGTTTTGATCTGAAAGAAACCATTAGCTTGCCTGATTGAATTTTTTGTGTAGTCACCACCTCAAAATGCTAGATTTGTTCCACTTGGATGAGTTTAATCTGGAGCAAACATATAGTTCCTTGGCTCAAAAAATGATACATTCAGGGTTGGCCACATCTTTGGATTCAGTAACAAAAATAGCCACCTTTAATCTGGGCATAATTCAAGGTAATGCTCTCCTGCTTTCCTTTTAAGTCCATCAGGGACTGGCTTTAAGACATCTAACCCAGAGGTTTCTTCCTATGACTCTAGTCTTGTAATTTAGGAATTAAACCAAACTGATTTCCGTGCAATGCCCATAGATGGAGAATTCACTTTCTGTCCAAGTCCAGTTGAGTCCAGAGTTTTGATATCTGGGACTGGAACCAGGACCTTGCATGCACCCAACAATTAAGAACAGAATTTTTATCCTAAAAAAAAAAATAAATAAATAAATAATAAGACCAAAAAAAAAAAAAAAAACCACTATTCTCTTTGAAGTATTGTGTAAAAAACCTCATGGGATGATTGTAAAGATTTGTGAAATATTAAAGATATTTGAGTCTGGAGAATTGGCATTGTAACAGTACAAAATTCTGCTCTTTTATCCTTTTCTTAATAGCCCTATTATATGACCTTCTAAAGGGTTTGTTCCCTTAAAGAGTTTTAGATGATTTGCAATAGTCTGTAATAAAACTTGGAAAAGATAGCTACAACACTGGTTCAATAATTATGAAAATCGTTTTTAGATGAAATTTTCCAATGAAGTGTTCATATAATTAATTGTAAACCCTGGAATAATGCTTTGGCCAAAAGTACAAATGTCCCGTTATGTGTCTAGTGTGGGCTCAGCATTCCTGCTCCTTGGGTCTCCTTAAGCCTTGTCACTTGGGACATGCATGACCTTAGACTTTGACTGGCCTCATGAATATAAGCATCAATGTTATGGCCTTATTATTGGAACTAGAGATCCCTTCCTGGCTGCGACTTCCCCTTCAGCTCCAAGAATTATGACCCCACATTCTCCCAGCTGACAGGAGGTCAGCCTGTTTGCAAACTAAGGCCCATGTTTCTTCAGAGGATGCTGCAATTAAAGTGGCCTGAGGTGCAGTCAACCTTCTGGGGTTCTGTGACGACTGCAAGCCAGCAACTGTCAGCTGATGGCAACTTCTCTGTGGGTTTCTCACAGGATCACCATCCTACTCATCTCACAGAAATCCCCACTTCACCAGGGCCCCCAAAGATGTTATTCATCAAAGTGACCTATGCTCTTACTTGTCATAGAGACAGATTGCTTTCTTGGTAAGAGATGGCCAACTGCTTGGGTCCTCCAATCTCTGGGGAAAATATCCCTCCCTTTCTTTTCTGAGCCAAATGACTTCTAATTAAGACTGCTCTTTTCTTCTTTGGGTTTTCATGGTCCTCCTGACAATCAGACAGAGCACTGCCTGCCCACTGGGTACCTTTACAGAGAATACATAAAAGCTGGCCATTGTATGGAAAAGTTTAAAAAAAAAAAAAAAAAAAAGCCGAGTTGCTTGAGGGATTTCTAAAGCAAAAGCTGCTTTTATGAGTCAGGAGCAAAACACAGATATTAGTTTGTAATGAAACCAGAAACTTGAGGGTCATTCAGCCCGAGGCTACAGATCCCCATAACAGTGTTTATTTTAGAGACAGCACAGTTAATTTCAGTCTCAGAGACACAGAGAAAGAGCAAGAAAAAGAGATCAAGAAAGAAAAAACCAAAAAAGATGAAGAACAAAAGAGAAAGAAAGAAAAATGTGAGGAAAAAGGAGGGTAGCAGGATAAGGATTTCTCTTCCTCAGCTTGCTTACAGTAGGTGTTGATAAACAGTTCAGGGAAAAGAGACTCAACAAAAATCTATTAAGCTGAGTTTTGATGTATCTTCCATGCAAAGAATATTCCTGTGTGCTAATATATGAAAATACACATATGTTCACCTACTCTGTCACCCCAATGTTGACTTATTTGGCCTTAATCTTGATCTAGGGGAAAGCCATGAGGGCCCTCTTTATGATTATGTCAAAATACCATTTCCAAATATTTTTCCAAGCTAACTTCAACATTTCTGCCCTCTTTGTGATCAGCTTTTTGAGCCAAGAAAATGTAGAAGCATTTAATGATTCCATTCCCCTGGGACTGAACTGGATTGCCACTGTTACCCCTCAACATTTGGTGGCAGCTCTGATGAACAAAAACAATAGGCCTTCTTCCTCGGCTCTCTTCAAAAACGCCTTAATAGGAAACACATTCTGCATTCCCCATGTGCATGCTCTCAGTGCAAATCTTTGTTTAATCTTAATAGAGAATTTTAGTCCAAGAAGGACCTTATTCGTGAAGGTTTCCTTAGGTGGTGTTTGAAAGAAGAGAAGTGTCCATGTTCCTTAAATCATTCTGGATTTCTGAAAAGGAATTTATGTCCCTTGGACATTTTCTTCCTAACTAAAAATAGAGAAAGGGGAGAGAGAGAAAGAAAGAGAAATGGAAAGAAAGAGAGAGAAAGAAAGAGGAAAGAAGGAAGGAAGGAAGGGAGGGAGAGTAAAAAACAGAGAGGGAGGAGGAAAGAGAGAGGAAGAGAAATTCCTCAAGCCAATCATGAATCTTTAGGAATTCATTGGTGTTCTTACCTTCACTGCCCAGACAATATGTCCCATTCTGTTCCATTTGATAATCTGAAGGGCTGCTGCTGCTGCTGCTGCTGCTGCTAAGTCGCTTCAGTCGTGTCTGACTATGCGACCCCATAGACGGCAGCCCACCAGGCTCCCCAGTCCCTGGGAATCACCAGGCAAGAATACTGGAGTGGGTTGCCATTTCCTTCTCCAATGCATGAAAATGAAAAGTGAAAGTGAAGTCGCTCAGTCATGCCTGACTGTTAGCAATCCCATGGACTGCAGCCTACCAGGCTCATTCGTCCATGCAGATTCTGCCAATTGGGCAAAAAAGGGGAGAAACACACATTCTCTGTTGCAGCCAGAACTTGTACCTTGCTGGACACCACAGCCACTCCTCAGCTTATTTCCCATTGTTCCTGGGGGCTTCCCTGATGGTTCAGTGGTAAAGGATCTGCCTGTCAATGCAGGAAATGTGGGTTCAATCCCTGGGTAAGGAAGATCCCCTGGAGAAGGAAGTGGCAACCCACTCCAGTATTCTTCCCTGGAAAATCCCATGGACAGAAGAGCCTGGTGGGATACAGTTCATGGCATACAAAAGAGCTGGACACTACTTAGTGATTAAAACAATAAAACAACATCATTCCTGAGAAATAAAATTCCTCTAGATTCTCCTCATCTGCTTTCAGCAGTAAAGAAGTGAAGCGTCCTCTCCTCATTTTACCCAGACTCACTGCTCCAACCAATCCTTATGTAGTAGAGAATCCGGGCACCTCAGCCTTCAGCTTGCCCAATCTGTGCTCTGATACTATTAGTCTTGGAGGCGTTAGCCCATGGATCAATCCACAGAAGCTCTGCCATCCTCTTGGGTGGGTTTGTGTTACATTAACACTGGAATTATTGTCATGTTTCCATGTTGTCATCTGTTCACTCATATTATACAGCTTGACATGCATGCAGAAAGTCAGGAGCCACTTAGGAGCCTTGGGACAGAACACGCATCCTAGCCAAGGAGATCCCTCATTGTCTGGGCATAGCTTAGATGGAGAATGGAACAAAGAAGCCCATTCTCTACTGTTTAGAGGAAACACAGGTGCAACAAAGCTTAAGTTTTTTTCATCTCAGCCTAGAAAGGACACACATTTTACCAGCATCCCAAGGCAGGTTCCTTAGAAGGAGTGTTGTTTCCTAAGGCAATCCATGTCTCCCTTTAGGAGATCCTGGGAAGCTGTATGGAAATGGGGCTGGCCATGAATGAAACACGAGGTGACTGACGTTCTCCTTCGGCTTCCACACATTCTCCTTCTAGTCTTGGCCTCCACCTTCAGTTCTGATCAAAACTTCAGGGTTCATCAGAGCTGGTGTTCAGCTAGGGTTAGGTCAGAAGAATGAGAAGGTCCTGAAGCTGAATTACCTCCACACAGACCTGAATTTAAGGAGAGAGCTTTTGGGCCAGGTGAACATTTAAGAGTAGCATGACAGCCTGTGCCAGATGCAGAACTATAAGTCACATGAATCATTTCATAAAGAAGATGCTTGCTTTGGTCTCCCTAGCAGACCGTCTTGACCAAAATCTCTAACGTCCATTTTCAGAGCTTCTGGTGTGGTAAAAGTACTGGATAATTACTACTAGCTCTGAGGGTTTCTTGTTTCTCCATTGTAAACACAGAGCCCTGCACCTCCAGATACGTGGGAAGTGAAGAGTCATCATTGATGACTTGGAGGTGGGGATGACCCCCATTTCCTGCAAATAGCAGCCCAATCTTCAATACTTGGCTTCATTCAGCTAAATAATTCCTTCACTGTACATCTCTCTCAAATGCTTTCCCCATTTCATCTTCAAATCAGAGTATGAGAAACCTCTAAGGAAACCTCACAGTTTTTAAGAGCCAAAAAAAAAAAAAAAAAGTCAAAGATTCTCCCCTATCAGTAAGCAGATTTCCCAGTGGAATTTCAAAATTTAAATGAATACCAGTAAAGACAGGACTGTTGCAGCTCCACCTCTTGAATGACCCAAAGTGCTAATCAGAATCTTTTTCTGCTTGTCTTCAGATAGAGGGCATGAGCTAATGTGTATTTCAGGGCATCCTAATTCAAGGGAGGAGAGACAGTGCCTGCCTTTATTTTTTAAGCCATTTTTCCAAAGGGTCTGCTTCTGAAAGTATTAAATTTCTAATTGAACTTTTTATGCTACCTTGCAATAATCTAAGGATGAAATTTGCTGTTTGATGTGTTAGAAAAACATGTTACCACAAGAAGGCAAGGTGGTAGTTTCTAAAAGTGACATGAGGCTGTAATTTCCTAGGCATTGCTGGTAATTATCCATTAGCAAGCCAAGTTGTTTGGTTCAAGAAGAGAATTCTTTAGTTATATCTTGTATATCCAGAACAGCCTGAGTTTGTGTTTCATGTAGAAGGAAAACAGACCAGCGCTCCAGTCAGTGAGGTCAGAGTTCTCCCAGTGAAAGGATGGTGGAATGTCTGAAGTACATGCCCTTTTATTAGCTGTAGCAGAACAGCTTCCATCCCTGGAAAGGTCTTATCCTCATGGTAGGTACACAGTTAAAGTTCAGTTCAAACTCTGCCTTGTTCTTTTTTGAATGGGTCAATGTGTCAACTATTCCCTCCTAATGCCTTTCGGGTTTGGTTAATATTCAAACTATCTTTCCTTCCTGCTGCAATTAGATTTTGCAATGAACACATGTAAGGGCCTGCCTACTAATTCTAAGATGTTCTATTTTCTCTTGGCCTCCCCTGACCCGCAAATCCTAATGGTACCTCTGGTATCTCATGAGCCTTCATTCCCCCATATGTCTCCTTTTCTGGAGGTGGATAGAAGACTTAGCATTCTGCTTCCAATCCTTAGGGTGTGGTGGAATCCCCCCAGGTTAAACTCCTGAGAAAGAATAGCCACTTGAAGAAACATCAACTCACTTTTGTTCCAGGTCTTCCTTTCCAAAAAAAAAAAAAAAATCCTCTAAAACTATGACTGCCAAGTAAAGGACAAAATTGAAAGAAATTGATATGCTAGCACTCTTGTTCCTTTAGTCCAATATAACCAATCCTTTTGGCATTAAAAGGGTAAGGTAAAACCTTTTATTCTGTTCCTTGCCTCTGGGATACGTGTCTGTTTTAGCAATAGAATGTTGCCTTCTTATCCCCTTTAACAGCTTTACTGTTTCTCCTTATATATTGTTACTATCAAACAGACTATAAATTTCACTTATCTTGTTTTTCACTAAGTTGTACACCTAGTGAGTGTGAGGATTTTTACCTGCTTTGCTTACACCTGTATACTTGAGACCTAGAACAAAGTTGTGGCACAGAAAGATCTCTCAATAAATACTTGTTGAACAAATGGATTTTATGATGTTGACAATTAACTGTGTTGTCAAGAACTTTGCTGTATTTGCAGCACTGGGCTGAGTGCTGTGATTCCCAGTAGAGGTGTGAAACCTCCTATGTCAATCTGAGGCATCCATTTTTAGACCCAGACAAGAGTAGACCTAGGGACTTACCTGGGGTGTGGGGGCAGTCCAGTGTTTAACAATCTACCTGCCAATGCAGGGGACAGGGTTTGATCTCTGGTCCAGGAAGATCCCACATGCCTTGGAGCAACTAAGCCCATGCACCAGAGCTATGGAGCCTGTGCACCCTAGTCCTGGCCCCACAACGGGAGAATCCACTGGAATGAGAAGCCATGCACCTCAACTAGAGAGTAGCCCCCCCATCAGCCACAACTAAAGAAAGCACAAGTGCAAAATGAAGACCCAGCACAGCCATTAAAAAAAAAAAAAAGTGCAGATCCAATGCCACGTCTCACTTAGAAGAGGTCCCATTACCATCCCTGCTAAGAAAGAAGACATATTCTTTTGGTTGCTTCTCACTCTGAATTTTTGCTTTTACTTTGGTCTTTAGTCACTGGAATGTCCTCAATCTGAACCACAAGGATTTACACAATTTTATAGTCACCCACAAAAATTTAAGAGCATAATTCATGAAACAAATGATTTTAGGTTAAATTTTAGAGGTATCTGCTCTGGAGAAATCCTTTGGTAAATTTGCCTTTTTGTTGGGCAGTCCTTTATTCCCTGTTCCTCTGCTCCCTGACTCCAAATATAACTAATTTTCATCCTTATATTTCACTGATGTATACTGTATCCTTGACTGTAAATCTGTGGCCCCTATGAAACTACCTTCTCCATTAAGCAATTTATTAGGATATTTTTATTAAAAATTATTTCTTCCCTAATAGGACTTCTTATGTCAATAGTTGAGATCATAATTTTGTTCAGTTTGCTACAGGCAAATGGTACAAAGAGCAAAAGACAGAATTCTTGTGCTTGGGATTTAGTTAGGACATGGATGGGGAAGAGAAGATGAGGTATACAGCTCAAGACATTAGTAAGACATGAACAAAGTCAGTTGTAGTCTATCTGGTGCCCAGTGTCCTGGGGTTGCCCAGGAATCTACACTGTACTATTCCAACCAAACCAAGGCTTCCTTTTTCTCTGGAACATTTTTCAGTTTCATTTTCTTGGGTTCCAATTTAACATCTGATAAAACAACAGAAATAGGATAGAATTTTCAGACACAGTTGTGGAGAAGTATTAGAGATTTTTCACCCCAAGGCTGATTTCTCAAAGCACACTTTTGGTGTCTAATCACACAGAAATTAATGGAACCCTTCTAAAGAAGTCTGCTTCCTGCTTACAAGATGATTTTGATGAGCAGTCCTAGAAAACAGAAGTAGAGGGTTGGGGAGAGTGAAACAGGGAGAGATGAGAACCAGTGGATCACTGAAGTTTGGCACCAATGGAACCATCAGAGGAGCCATGAAGAATGCACCATCTCAGGAACAGAAGAAGGGGCCATATAATCACTGGCTCCCATCTCTCCATTGATCAAGCATTATGCCACAGGATGTTAACTTCCTTCTGTTTCAGGCAAGAAAGCAAGAGGTTTACAGTGTAAATTTCTGCCATCGACACCTGTGTGAAGCATACAGTCATGGTAGTGACTGGAATAAAATATGGGCTAGAGATATCCAAGGGAAGGCACAAAAGGTGTCCCATATAAAGGGAAAATCTAAGCTAACTCACTGTAGGAGAAGTAAGCAAATTAAAAAAATATATAGCAATTTTATTTTAACTTTTACTCATTCAATCATTAAAAAACAAACAAACAAAAAACACCAAACTTCCAGTCCCAGACTCCAGTAAGGACCATTAAGATAGTTCAATTACCAGAAGCAAACAAGTAAATATGTCTTGAAATCATCAAAGACTTCAAAAAACAGGAAAAGAACTGCCTCCAATTCTTGAAGAAGACAAACTCAGTAAGGAAAAGCACAATCAAAGCTCTTCCCTGGTGGCTCAGATGGTAAAGAATCTGCCTGCAATGCAAGAGACTCAGGCTCAATCCCTAGGTTGGGAAGATCCCCTGGAGAAGGGAATGGCCACCCAGTCCAGTATTCTTGCCTGGAGAATTCCATGGACAGAGGAACCTGGTGGACTATAGTCCATGGGGTCGCAAAGAATAGGATATGACTGAGCAACTAACACTTTCACTTTCTTTCTTTCACTCCTGAGCACAATTATTTTGATCCTAAGAAAGCAGCCATAAACCTGAGCTGAACTTTACATTCTTATAGGAAGAAATTAAAGGTTAGACTCCACCAAGTGTGGGAAACTTACAAAACTACCCCTCCTCAAGGAAAGACCCCTGAGCTCTATTCCCTCCAACGGGCATGGCACAGTAATGACAGTCCTTCCTGGAGCGCTTCTTTTCATCTGCTAGTACAGGGGACTTCAGGCATTAATAGAATCAAGGTTGTCTGGGATTGTGGACCTCCAGAGTTTGTCCTCCCAACCTTCCACATTTCTTTCCAGAAGTTATCACTATTCCAGGCCTCAAAATATTCCTACAAATAATATTTTAAATAGATGTCCACCATTCAAAAATAAACCAGCAAAAAAAGACTCACTAAGCAAGCAAATATAAGACATAACAAAAACATACCAGTGGGGATTCCAATCATTAAGGAGATCACATAAAGCACAGAATAGTAGTTGATGACTGGTCAACATTTATAATGGTCATGCTGGGAAAGACTGAAGGTGGAAGTAGAAGGGGATGACAGACGATGAGATGGTTGGATGGCATCACCAACTCAATGGACATGAGTTTGAGTAAACTCCGGGAGCTGGTGATGGACAGGGAGGCCTGGCATGCTGCATCCATGGGGTCACAAAGAGTCAGACACGACTGAGCGACTGAACTGAACTGAACTGAAGGGAATGTTACTATGCTGTACTTAAAGCTTTAGTAACAAACTGGAAACTATTAAAAGGAATCAATAGATCTCTCAGTATTTTAAATTTCTGTTGGAATTCATTCCTTACCACAGGAAACCCTTAAAAGTGCATTTTTATATTTTAAAATATATGATATCTTTTGGGGTTTTTTTGTTTGTTTTTTTGTTGGTTTGTTTTTTTGTTGGTTTGTATTTTAATTTGCATCATGATCAAATATGGAGATCTCGATGATGCTAAGCCTTTGAATCTACTATACTATATGACCTAGTGTATGGTCAATTTTTAAAAAAAATTCCATGTGTTCTTAAGAAAAATGTTCATTTCCTAATCTTTACATTTTTAATAAATATAATTTCCTAATCTTATCTATACATGTATATCCCTATGATTTATTATTAAAATTGTTTTTCAGTTTTTCATGTTAATAGTTTAGTATGCTTGAATAGTATTAATTTATTTGTGGTAAGTTCCCTCTCTGTTTCATCTAAAGGTGTATTTTATGCTTGTTCTTGAAACACACTTTTTCCAAAATTGAAGTTTTTTCTCTGAATATGTCGAAGATATTATTATAACATCTTCTGGCTTCCAGCACTGCTAATGAATAGTAATTAAAAGTCTAATTTTCATTCCTTTCTTGGTGATACATATTTTCACTCTGACTGCCTTTTAAGGTCATATAAACAGTCCTTTCTTTTTGCAGCTTCAAATTTGTGTGAATTTTTCTTTTGTTAAAACTATTTGCATACATTCTAATTTCTCAATTTGCATATGGACGTCTTTCATTGATTCTGGCAATTTCAGCATTATCTTTCCAAATTGCATCCTCTCCCCCATTCCTTATTTATATTCTTATAACACAAGTTAGATTTAACCATTAGATACTTTCATTTCATCAACCATGACCTTAACTTCCTCTTACTATTTTGTTTCCTTTCTTTTCTATGTTGTAGTCTATGTAATGTCACCTCATCTTGTCATCCTCCCATTAATTCTCTCTTTAGCACTGTCTAAACTACTGTTTAAACCATACATTCAGGTTTTTAGTTCCATGATTACATTTTTTCATTTCTAAATGTATAGCTCTTTTAAAAATCTCTCTGGTTACTGCTGGTGGTGTTGTGTTGCTTACTCCTTTTTAAAATGATTCTACTTTTCATATCTTTAAATAGTATATATTTCTTCCCTCCCCCCATTGATAGCTTCTATATCTCAATTCTTTAGGCATCTACAATTCTAGCTTGTTGTTTCTGCTGACTCTCCTACATGGTAATTTGTCTCCTTCTTTAATCTTATTAAACTTGATCTTTGGAAAACTAGGGGGTTCAATAAAGGGTAACTTCCTTCAAAAGAATCCACCTCTTCAAAAGAATTCCTCAAAAGAATCTGCCTGCAATGCAGGAGACCCAGGTTGGATCCCTGAGTCACAAAGATTCCCTTGGAGGGGGGAATGGCAACCTACTCCAGTACTCTTGCCTGGAGAATCACATGGACAGAGGACCCTGGTAGGCTATAGTCCATTAGATGGCAAAGAGTTGGGCACAAATGAGCGACTAACACTACTTACTACTACTACTCCTTCAAAAGAACATTTGCTCCTCTTAGTAGCCCTCACAACTCCCCCTTTCAGTCCCCAAGGCTTAATTCCTGGCCCTTACTTTCTACTGCTTCAAGTCCAAGGTCTAGTCTCCTGAGGACAGCACTGAAGTCAGAGAAGTTTCCCTGAGGAATTAAATCTTGAGCTGATCTCAAATGGAAAATTAGGAGTTAATTAGGTTTGTTTTTTTTTTTTAAGGTAAAGAGGCAGAGTTCTGAGTAGCAAAAACCACATATACAACTGCCCTATGGCTAGAAGGAGAATGACAAGCATGAAGAATTATTTAATTTTTTCAGCTTCGGTTGGCCTCATGAAAGTGATGTGTAAACACTGTGGGAGACACTTAGTAGATCTCACCTGCCACGGGCTGCCAGAAATCTGCAAGGGTAATATAAACTGGAATTATTTTGGAAAAGTTCCCAGATCAGAGGGGCTGGTAAACCACCCTTGGGAAGAAAAAAGAGGCTATTCCATACAATAATAGTAGACAAGTACAACTCCAGCTTGGAAATGAGCCCATGAATGTGGAGAAAGAATCCAGTCAGCTTTGGTCTAAGGTAGTGCTCCTCAGACTCTAATGTACAAGGCAACTGGGATCTCATTAAGAGCAGATTCTGACTTAGTAGGTCTGGGGCATGTCCTGGAATTCCATATTTTTCACCAGCTTCTAGGTGATGCACACAATACTAGTCTGGGACATGCTTCAAGAACCAAAGGGGTAAGGGAATTATTGAGGGGCTATCAGAAGTAAGAACATACATACCATGACACAGTAAAATCACATCCTGGAGTCCTATAATACTGGGCGGAAATTTTGGACCTAAGCTCATTTTCTGAGCCCTAAACGCTCAACCTTTAAATCACCTGGGAAGCTTATTAGTAATATACAGAGTCCTTGCCCTTCTTTGAATTCAGCTTTCAGGAGGTGAGGCTCTGGTCACCAGAGCATAAAGAATTCTCCAGGTGATTCCGCACAACAAAGTTGGAGATCCAGTAACCAAGCAACTGAAAACCAAGATAAGATTGTGTCCTGTGTAATAAAGGGATAAAAACATTTTAGGGAATAATCCAGCAAATAGGACAGGGTACACAGGTGGAGAGAAAATTGTTTAAGAATGCTAAAAAAGCAAGGGCTCCTTTTGGATGCCTTTACAGACTCAGAGCCAACATGCCTCCATCTAATCCCAATTCAATTCACCCATTTAAAAACCAGCTCAGTCTAGTGGTTTTAGCTCTAAACTTTCAGTTTACTATGAATTTACTCAGAAATTGATTTGGAAAAAGAGGTATGTTTGATGTTTAATATATGTTTACATTTGACTTTTTTTTTTTTAATTTTACATAATTGTATTAGTTTTGCCAAACTTCATAGATGTGTACTTCCACAAAAGTACAAGATGTTTTTATTGTTTCCAAAGCATGACTCACATAAAATCAGGAGGCTGAATCCACTAACAGATCCAGAAAAAAAATCTATTTCTTTTCAAGCACTATTAGCCGAAAACTTTAAGGGAGTTAGGAAATGAAAGAAAATGTTTCTCATACAAATTGTTTCTTTGATTTCTGTAATGCATCCATTGGCTATTAAGTGAATTTTCAAGTCAGCTAAGTAGGTAGTCATTTAAAATATACACATAGGCTCACACCTCTTAATTTGAATTCAGCTTACCAGCCTCTACTATATTTAGCTTTGTTTTTCTTTAAGTAGTCTGTCCTGTTGGTGTATGGATTTGTTTCACCAGAGATGTTGTCAGGGTAACCTAAGAGGAGATTAAGAAATCAGAGATGCCTGTCACCAGTTACTGACATTTTAGGCCTTGGTAATCTTTTCTAGGGCAGTGAAAAGCAGGCAGCAGAGGCAAGACCCACATAGAAACCCCCAAGTGTAGCTATAGTGTTAGCAAAACAATCAGCTGGAAACAGAATTCTCTCCTCTCTGCCAGGGCACAACCAATGTGCTAAAGATAATATACCATTTGCTCAAAAGAATACAGCATTAATATTGAAATGTAAAAATGCCTCCAAAAGCGAGTTTACCATACCAGATCAAGAAAACCACAGGTATGCTTCCAGGAGATTCTATCCGTAAGGTCATCCTGAGTTTGGGAAAGCTCAACCCAGGCTCACAATGAACTAGCCTGTGGCAACCAGTTCAGGCCTGGCCCGTCTTGCAGGTATAGGGCCACCTGCCTGCCATGAAAGGTCAATCTGACCCAGTCTGTGTTCATCCTGTTTGCAGTGGAATGTGATTTTGTTGTTGTTGTTTAGTCTCTTAAGTCGTGTCTGACTCTTTGTGACCCCATGGACTGTAGCCCACAAGGCTCCTCTGTCCATGGGATTTCCCAGGCAAGAATACTGGAGTGGGTTGCCATTTCCTTCTCCAGGAGATCTTCCTGACCCAGAGTTCAAACCCACGTCTCCTGCATTGCAGACGGATTCTTTACCACTGAGCTACCAGGGAACCCCTGGAATGTGTTTTTACCATGTGGAAATCAGCATTTGTGACTACTCCTCAGATCTACATTCAAGCATCAGTGTGTGTGGCTCCTGAGACACAGGAATTGCCATTTTTTCTGAATTACTGGTCTTGGTACAAGATATTTGTACAGTCTGTTTGGCAAACTGTTACTATATTTGAATAACTAAATAGGACAAATTATGGGTCTTACTAAGTTCTAGACTGATACTCTGTTAGACTTCATTTTTATTTTATTAGCTCATTTTTGGCTTCCGAAACATTGGTTCTTTGTTATCATCTGTATGTCTGTCACCCCAAAATACATATGTGGGTATCCTAACTCCCAATGCAGTAGTATTTGGAGGTGGAGCTTTTGGGAGGCAATTAGGTCAGGAAGGTGGAGTCCCCATAAATGGGATTAGCACCCCTTATAAATGAGACCTCAGAGCTAGCTCACTCTTTTTCTGCCATGTGAGGGCACAGCAGTGAGAAGGCCACAGTCTCCTATCCAGAAGGCAGCCTCCAGAACCCAGCTGTACAGTCAACCCTGACTGCACACTTCCAGCCCTCAGAACTTCAAGAAGTAAACTCCTTTTGTTACAAGCCACACACCCTACAGTACTGTCAACTACAAGTTGGTACTTGCCGTGGGCATTTGCCATCCACTTCTACAAGGATTAAATCATGTACTGCTGCAGCTGCTGACCGTCAACACCCTCTGAAAGAGTGCAGGGTGGAGAGCAGAAATGAGGCACTCTGTGCTCTGGGGAAAACTGGCTTAACAGGTCTTCAGATAGTTGGATATTTTCAGGAGCCAATTTTATGAGCTCAATTCTTGTATCTGCCATATCTATAAAAGCACTAAAATCCTTCATGGTGACTAATGCTGCTCCTTGTGACTAGCATAAACCTTCATTAAAAAATATGTGCTTGACTGCATGTACTCCCCCTTCACCAAAATCACAAATATACTGACCTGCTTCCCTACCTCTTTGGAGCAGTTTCTCAGAGCTATCTGAGTGTTATCTCCTGGGCTGCTGTCCTCATTTTGCCCCAAATAAAACTTAACTCACAACTCTAACACAGTGTGATGTTTTCAAGTTGACAGTACTTTGTTATCATCACAGCCTGAATTAAGTCGTTCTCTTTGGACACAGCTATTAACAACAGTCTTAAGAATGTGTAGTTTCGATCTTGTAATATTTCTTTCCTTCTCCTTTATTCCTATCCCAGCTATTCTCCATTTTCCCATTTCTGATGGCTGGGTGATACTTTCACCCTTTTACTGTAAAATGACCCTCATTTTCTCCTAACTCCAAATTTGTAATGAACACAAAAGTACAAATGTCACAAAAAATATGACAAAGAACAATTGGTTCTTTAGATATTCACGTGAATGCTGGCTTTAACTAAAACACATAAACCAAATAATCTTTAGGATGGCTAGATATCAAAATGATGGAAAAGTTTATCCACCCCCAAAATAACAACCAACTGATTTAAGAACACAGAAAGCAAATATCCTATTACTCCAGGATAGTTACTTTCTTATTGCTAGATTCTCCCAATATTTGGGACATATTTATATTAAAAAACAAAACATATTCAATGCATATCTAAAGTTCAAACTTAACTTGATGTCCAGCATTCTTATTTGTTAAATTTGGCAGCCCTATATTACAAGGATGTACTCAGTAATAATAAACATTTTCAAATTTTACTTTGTCATCACTTACAAGAAAATACCAATGGGCTTTATCTTCTCCATTTTCTTTAGCAAATATGATGTGTATAGGATGCCTGTATTGCTCCCTCCTGGATTCCTTAAAATACTCCACCCTCAAAGTCCAACAACTCCAAATGTGGAAAACCTTTATATCAGGTCTTTTCCAATTTTATTTCAAATTCAAAATATCATTCCAGTGTTTTCTTTTGCTCTACACCAAAACTCTATGACTCTCAGAGTGAGACTTTCAGAAGGGGAAAATAGGCTTGTGCTAAATACAGAAAAGAATTGCTGAAAACCCTGGGATCCCAGCCCTGCAGAAATGGGACATCTTCCTTGACCTGACCCACCTACAGAGAGGCTCTAGGGATAGCAGGATAGAAGGGCAATGGCAGCGATTGATCGAATGGCCTTTAGCAGTTTGCTTATCTCTCTTTCATCTGCTTATTCATTCATAAAAAAGTTAAGATAGAGACATAGAAGGATACATATAAGACTTCCACAAGGCAACAAATAGAAGGCAATTGTCAGAGAATAAAATTTTGAATGATATCCAATTACTGTCCTGGACACTACAAGTCAAGTAGTCATTGTCTCAGCAAGAAGGCAGAACCCCCAGCAAGAGAAAAGACAGCTCTGCACCACAGCTTAGGTTTGTTTCAAAATAGACAGACTGGGGAATGCTGGTAAATGTCCAGCTGCAGTCAGTTCTTCAGGGGAGGGGTGGGGGGTGGTGGGAAAAGACCTATTCATAGCCCCTAATGATTTTTGCAGTGAAAGTACTCCCCATAGTTCCTGGTTTCCATCCGCCAGTGTGACCTCGCTGAGGAGACAGTGAGGAAGAGATGCACAGACTAGGAGAGCATCATGCCCAAAGCCGTGTTTCCCTGTTGAGCGCCAGGAGAAAGAAGGGACTTGAGGCGGTTTCTTGCCGCTGAGGAAAAAACCTAAGTGAGTACAAACGTTTCTCAGGCTCAGGGGCAGATGGCAGAGCGATTCAGATGAGAGGCAGCCCAGCCCGTGTGCCCCTCGGTCTGGCTGTGGCGAGACTACAGGCCCCAAGGCAGGAAGAGGGACTCAAATACTCCTTTTTGAACTTCTGGGAGGCCTTCCTCAGATTAGAAAACCTGCGAGTGTGTGGGAGTATGTGGCACTGTTAGGCAGGGATGGGGCGAGGGCAAGACTTCTGGCTCCTCAGGCGCTTCCTCAGCACGAAGAAGATCCAGAGCTTTAAGGCTCTGGTGAGAAACGCAGTGCCTACCCTGCCTGGATGCTGCTGCAAAACCCCAGAGAACCCCTTGTGGGGCTGGAAGGGCCTGGGTAGTTCCATCTATCTGTCTATCTGTTAATATTCTGGCCACACTGTGTGACTTGTGGGATCTTATTTCCCCTACCGACCCTCAAACCCAGGTCCTCTGCTGTGAGAGCCCAGAGCCCTAACCAATGGGCTGTCAGGGAATTCACCTGGCTAGTTCTCTTTAATTCTCTCTTTGAAATCATGGAAGTTTGAAGCCTAAAAACTGCATTTTGCAGTCTGCATGGCCTGCAGAGTTCCAGCTTCTGTGTCACCCATGAGAAGGTTCTGGGAGATGTCTGACAGGTGGAAGAAAGGGTCCAGAAGCAGAGGCAGGATGCAGGCCTAAGGCAACAGCTGGTGGGCCTGCATCTTCTCAGGAGGGGCAGGAGGTGGAGACAAGAAATCACTTCCTTCTGGTCTGCAGGCAGCTCTCGCCTGCGCCTGCATCTCAGTGCCAGCCCTCTGCCAGCCCCTTGACCTCATTCTCTATGAGACTTCCATGAACAGTATAAAAAGGCAAAAAATAAAGAGTTAAGAGTTATTCTATTGTTGGGAGGGGATATATGTATACCTATGGCTGATTCATGGTGAGGTTTGACAAAAACCAACAAAATTATGTAAAAATTATCCTTCAATTAAAAAATACATTTACAAAATGAGTTATTATATTGTTCACACAGGTGTATTGAAAACAGAGTAAAGGCTCTCAACGTGTCTCAAGGGGTCATAAATGGCATCCACGGGAGTATAATTTCCAGGAAAAGGCAAGAGGCATTAGAGCAGTAAGGCCAGTCAGCAGAATCCAGGGCAGAGGAGGGGGATCCCCAGAAGAGGGCACATCTCAGGAAAGGGGTCTGGGTCAGGAACGTGGAGCTTTGACTGAAGAGCAATGGACCCTATATGAAGAGCCCTGGAGGGAGAGAAGAGACCAGAGGTGCCACTCAGTCTGCTCCCAGCCCGCCAGCCATGACAACCACCTGGGGAAGAGGAGCTGGGAGACGGAATATGGGCACCAAGCTGATGGGAGAGAAGTGGAGTGTGGTGAAGAGCTGAAAGCCTGTTGAAACTCAGGACCACTGGCTTCCCAAAATAAGCCCACTGCCTTAACTAGGAAGGGTTTCCCAGGTGGTGCTAAGGGTAAAGAACCCACCTGCCAATGCAGGAGGCATGAGACTTGGTTCCATCCCTGGGTTGGGAAGATCTCCCTGGAGGAGGACATGGCAGACCACTCCAGGATTCTTACCTGGAGAATCCCATGGACAGAGGAGTCTGGCAAGCTACAGTCCATAGGGTCACACAACTGAAGCAACTTAGCAGAGCACATACTTTATTAATAAACATCACAGGTGGAGGGTGCAGAAAGTACCAGCAGGTAGCCTGCAGGTGGACACACAGTTAGGCAGAGCTACTGGACAGTCAGGCCTCTGCCTGCTTACTACTGAAAATAAGTTCCCCCTGGAGCATGCCAGCACCCAAAAGAGCTACAGTTCTGCTCCCAGCCCAGTGTGTGCTTTTTCTCCCCACACCAGTTCTCCAACCCCCGTGGATGTCCAGCAACTCACTTCTGACACTATCCACCTGGACACAGCATCAGCTCCCAAAGGCAAAGGCTTGGTTCCACAAGACTGGGCCCCCTTCAGCGGCAAAGGCCAACAGCAAGTTCCCGTGCTTCCGAGGGACTGCCTACACACAGGATGCTACAATGACCTCCCTCCTCGGGTTCAATTAATTTGCTCACGGAACTCAGAGAGGCATTTTATTTACTACATTGTTAGAAAAGGAACTCAGGAACAGTGGGGTGGAAGAGAAGACCAGGTGGAGGAAGGTGTGATGGGACTGATCTCGGCCCACAGTGAATGAAGCGGGACCTGGGTTCCCAGGCAGAGATGGAGGCCGGGTCACAGAGCTGAGAGCGTTGAATCCCAGCTGCTGGCCAGTGGTCAGGGACAAGGCCCTGGCCCTTGAGCTTTGCAGAGAAGAATTCCCAGAAAGACAGAAAGCAGTGAAACAAGTAAAGTCTGCAGTAGAAGGAAAAGAGTACGGTACCTGTGGACAGACACATGGGTGGACTCACACACAGGAAGAGTCACACCCTCGTGGCAGTTTAAATGGGGCATTTATTTATTTATTTTTTTTAATGGGGCATTTAAAAATGAGGCATTTCTCTCATTTCACTTAGTTTATGTTTCCGAATTTCCCCATCTCTTTTTCTATGATATTCTTTCTCAAGCCTTCATCAAGCATAGTAGAAAATTTTTTGTAATACACACTTATGTAAATAGTATGTATAATATTATATATATTTATAGAAAGCTTGTGAATTTTTGCCTAGCTAAAAAATTTATGACATTTTGATTCCACTTGTTTGACTTAGTATGAATAGAATGATGGATCTCTAATTTATATTCGCTCAAAATTGTAATACAGTTTCATGTACTTTGGCATCTAGTATTTCACTGTTATGCCAAACACTTTGACTGTGTGGTTCACAACAAATTATGGAAAATTCTTAAATAGATGGGAATACCAGACCACTTGACCTGTCTCCTGAGAAATCCATATGCAGGTCAAGAAGCAACAGTTAGAACTGGACATAGAACAACAGACTGGTTCCAAATCAGGAAAGGAGTATGTCAAGGCTGTATATTGTCACCCTGCTTATTTAACTTATATGCAGAGTACATCATAAGAAATGCCATGCTGGATGAAGCACAAGCTAGAATCAAGATTGCTGGGAGAAATATCAATAACCTGAGACATGCAGATAACACCACCCTTATGGCAGAAAGTGAAGAGGAACTGAAGAATTTCTTGATAAAAGTGAAAAAGAAGTGAAAAAGCTGGCTTAAAACTCAATATTCAGAAAACTAAGATCATGGCATCTGGTCCCATCACTTCATGGCAAATAGATGGGGAAACAGTGGAAACAGTGACAAAATTTATTTTCTTGGGCTCCAAAATCACTGTAGATGGTGACTGTAGCCATGAAATTAAAAGACTCTTGCTCCTTGGAAGAAAAGCTATGACCAACCTAGACAGCACATTAAAAAGCAGAGACATTACTTTGCCAAGAAAGGTCCAACTAATCAAAGCTCCGATTTTTCCAGTAGTCATGTATGTATGTGAGAGTTGGACCATAAAGAAAGCTGAGCACTGAAGAAATGATGCTTTTGAACTATTGTGTTGGAGAAGACTCTTGAGAGTCCCTTGGACAGCAAGGAGATCCAACCAGTGCATCCTAAAGGAAATCAGTCCTGAATATTCATTGGAAGGATTGATGCTGAAGCTGATACTCCAATCCTTTGGCCACCTGAGGTGAAGAACTAACTTCTTGGAAAAGACCCTGGTGCTGGGAAGGTTTGAAAGTAGGAGAAGGAGTAACAGAGGATTAGATAATTGGATGGCATCACCAACTCAATGGACATGAGTTTGAGCGAACTTCAGGAGTTGGTTGTGGACAGGAAAGCCTGAAGTACTGCAGTCCATAGGGTCACAAAGAGTCAGACATGATTGAGCAACTGAACTGAACTGTACTGTAGCCTGCCAGGCTCCTCTGTCCATGGAATTCTCCAGGTCAGAATACTGGAGTAGGTAGCCATTCCCTTCTCCAGAGATCTTCCCAACCCAGGGATCAAACCCAGGTCTCCTGCATTGCAGGTGGATTCTTTACCATCTGAACCATCAGGCACTTACAATGGACAAACTGAGAGAACGAGGAGGTCTGTTCATGGAGAGGCTGCTTGACCTAACCCATGGGGAGGCCTGGGTAGGAGCTCAGAGAGCTCCACAATCTTCCCCACCCCCTAAGCCCGGAGCTCAGGATGCCCTGGGGACTGTTCCAAGGCCAACCACAAAAAGTAAAGAAGTGGGTGTGACCCAATTCTTAGAAATTCCCACCTCTTCCCCAAAATAGCTAAAATGCTCTTCCAATTCATTAGTCTATGAAATTACTACCCCTGTAAAAACTGACTTCCCTGATGGCTCACTGTAAAGACTTTGCCTGTAATGCAGGAGATACAAGAAATATAGGCTTGATCCCTGGGTTGGGAAGATCCCCTGAAGGAGGAAATGTAAACTCACTCCAGTATTCTTGCCTGGAGAATTCCATGTGCAGAGAAGCCTAGCAGGCAGGCTACAGTCCATACGGTTGCAAGGAGTCAGACATGACTCCACTAACATCATAGCCTATAGAGACTGACCACCCTGTATCCTGGTGCTCCTCTCACCTTCTGAGATGGTCCACACTGTGTTTGTGGGGTATATTTCCACCTGAATAAACCTTTCCCTTTACTATGGCTTTTTTAATTCTTTCCTATAAAGTCAAGAACTCACACTTGGCAGCTGTCCCAGGGACTCAGACAAGACATGGGATGTGACGGTCCTCTCTCACCACACTCTATTTCTTGCAACAACAATAGCACACTAGAAAGACGAGGGGCAGGGGCCTCCGCTCTATCGCCAGAGTGATGGGAAGCTCCAGCCAACACTCTGAAAAGTGCAAGGTGATCTTGAGAATTAGGCTTAAATCTTTGACATGCAACTAAATACAGCTCAGGGGGTAAAGATCTAATCTGCCAATAGAGAAGACATGGGCAGGAGACTCAGGTTCGATCCCTGGGTCAGGAATATCCCCTGGAAGAGGAAATGGCAAAAGAGGTTGCAAGAGTCAGACACGACTTAGCAACTAAACGACAATAACAAATATGACATGGTTTTTCATCTTCTCAGGAGATTCTGTTATATGTGGGGCTGGACGAATGAGAAAGTCTATCCCAGCTGATCTGAAAGCCCTCCTTACCAATAACACCTCCCTCTGCCTCTTCCCAGAGAGCCAGGATTTCTTTCCCTAGGTTGCTCCTTTATATCAACACATTGTCCCATGCAGGTCCTCCTTTAAAGAGCTAACATGTTTCTTAACTAGAGGCTTGTGTGTGTGTATGTATGTGTATATATGTATGTGTGTGTGTATATATATATATATATATATATATATATATTTTCTCTCTACAGGAAGGAAAAAATGAAATGACTTCTGAGCCAATATTTCTAAAAGTCTTCCCTAAGTAATCAGAAGTTATTTTGGAACATTCTCTGCAAACTGTGCTCATGTATTTTGGCCCAGTGTTCACAGCAGGCTGCACCCTGCAGCACCCGATGGATCACTGAGCTCTCCAGCAGTTCTCCCGTGGGGCGCCTGGACACGGACTCTCTTTGGTGCTGTCCACCTGGAAGTGAGGCCAAAGGCAGGGGGCGCAGGGAGCAGAAGCTCCTGTTTCACCCTTGGGCATTTTCGGGGCTATGGGTCAGTGTAAGAGACTGGAGAATGTGATGGACAATAGAAGAAATGACAACAGAAGCAAAAAGAGAGGCAGAGAGGGTCTAGGAATTGTCCAGAGGGTGCAGGAGTGGGAAATGTAAAAAAATAATGATGATAGAAACCAAAAGTGTCAGAGGCTCATATGAATGGATAGCCATCTTAATGATTGAGAATAAGTCTTGAATTTATTATTTTTTAAACTTTTTATTTTGTATTGGGGTATAGCCAATTAACCATGTCGTGATAGTTTCGGGTGAATAGCAAAGGAACTCAGCCATACATATACATGTATCCATTCTCCCCAAAACTCTCCTTCCATCCAGGCTGCCATATAACATTGAGCAGAGTTGCCTGTGCTACACAGTAGTCAGACAGAGAAGGAGAAATATTGTATGACATCCTTTATATGTGGAACTTAAAAAAAAAAGGATGCCAATGAAATTACTTACAAAGGAGAAAGAGACAGTGAACAAACTAAGGCTGCCTGCACACACTGCTATTTTTAAAATGGATAATCAATAGGCCTTGAATTTATTTTTAAAATTCAAAAGCAGGCATTTCAAGTTTCAGGAGAATTCTGCTTTAAGATATTAATCCTGTAAGAATTATTTCTATTGTGGCCTGAAAGTAACAACTTCTAAAGTGAGTAAAAACCACCCCTGGCTGAGCAGTGACTAAAAGAAGAAAAAAAAAGTCTATCACTTCTAGAGCACATGGGAAAGAGGAAAAAAAAAAAAAAAAAACCTGAGGAAACTGCCATTGAATTTCATTCTGGACAGAATTACTTCTGCATCCACCCTGGTCTTTTAGGTATTATGGCTAGTTGAGCCGCAGAACAGGGACCACCAGCTCTCTTTGGTATAACGGCATACTGAACAAATTAACTCAGAGTCAGGGACAAAGAAAATCTAAAAGCTATCAGCCTGATTACTCAACAAAATTCCAAAGGAGTAGTTTTTCTTCATCTATTTCTGGTAATATACAGAGCAAGTTAAGGCCATCTGCTCATGTTTTTCTAATATAAGTGACTTTTACAGACAGTGCAAAAGGCAGTTATCTCCTCAAAAAGTAATCTCAAATCTGAAGCTAATTCATTAGTTACCCAGACGTTAGAAAAGGAATGGTGTAATTCTTGTTTAAGCTGTAGGCCATACTGAAAGCAATGACCAGCATAATTTAAAAATGTTGTGAAGATAATTAGTACAACTTTAAATGCAAATGGTAATTTTATAGAATTATTTTAGGTAGTTGAGAAATCATTATTTTTCTAGAATCACATAAAGCTTTCTCAAATTTTCTATGCAAATATTTGTCTACAGATTTCTAAAGAAAATCAATGTTTAACATCCCCACTTTAAAAAAATCCAAAAGATATTTCTTAAATCTTAATATTTTGACCAAAAAATACATTCAAGTCCCAAAGAATGGAAAATAGCATGCCTTGGTTTGAGGAATGCTAGCATTCTTTCCATGCCAGCCTCACTTGGGCCAAGTAAGTGAAATTACTTCAATGAAGCCCATCTTTTTTCAAAGGCTTAATACATCCCCATTACCTCCTGGAATTGCTGAAAACTACAATGATTCACTTGGGTACAATTACAAGCATTACTTTTCTGAGAGTGTTATATAAATACCACTTGGAAGAAAGTTGAAAGGGTAACTCAGTAATTGAGAAACCTTTCAAAGATTTTATTTTCACCATTTGTGATTACTTGGTTATTGAATTATAGGTTAAAAAAAAGTACATGCTTCTTTCTTTAAAAGTTTTATTGAAATGTAGTTGATTTACAGTGTTGTGTTAGTTTCAGGTATACTTCAAAGTGACATCATTTTATATCAGTTCATTCAGTCGTGTCCTACCCTTTGCGACCCCATCAATCGCGGCATGCCAGGCCTCCTTGTCCATCACCATGTCCAGGAGTTCACTCAAATTCATGTCCATCGAGTCGGTGATGCCATGCAGTCATCTCATCCTCTGTCGTCTGCCGGGGTCCAGCCCCAGTGGATCCAGGGAATTCAAAGCGGGGACGTTGTCGGTGAGGATCAGGAAACAATTGCTTAATTAAATGTTAATTAAGGATATAAAGAGTGGATTAAGCTTTCTTATAACTTAACTTATCCTTAAGTTAATTAAAGATAAAATAAAGATAGCTCAGTGAGAAAATTCAGTGGAGAAAAGAGGCTGAATAACTTGGTTTATGTGGAAAGCTAATAAAATTCCAAGGCTAGGAATTTACGTCACCTACGTAGGCCGCAGGTGTCCTCCCGTTCTCCTGAAGGAGAGGAGACACTAAGGCCTCCCCTGTCAGATCTTAGAAGCCCAGGCATAATTAGTAGGCTTGACGAGTCTCCACGCTCCAATTCAGCCAGAAGGTGAGAGAAAGAACGACATGGGGAGACCAAGTTTCGGTGAACAAGGCCCGCACTTTATTTTCCAAAGTAGTTTTTATACCTTAAGTTATGCATAGAGGATAATGGGGGAAGGGGTAGAGTCATGCAGTAAGCCAGGCTTTCTTCCTGCAAACTTATCATATGCAAAAGTTTAGGTGATTTGCATCATCTTCTGGCCCGGAGGCCTGTTAACATTTTAAGACCCTTTCTTCAGAAAACTTATTTTTCTCTAAAGGTGATTAGTCAGGCGCCACCCTCCAAAAACATTAGATAAAGTTGCATTCCTATAGGGCAAAGGTGTGGTGGGCTATAACAAGAAAAGAATTAACTGAAGGGTCCAAGGTTACAAACATTAAAGCTACTACTTACACCAATTATATTAATCAATACACTGCCAGGGACACAGTAGGTAAGGGATATGGAAACTTAGCAGCAAACATTGGCCCAACAAGTGAAAAACCCTTCACCAATGCAATTTCTAATCAATCTTTTAACTGCTCAAAGGAATCTGTGTTCAGACAGTTTAGAACATCTCATGCCTCTCACAGTTGTGAACTAAAACACTCTTGTCACGCCCAGGAACTTTATTAACTGGAGCTGTAATTTAACTCTTTTTCAGAGAGAGGTGGTGGGGGACAGCCCCTCCATAAAGTCAGAGGTGTAGGTGACAGCACAAAGCAGTAAAGTAGGCAGACTCTGGTTTTGGGGGTAGATGCTCAAGAATTTCCAGGGGGACTCCTGAGGCTCGATCCCGCCTTTGCGTATGCCGAGCCTCTTTCCTCATGACCTTTGCCACGGGTGGAGGTCCTCATGCTGGCTCCCGGCAGTCGTCCCCTTTTCCTCTTCCCCCCAATCCCTCCCAGCATCAGAGTCTTTTCCAATGAGTCAACTCTTTGCATGAGGTGGCCAAAGTACTAGAGTTTCAGCTTTAACATCATTCCTTCCAAAAAAACACCCAGGGCTGATCTCCTTTAGATTGGACTGGTTGGATCTCCTTGTATAATAGTTTTATATATATATATATATATATATATATATACACACACACACACACACACACACACACACATACATACACACACACACACACACACACACACACATGTCTGCTTTCAGTCACTCAGGTGTGTCTGACTCTTTGCGACCCCATACTGTAGCCTGCCAGAGTCCTCTGACCATGGGGTTTTCCAGGCAAGAATACTGGAGTGGGTTGCCATTTCCTCTTGGGGGACCCAGGGATCTTCCCAATCCAGGGATTGAACCCATGTCTCTGCCATCTCCTGCATTAGCAAGTGGATTCTTTACCACTGAGCCACCTGGGAAGACTATATATATATATATATATATATATATATATGGAGAGAGAGAGAGTCTTTTCCATTATAGGTTATCATAAGATAACCCTATAATTATACAGTAGGTCTTTGCTGAAAAACTACTGTCTTGCTATAGCAAGTCAGACAAAAACACTTACATGTAAGTGCGCACATACACACAGAGAGACAACCATATAGTTATTGTAAGATATTAGCTATATTCCCTGTGTTCTACAGTGCATCCTTATAGCTTATTTTATACCTAGTAGTTTGTACCTCTTAATCCCCTGGCCCGCATACAACCAATATCTGTAAGAGAAAGGTAAGTGAGACCCACATGATGACTCTGCTGGCTGGGTCTGATCCTGTGTGAGAAGGTATGAGCTGTTTTGCCAGCAGCAGGGTTTTAGGAAGGCAGTTAGTGGTTCCCTTTTCCCCCAGAGCAAGGCTGTCTCCTGAACTGCCTGTGTCACTGTGCGCCAGTGATAATCATCCTGACTCATGAAAAGCTACTCTTATAAGCAAACCAGGACCACACAAGGCAGGCTGAGGGTCCAGAAGTCAATTATTGGCTGGGAAAAGCCAGATTTTGAGAAATAAAAGAAACTGGTTCTGGATTTTTCTACTTTTCAATGTTGCCAGACCCTACTGTTGGAGGAAAAATCTCACAGATATTTCAGCTTACTCTCTGGAGTTCTTTAAAACAGATCTCCACCCTTTTCTCTTTTATTCTAATGTGTTTTGTGGCAGGGCAACATTCCAGTGGTGCCCGTTTAAAGATAAAAACAAAGCCACAAAAATGCACCACCTCCATGTGAACTCCAGAACGTAAAAGTGCTTCTCAGTTTACCTTCAGATCTTTGCTATCTGGTCTCATGTGTGCCTGTGGGGTTCCGGGCTGTGTCAGGTCCTGGAGCTCTCTCCTCTGGGGCTGGGCATCTCCCATTGCCTTCCCTCCCTCTAGTCATGGGTTTTGGTTGATTACAGTGGGAGCTCAGCTGAGTTAGAAGTATTCTACTGGATTCTCTAGAAATAAATCCAAGGAACATTCTAGAGTAGTAGTTCTCAAATTAAGGTACATCCAATTTCCCTGGAGGGCTTTTTTAAAATTTTGTTTATTGACTGTATAGTTGCTATACAATCCTAGATAAATTATTGGTGTACAAAAAAATGATTCACAATTTTAAAAGTTTATACTCCACCTTTAGGGACTCCCAGGTGGTAAAGAATCCACCTGCCAATGCAGGAGACAAAGGTTCAATTTCTGGGTCAGGAAGATCCCCTGCAAGAGGAAATGACAACCCATTCCAGTATTCTTGTCTGGAAAATCCCATGAATAGAAGATCCTGGTGGGCCACAGCCCATGGGGTCACAAAAGAGTTGAATATGACTGAGTAAGTGAGAACATACACACACTCCATTTATAGTTATTATAAAATACTGGCTATGTTCCCCATGTTGTATAATATATCCTTATAGCTTATTTT
The DNA here is from genome assembly GCF_029407905.1 of Bubalus kerabau. NCBI lineage: Eukaryota > Metazoa > Chordata > Mammalia > Artiodactyla > Bovidae > Bubalus > Bubalus kerabau. The sequence goes on from NC_073636.1 coordinate 5,436,631, forward strand.
ATACCTAATATTTGGTACCTCTTAATCCCCTACACCTATTTTGCCCACCACTCCTCCCCACTCTCCCCACTGTAACCACTAGCTTGTCCTCTGTGTCTGTGTCTGCTTCTTTTTGCTGTATTCACTAGTTTGTTATATTTTTTACATTCCTCGTAGTAGTGGTACCATAGTAGTTGGAGGGCTTGTTTACATACAGATGCCCAGGTACCACTCTCAGAGATTCTGGTTGGTGGGGGGGGGGGCTGTGGAGGGAAGAATGAGAAGTTGCATTTCTGCAGGTGTTGCCTTTGCTGCTGTTCAGAGACACACACTTAAGTATCACTTGTCTGGAACTGTTCACAGACACAAAAGCAGGCAGTTAGAGAACTCATTAGTTCCTGTATCCATTTCTCCAGCATTAGTCACTACAGCCATACCCCCAGGCCTTCTGCCGGATTCCAGGGTGCACAAGTGAATAGACAGGCACCTAAGTCTAATAATACATAGTTGGCCACATAAATAATGCGTAGGAAAGAATGGGGTGGACACAAGGCTCAAGGCTACCTGGATGTGGGGGTGCGGCAGGGAGCTGTTTTGAAAAGTTTGAGAAGATGACCTTTGGACTGCCTCTAGAAAGGGGAACCAGAATCACCAGCAGAGCATCACCAGGAATAGAGGTTTACGGCCAGCTGTGGTAGAGAGTATTGTATGCAGATCTATAAGGACCTATAGCCTGAGAAAGAGGGAGGGAAGGATGTAGAAGAGACAGGAGACTTGAACCCGAAAAGCAACAATGGACTAGAGGATAGGAAGGCTATGAGATACGATCACAGGAATTATGACTGCCTTGAACAAGGAGAGTGAAGGAAGGGAGAAAATCAGTGCTGAAAAACCAAGAATAGCTGGGGGAATGGAAGGGGTTCATTTCTGGACAACTCAAATTCGAGGTATGGAGAGCACAGAGGTAGCGCTCTGTTGGGGTATCTGAACACATAAGACCTGGAGTCTGGGAGGTAGATATGGCTAGCAGTCCTCAACTTTGGCCTATTAGCAGTTGAATTCTTAGAAGCAAATGAGATTGCCTGTTTGTCCTTCAATGTCTACTGAGGACCTGCTGCCTCGGGTGCATTTAGGGAGTATGTTAGTCTTGTGTGCTAACACATTGTCGCAAATTGGGAGTCTTAAACAACACACATTTATTATCTCCTAGTTCTCTTAGTCAGAAGTCTGGGTTGGTTGGGCTGGTTTCTCTTCTCCAAATTTCACAAGGTGGAAACCAGGGTGTCAGCAGGGTTGTGCTCCTTCTGGAGCCTCTGGAGATGAGTCTGCTTCCAGGCTCATTCAGGTTATTGGCAGAATCGACTTCCTTGTGGCTGTAGGACTGAAGTTCCCAGTTCCCTAGTTTCCTTGTTGGCCATCAGACAAGCTTTGGTCTCCACCCAGAGGCAGCTTGCATTCTTTCTCCTGCTTTCTATCTGGCACCCTTCAGCAGCTGTAGGTGGAGTTGTTCACCCTCTCCTGCATCAGATCTCTCTGCCCTCACCCTCTTCTGAGGTGTCTCTATGAGAAATGTCTCTGTTTTAGAGGAGTCATGTGAGTAGGCTGGGCCATAACTTTAATTAAATCTGCAAAGTTTCTTTTGCTGCATAAGGTAACGTTCATGCAAGATCCACGGAGCAAGGTGCAGGCATCTTTGAAAGTCATTCTGCCCATCACAAGTAACTGGAAAATTGGTATTTAGCAAAAGAGACACAATCCTTGCCTTCATGGAGTTTACAGAGTAAGGGGACATTTAGGTCTAAATCAAATGATTCCCCTACAGAATTATATAACTATAAAATATGCTGAAATCTCTGAAGGAATACCAAAGTGTAACAGATATGGTGAGAAAAATGCAGAATGACCTGGTCTGCGGAGAGAAGGAATGTTTTGCCACAGGCATGAAACTGAGTTGAGAGCTGAATGATGGATAGGAGCTACTAAGATGAAGAGGGTTAAGGAACAGCATTTCAGAAGGAAGGAACAGTATACACAGATGCCTTGAGGAGAATGTGATATTAAGCCCTGAAAGAAGGCAGAAGGGTCTGGAGCAGAGGGAATGAGGGATGTGGGGTAGGAGAGGGAAGCTGGACATGGAGGAAAATAAGGGGGAGATTTTGTTTCTCTCTTAAAGGCAACAGGAAAACACTGAAAGATTTTCCCTCAAGGAAATGCCACTTTCAGATTTTATTTTTTATGTGATTATTCCAACTGCAGTATGCAGAAGGTTAAGTAGGTGCCAAGAGAGCTAAAGCCTTAGTGACACAGTTCTGTGGTCTCAGAATGAGATGGCAGGAGCTGTAGACTGTGGCAAGACAATGAAAAGAGAAAAGTGAATGGGTTTGAAAGGTGTTTAGGAAGTCTATTAGTCAGAGTTCCTTGGTTACATGTAACTTGAACTCTCACATGAGTAAAGAAAGAGAGGTAGGAAGGATACTATTAGCCTACATTCCCCAAATTTGGGAAAACCAGGGATGACACTGACTTAAGCAGGGACACAAATGTCCATGGCCTTTGTGCCATCACTCATTACAATGGGCACCTTGCCTGACAATGCAACAGACTAACCGAAAGTGAGGACTGAGACGGGGGTAAGGGAACATCCTGCAATCCGTCCAAGCTTCCAATTTTTACAATGAGAGGAGAAAGAATCTTCTCTTACTTATTTATTTTATTGAAGTATAATTGCTTTACAAGGCTGGGTCAGTTTCTGCTGCACAACACTGAATAAGCTATATGTATACATACACCCCCTCCTTCCAGAGCCTCCCTGCCAATCCCATCCCACCCCTCTAGGTCATCACAGAGCACTGAGCTGAGCCCCCTGTGCTATACAGTAGCTCCCACTAGCTGTCTATTTTCACACACAGTAGTGTATAGATGTCAGTGCTCCTCTCTCAGTTCATCCCGTCATGACTACCCTCCTTCTAAATTTAACTGCATTTAAAAAATTCCCTATTTAAACTTCAATCAGTTGGCTATCCCTGGAAAAAACACTATGGTTAGGGGTAAGGTCCAATTTGGAGGCACTGCTATTTTCTAGGCATATTTCCCAGCAAAGAAGGCATACTCTTCTGATAAAACAGAATAAGTGCCCAGTACAAAAAAGCAAAGTTGGTGTATGTAGGACATGGTATGTTATAGAGAAAGGGCTGTCCAACAATAATTCCCATGTTAATGGCTAGATCATCTAGATTAGCAATGGCCAGACTATGGCAGGAAGTCCTAAGTCCTGAGCTATTGCTTGTTTTCATAAATAAAGTTTTATTGGCACATAGCCATGCCCAAATGTTTATGCATTGTCTATGTTGCTTTCATACTTGAAAGGCAGAGTTGAGTAGTCATGACACAGACTGTGTGGTCCACATAACTTAAAATGTTTATTATCTGGTCCTTTAGAGCAAGGTTGCCAACTCCCAATCTAGACGGATAGATCTTTCAAGAGAAGCAATGCATCTTTCAAGAGAAGCACTGCATTTAGAAGGAAGAACACGCATTTGGTTTTGGACATGATGAATTTAGGTGCTTTTCAGATATCTAAATTGGAACAACACATGTGTGTTTGGAGATTTGTAGTTTCTGTTCCTCGCATTTTTAAATGGCTCAATGAAGAATTTATTAATTTCCCATATTCATTGGAATAGACATTGTTTTGTAGCCATAGTAACTAGTTACCATTACAGCCAGTTTTTAAATTGGCTTAATCAATCAATGATAACATGCTCAGAGAACAGGTTTTTGAAAGTGGGCCAGTGAGCAACAGGGCCCCTCTTCTGAAAGACAGTCAGTTGGCAAGAGCTTCAGTCCAGGGAACATACTGAGAAGTCAACTGATTCACAGAGTATAACCCAAGCAACCACACTTCTCCAGCTGATGTCGGCCCATTCTCTGAACTGAATATCTGCTAAAAATCCAAGGTAAAATTAGTAGTCTGCTTTGTGTGAAGAGACTGTCTAAAAAAATTATAACTCTCCATTATGAGTGATAAATTCAGCTTTGTGTTTCCATTAACAAATAGTGAATTATTCCTTCAACTGGGGCTCCTCTGGTGGCTCAGATGGTAAAGAATCTGCCTGCATTGTGGGAGACCTGGGTTTGATTCCTGGGTCAGGAAGATGCCTGGAGAAAGGAATGGCTACCCACTCCAGTGTTCTTGCCTGGAAAATTCCATAGACAGAGGAGCCTCGCAGGCTACAGTCCATGGCGTCTCAGAGTCAGACACAATTGTGAGACTAACACTTTTTCACTTTCTTCCTTCAACTGAGCCTCAGATTTAAAAAAGAAAGAAAGTAAGTAAATGTCTAAATCTCATAGGTAGTTGTGACCATGGGAGAGGCAGCAACTGGTTTAGGGAAGGTACACTAGATGAGAAGACAACAGTGGTGAGGATGAAGCTATATGAACTCCAGCCTTTGATGACTACATAGAAGAGAAGACTGCAAAGGAGAAAATGATAGATGAACCACGGAGATGGGAAGATACCCAAGACAATATGTTCCTACAGAGGCTGTGGGAACTCTCTAAAGAATTAAGAAACAGTCAAGAGAGGGAAATGCCCCTGAGAACTTACCTAAGACATGAACTGAAATTTGTCTAATGGGGTTAGTAACAGGGACATCATTGTGACTTTGGTGAAATCTCCTTGTTTCTATCAAGAAGACTGAAATTAAGGTTGGATGTTGAGATGTGAGTAAAGATGAGAAGATGAGAACAAAATATATAAATAATTCTTTGGTAGATGGAGGAAAAATGGTCTGGCATCATTTTGCTTATAAAATAGGAAAGGCTCCATCATGTTAACATACTCATGTCAAAAATTCAGTAAAGACATTGAAGACATAAGGAAACACATAATCAATAATATGGTAAGTACTGAAATAGTGAGAGGGGAAATGACCAGGGTGACAGTGCAGGAATTAGGTTTAGATAAGAACATGAGAACCTATAACCAAACAAAACAGAACATAAAAAGATGGAAGCAAGAGTGGGTAGAAAGGGGCTTCCCAGGTGGCTCAGAAGTAAAGAATTCGCCTGCAATGCAGGAGACACAGGTACAGTCACTGGGTTAGGAAGATTTCCTGAAGGACGAAATGGCAACCCACTCTAGTTTTCTTGCATAGAGAATCCCATGGACAGAGGAGCCTGGGTACAGTCCATGGAATTGCAAAAGAGTCAGATACAACTTACCAACTAAAGAGTGGGTAGAGATCTAGACTGGGTTACAGGATGCATAGCATAAGTTTGCAGGAGAAGCCATTTGATTACTTTTTTTGTCTCTTTGGAGGTGGAAAGCAAAGTTACCTTCTGAATGTGAAAAATAAAATGGAAAAAGTTGGTTGGATCTTAAGGAAATTTAGGACACTTATAGGAAGAAGATAGAATCAAGAATAGGACATTGATAAAAACCATATTTATCAATGGTGGATAAGTGAAATCGGACTAAGAATGACTGAATAAAAAAGAAAGAAGGGAAATCAAGACAGTGGTTTAATAGAAACCAAGAGACAGAGAAGCTTTATGAAAAGAACGGACACTAGTTTTAAATGACAAGTAAGATTAAAAACTGAAAAATGGCCAATTAGACTTAGAAACTAGGATGCCGTTAGCTTTTTCATGGAAATTGGGGCCAGAAATCTGACTATAATAGGTTAAAGTTGAGATTTAACTTAATGGGATATTTCTATTCAAACATGGTGGACTGAACATCACATGTTTATTTCTGATTTATCTCTATATTATACTTTATATAATGAGAGTAAATAAGTTAAAACTTATGTACTATAAGAGTAAACAGATGATAGTTCTCAACAAATTTTTAGAAGATGAAAAATTAGCAGAGATGAGAAAAGTAAATAGGAACTCTATAAATACCAAAGAGAAAAAATTCACTTCAGTGCTGTGGGTTGAATGTTGGTGGCCTCATAATATTCGTATATTTAAACTCTAATGCCTGGTGTGATGATATTAAGAGGTGGAGGCCTTTGGAAGGTGATTATGTCAAGAGAGCAAAGCCTTCCTAAATGGGAGTCATGCTTTTATAAAAGAGACCCCAGAAAGCTTCCAAGCCACTTTTGCCATGTAAGGCCATAAGACAAGAAGTCTGTGATCTGGAAGGGGACCTTCACCCAACGATGACAGCACCATAATCTTAAACTTCCACTTTCTGTAACTGTGAGAAATTTCTATTATTTATAGGCCACCCAGTCTATGGTATATTGTTATAGCAACTCAAATGGACTAAGACAAACAACCATGAAAAAGATCATAAAATGGCATCAGCCGGTGATGACTTGGGCAAAGAGCCCTGTATGTCAAACAGCTAGATCATAATATTAACTGATGAGATCTCTGGGCCCTCTGACTACTCATGGGCTCTAGAATGCTAGGGCTTAGACATACATAGTCTGTCTGCCCTCCGATAGAGAAGGATAAGAGGCTTTTGGAAACTTCCTGATGGGAGAGACTGACTGAGGGGGAAACTAGGTCTTGTTCTTATGGGCAGGGTCATGCTCAGTAAATCTTTAATCCAATTTTCTGTTGAAATTCAGACTTAAATTGAAGAAAGTAGGGGAACATTGCTAGACCATTCAGGTATGACCTAAATTAAATCCCTTATGACCATACAGTGGAAGTGAGAAATAGATTCAAGGGATTAGATCCGAGAGACAAAGTGCCTGAAGAACTATGCATGGAGGTTCATGACATTGTACAGGAGGCAGTAATCAAGACCATCATCAAGAAAAAGAAATGCAAAAAGGCTAAATGGTTGTCTAAGGAGGCCTTACAAATAGCTATGAAAAGAAGAGAATCGAAAGGCAAAGGAGAAACAGAAAGATATACCCATTTGAAAGCAGATTTTCAAAGAATAGCAAGGAGAGAAGAGAAACCCTTCCTCAGTAATCAGTGCAAAGAAATAGAGGGAAACAATAGAATGGGAAAGACTAGAGATCTCTTCAAGAAAATTAGAGATACCAAGAGAACATTTCATGCAAAGATGGCACAATAAAGGACACAAATGGTATGGAGCTAACAGAAGCAGAAGATATAATGAAGAGGTGACAAGAATACACAGAAGACCCATACTAAAAAGATCTTCATGGCCCAGATACTCATGATGGTATGATCACTCACCTAGAGTGAGAAATCCTGGAATGCGAAGTCAAGTAGGCCTTAAGAAGCATCACTATGAACAAAGCTGGTGGAGGTGATGGAATTCCAGTTGAGCTATTTCAAATCCTAAAGATGATGTTGTGAAAGTGCTGCACTCAATATGCCAGCAAATTTGGAAAACTCAGCAATGGCCACAGGACTGGAAAAGGTCAATTTCCATTCCATTCCCAAAGAAAGGCAATGGCAAAGAATGTTTAGTCTACTAAACTGTAGACTACTAAACTACTAAATTGTACTCATCTCACACACTAGTAAAGTAATGCTCAAAATTCTCCAAGTCAGGCTTCAATAGTATGTGAACCATGAACTTCCAGATGTTCAAGCTGGTTTTAGAAAAGGCAAAGGAACCAGAGATCAAATTGTCAACATCCGCTGGATCATTGAAAAAGCAAGAGAGTTGCAGAAAAACATCTATTTTTGCTTTATTGACTATGCCAAAGCCTTTGACTGTGTGGATCACAACAAACTGTGGGAAATTCTTCAAGAGATGGAAATACCAGACCATCTGACTTGCCTCTTCAGAAATCTGTATGCAGGTCAAGAAGCTACAGTTAGAACTGGACATAGAACAACAGACTGTTCCAAATTGGGAAAGGAGTACGTCAAGGCTGTATATTGTCACCCTGCTTATTTAACTTATATGCAGAGTACAACGTGAGAAATCCTGGGCTGGATGAAGCACAAACTGGAATCAAGATTGCCGGGAGAAATATCAATAACTTCAGGTATGCAGATGATACCACCCTTATGGCAGAAAGTGAAGAAGAACTAAAGAGACTCTTGATGAAAGTGGAGAGTGAAAAAGTTGGCTTAAAGCTCAACATTCAGAAAACTAAGATCATGGCATCTGGTCCCATCACTTCATGGCAAATAGATGGGGAAACAGTGGAAACAGTGACAGACTATTTTGGGGGGCTCCAAAATCACTGCAGATGGTGACTGCAGCCATGAAATTAAAAGACTTTTGTTCCTTGGAAGAAAAGTTTTGACTAACCTCGACAGCATATTAAAAAGCAGAGTCATTACTCTGCCAACGAAGGTCCATCTAGTCAAAGCTATGGTTTTTCCAGTCATGTATGGATGTGAGAGTTGGACTATAAAGAAAGCTGAGCACCAAAGAATTGATGCTTTTGAACTGTGGTGTTGGAGAAGACTTTTGAGAGTTCCTTGGACTGCAAAGAGATCCAACCAGTCCATCCTAAAGGAAATCAGTACTGAATATTCATTGGAAGGACTAATGCTAGAGGTGAAACTCCAACACTTTGGCCCCCTGATGCAAAGAAATGACTCAGTTGAAAAGACTCTGATGCTGGGCAAGGTTGAAGGCAGGAGGAGAAGGGGATGACAGAGGATGAGATGGTTGGATGGCATCACCGACTTGATGGACATGGGTTTGGGTGGACTCCGGCAGTTGGTGATGGACAGGGAGGTTCATGGGGTAACAAAGAGTCGGATATGACTGAGTGACTGAACTGAACTCCGACATACACACATCTTAGAGTTTAAAGGATTCTGTTCCATAAAATGTCAGATACACTACATTTGATCTTCCTCATCACCCCAAATGGGCAGGCCACAGCCCAATCACTGACCAGTTGACACAAGTCTCTCCATTTCACAAAGCTTCCAAGGAGCTGATGGGCGACTCATTCTTAAATATAAATGAATAAGAAGAGACCACCAGTCATGTGAAAAAAAGCTCCTAACACAACAGAGAGACCAATACTAATGAGGAAAGATCAACCAATTCCATGGAAACAACACTAGATTTCATAGTTTCAGAGAGATATTATATATATATATATATATATATATATATATATATATATATATATAAATAGTTGGCCAAAAAGCTCATGTAGGTTTTCCATAAGATCTTATGGAAACATTTTAACAAACATTTTGGCCAATCCAATAGTTAGCTATAGATATAGATTATGTCCAAGAAATAAGAACAGGGACATGAAGGAAGACTTAATGGAAGCACAGTTTTGGAGATTAATATCTGAAGAAACAGATAAAACTGAGAGTGGGAAATCAAGGGTAAAGCAGCTTGAACAGCATTCAAAAGAATGGCATTTTCATCATTACCCATGGATACTATTCAACTTTTAAGTTTTGTGCATGCATTTAATAAGAAGAGTAAACACTAAAAATAAGCAAATCCTACACAGGGCATGTGGACAAAGAATAGAAATAATCTTTTTAAGATTCTTTTCTCTAAAGAATAGAAAATAGGACAACAGTAGTAAGAAAGGTACAGGATCATAGATGGATTTTTTATTTTATTATTTTAAAAAGGAAATCTTTGAGTATAAATGTAGGTTAGGAAGAGGAATTAGAAGGAGAGAGAGGATCAAAACACAGCTAACAGAACAAGTTAAGGGACATATGCAGAGAGATAGCAGGGCAAACCATGCAGGGTCAATACTAAGCTTGAGGACAAGTTCTTCTCTCCTCTGAACCGCAAGAGTGGAACACTGATGAAGATGTTCCTGATGGCTCTCATTTTCCCAGTAAAGGAGAAATAATGTCAGCATCATTGATGTCAGGAAGGGCAAGTAAGTAGGTGAGGATGAGAAGAGTTGTAGTGATTTGGAATATCCTTGTAAGTAACTGAGGAAGCAAGCAAGCCCAAATTGTGTAAAAGAACTTTCAAATCACATGAAGACTTGGGACTTCCTTGGTGGTTCAGTGGTTAAAAATTCACCTTCCAATTTGGGGGACGCAGGTTGGATCCATGATCAGGGAATCCCACATGCTGCATGGCAACCAAGCCTGTGTACTACAACTAGAGAAGCATGCAAGTCTCAATGAAGACCTAGCAAAGCCAAAAAAAAAAAAAAAAAAAAAAAAAAAACTTTTTAAACTTCTAGCTACCTTTAAAAAAAATGAGGGCTCATTAGCAATTGGAGACCATAAGTTGTAATTACAGAGGCTCACAGATGAATGATTAGGGGTGGAGGTGGCATTTGTCAACTAATTTCTAGGAAAGATAAATGGATGGCAGGATTGACACTGATTTGCAAGGTCATAAGAATGTTGTGCTGCAATTCATGGGGTCGCAAAGAGTTAGACACGACTGAGCGACTGAACTGAACTGAACTGAAGAATGTTGAGGAGACAAAACAATATGATGAAACCTAAGTATTTTGTTGTAGAGAGCTTGGGCTACAGAAGGAAGGAAGTAGTGAACTGAGTGAAATAAAGGGCATTGATAATCAGAGTGAGCGAGTGAGTGAAGTCGCTCAGTCATGTCTGATTCTTTGCGACCCCATGGACTGTAGCCTAACCAGGTTCCTCCATCCATGGGATTTTTCCAGGCGAGAATACTGGAGTGGGTTGCCATTTCCTTCTCCAGGAGATCATACCGACCCAGGGATTGAACCCAGGTCTCCCACATTTTAGGCAGATGCTTTACCAGGGAAGATCTGAGCCACCAGGGAAGATCCCTGATAATCAGAAGTCTTAGACAACTTGCATATAGTGAACAGGGGAAGGAGAGGAATATAGGGATGATTGTGGTCAGGAGTTGGAATATTGGGGTTTAAAATTCTCGAACCTGTGCCGATGTCCTGAGTATGATCCTGTAGATGGTGGCTCAAGGGGTAGGACAGACATTGTTTAAGTATAAGAAGATGAGAATTTCTACATGTGAATGACGAAGACAAGCAGGACAGTGGATGACCACAGAGGAGAAGAAAGGCAGTATACCAGGCACCAAAGGAAAGATGGGGTTATTTAATTATATGGGCACACCACAGATGAAGGAGCCTCCCTAAAAGTAGAAGTATATGGAGCTGCTGCTGCTGCTGCTAAGTTGCTTCAGTCGTGTCCAACTCTGTGCGACCCCATAGATGGCAGCCCACCAGACTCCCCCGTCCCTGGGATTCTCCAGGCAAGAACACTGGAGTGGGTTGCCATTTCCTTCTCCAATGCAAGAAAGTGAAAAGTGAAAGTGAAGTCGTGTCCAACTCTTCGTGACCCCATGGTCTGCAGCCTATCAGACTCCTCCATCCGTGGGATTTTCCAGGCAAGAGTACTGGAGTGGGTTGCCATATGGGAGCTAAAGGTAAGCAAAGACATCAATGCCTTTCTAAACAGCTCTAAATCTTCCCATTTCTGTATTCTGACCAATGTGGTTACTTGGCTGGACCAGCCAAAGAATGCAGTGTCACTAAAAAAACAAGTTGGATGAGATTAAGAATTGCTGCAAAAGGAAAACCATCATGAGAAAAACGCTGGAGGTGGTGCAACAGAAGGGAATCCCAGTCCATCATAAAAATGTATCTGCACTAGTGCTTTGGGCCAAGGCAAAATCAGGATGGGCCCCACAGAAGGCCATCAGGACCCCAGATTCAAATAAAGGTAAACAGCCCCTTTTAATTCCAACATTTATATGAGTGTTTATTTGGGACATACAAGTCAAAGTGCTAGTTGTTCAGTCATGTCCAACTCTGTAATCCCACGTACGGTAGCCTGCCAGGCTCCTCTGTCTTTGGGATTTCCCAGGCAAGAATACTGGAATAGGTAGCCATTCCCTTCTCTAGAGGATCTTCCTTACCCAGGGATTGAACCTGGGTCTACCTGCATTGCAGGCAGATTTTTTACCATCTGAGCCATCAGGGAAACCCTGTGACATATAAAAGCTGCCTATCAAGTTGTCATCATACAGTGATCTCAAGGGAATGATAAATAGAAGGAAGCAGAGGGAAGAGTGGACAGACAGGATTTGATCCTGAATAGCATGCTGCTGCTGCTGCTAAGTCGCTTCAGTTGTGTCTGACTCTGTACGACCCCATTGATGGCAGCCCACCAGGCTTCCCCATCCCTGGGATTCTCCAGGCAAGAACACTGGAGTGGGTTGCCATTTCCTTCTCTGCTGAATAGCATGGAGGGGCCCAATACAAAGTGTGCTCCAGAAAGAGGAGACCACCAGAGTCTGTGAGAAGACAATTTGGGGTGTAGAACACTGGCCACTGAGGCCTTTGTTTTGCATTTGCCTTTAAGTCCAGCATGGGCAAGCTTGGTGGGTGGTAAGGTTATTCTCGGAATGTGTTTCCTGTCTTCTTTTCTTCTCTTGTATCAAATGCTGACTGTTGCCCAGCCTCTGTGCTGTGTCACCCCCAGGCACCACGATGATGACTCTTATTTATCATTTCCCTCTTCTGTCGCCCTACTCCTTCTCTCAACTTTCACAAGGGCAGGCTCTTTCTTGGCAATTTTTATCTCCAAGCATAGAGCCCTCCCTATTTCCTCTGCCTTTTTACTCCCCATATGTGCTTTGATTTATTAAAAAAAAAAAAAAAAAAAACTACAGGGAGTCTTGAAACTAAGAGAAGTAAAACATGATTGCTTGCATTCTTCCATTCTTCCTGAACCCACAGACTCGAGGCATCGACTGCCCAAGTATTCACAGAAAGTTATTTTAGGGAATGAATCTGGGGCCATTATAAAATTCCAGTGGCTTTAGTTTCCTCACAATTTTCTGATATTCAAGCTTTTTAGACAGGATTGTCTGAAGCTATGTAGCTTAAGGGTCTCTGGGTTATAATTATAACCACGGATCTATCTCTAATGCCCTGTATTAGAGCAAGACTCCAAACCTCTCTGTTCTATAAAATAGGGAGCACAAAAATAACCTTCCTTGAAGAGCTGTGGTCAATAAAAACTAATAAATACTACCACAAAACAGCCAGAATTTAGATGCAGGAATGGGGTATTTGAGAAACACTAAATAAAATGATGTAGTGAACAGTCTAAGAACTGAGAACTCAAGGAAGTCTGCCAGCTGAAAATATTAATTTCCAACATTAATAAAGTCAGGGCTTCCAAGAAGCAAAATTCTGCTTGAGGAACACAGTACAGCCACCCACCTCCACTTTTTCTCCATTTGAGATATCTTTTCTGACCTCCAGGGCAGCAGAACTCTTTTCATTCCTGTTAATTGCCTGGACCTTTCATCTCTATGTTACCTGCTCTGGCAGCCATCTGCACAGTGTTCTACCACTTTCCCCAAATTCTTTCTCTCCAAATTTCATCTGGTCTTTGTGCAAATCTCCAGGACTTAGCTGTCTGCTGGATGATAGTAAATAGCAAGGGGGTGAATAAGGGCTTTCATCCTAGCAAAGTGTTTTATTACGTCTATGTAGCAATGACTCAACTCAGTACAAATGTGTAGACTTCCATGAAGTACCCTTAATGTGTTCACTAATCCTGGAAATTTCAAGCAAAGGATCTCACTGTGTAGAGGAGCAATTTTAGGTTATACAGGGTTTTCAGCATAACTTATATTAATAATATAAAAGTAGTTGCTAATTCTATCTACACCCTTGAAGGAGGGCCATCTATTAACAAGAGAAATCTGTGTCTCAGGGCAAAGTTTCTACCTTACTTCAAGAGAATATACTGGTGACTAAGACAACTTTATCCTCCATACCCAACCAAGCAAGAGGAACCTCTTTGATCCTGACCCAACTCCTTGATATCCTGCTGCTGCTAAGTTGCTTCAGTCGTGTCTGACTCTGTGTGACCCCATAGACAGCAGCCAACCATGCTCCCCTGTCCCTGGGATTCTCCAGGCAAAAACACTGGAGTGGGTTGCCATTTCCTTCTCCAATGCATGAAAGTGAAAAGCGAAAGTGAAGTCGCTCAGTCATGTCGGACTGAGCGACCTACCAGGCTCCTCCGTCCATGGGATTTTCCAGGCAATAGTACTGGAGTGGGTTGCCATTGCCTTCTCCGTCCTTGATACCCTTGGTAATGCAAATAAAGTTGACCTTCAACGACCCACAGGTGGATTATCTGCAAAGCTGGCTTTTACCTTCTTATTTTGACACTGTCATTTTGTCTATTGAAGCCCTCTAAAAGCATTACTGTTGCTTCTATTTACTCTTATCCTCTGCAAGCAATAATGATAATTTCTAGCATTTGTTTGGCATTTTATGGTTTTGAAACATTTTCACATGCATTACCTTATTTGATGTAGCTTCTAACTAATCCAAAGTTGGAAGGAAGTCTTTGAAATAATATTTTGCCTTCATTTTTTTCCCAAGAAGATATATGCTAACATGATGGAAGCTGATTAAGAAACAAAACAAAACCAAATATGTATGAGATTGCACTGATCTTTGGCACAAGTCTGAGTAGACAGCACTGAGTGTGCCAGTGACTATCCCAACAGATGAGGAAGAGGGAGGAAATAAACAGACAGATGCTCAGAAATCGCCACTTCCTCATAGCACTGTCTTATTGTTGGGCTCAAAGACTAGATCAAAATCACACTGCAAAGTGGGTTTAAGCCCTTGTTTTTGTGGTCAGTTGACTTTCAACAAAAGTAACAAAGCACATCAATGAACACAGGATAGTCTTTTCAACAAACAGTGCTGGGACAAATGGATATACACATGTCAAAACATGAACTTAGACCCTTACTTCACACCACACACAAATACAATCTCAAAATGGATCAGAGACCTGAATGTATGAGCTAAAACTACACAACTTTTAGAAGAAAACATAGGATAAAATATTCAAAGTCTTGGGTTAGATAGAGCTTTCTTAGATATGACAATAAAAGCAGGATATATAAAAGAAAAAACAATAAATTAAACTTTTGAGCATCAAAACATATTAAGAAAATTAAAAAAAAACAAATCTTAAACTGGAAAAAAATATTTGCAAATCATATCTGATTTAAAAATCTTATATTAGTATCTAATGAGCCTTACAAATCCATATACAGATCTTTCTTGACTTACAATGGGTTTACATCCCAATAAGCACATTGCAAGCTGAAAATGGGGCTTCCCAGGTGGTGCTAGTGGTAAAGAACCTTCCTGCCATTGAAGGAGAGGAAAGAGATGCAGGTTTGCTGCCTGGATTTGGAAGATCCCCTGGAGGAGGGCATTACAACCCACTCCAGGATTCTTGCCTGAAGATTCCCATGGACAGAGGAGCCTGGTGGGCTACCGTCCATGGGGGCAAAGAGTCGGACATGACTGAGGCAAGTTAGCATGCATGCATGCAAGCTGAAAATATCATAAGTTGAAATGCATGTAATACACCTAATCTACTGGACATCACAGCTTATCCTGGCCTATTTTAAATGTACTCAGAATGCTAAAATTAGCCTGCATTTGGGCAAAATCATCTAACACAAACTCTATTTTATAATAAGATATTAAATATCTCATGCAATTTATTAAATACTGCACTGAAAGTGAAGAATAGAATTGTGGTATTGGTTGTTCACCTTATGAGCAACCTCATGAGTGATGGAGTTGTGGCATCATAGGAGCATAACTAGTGATAGGTACTGCCTATTACTACCAGAAAAAGATCAAAATTCAATGTATGATTTTTACTGAAAGTACACCATTTTTGCAGCATGGTAAAGTCAAAAAATTGTTAAGTCTAACCATGGTAAGTTGGGGACTATCTGTATGAGACACACAATTCAATCATAAAATAGGTAAAAGATTTGAGTGGACATTTCACCAAAGAAGATAAACAAATAGCTAACAGTACATAAAAAGATGGTCAACACCATTAGTCATTAAGGAAGTGCACATCAAAACCATAATGAGGTTCCATTTCACACACACAAGAATTGCTATGATTTAAAAAAAAAAAAAGAAATAATAAAAAATATTGTTGAAGATAAATAGAAGCCTTAAATGTTATTGATGGAATAGAACAAAATGGAATAGATCCTTTGGAAAACACTTTGACTAGGTCTTAAAAGTAAAACTTTAATTTACCACATGGCCCAGCAATTCCATCCCAGGATATCTACTCAAGAGAATTAGCCGTATATATCCACACAAAGACGTAAAGTTCATAATAGGATCATCATAATAGACAAAGTAGAAATAAATTTCTTGTCCACCAATGGTGAATGGATTAAATAATGGACTGTGGGATATAGATGACCCTTGAAAAACACACCACTTATATACAAATTGTTTTCAATAAATTTAGCACTGTGTTTACTCTTCAAGATTGGTTGAATCTGAGGATACAGAATCCACAGATTAAAAGCAATTACTCTGGGACTTGAGCATCTGTGGATTTTGGTCTCCACAGTGGGTCCAGAAACCAATCCACCTGGATCGAGGGACTGTGTCCATATGATAGAATTCCGTTCAGCAATAAAAAAATGAATGTAGTTCTGATAAATTCTATAACATAAACTTCAAAAAACATTATAAGTAAAACAAGATCGATGGAAAGGCCATATATCATGACTATTCATAAGAAATGTTGGAAACAGGAAAATCTTCAGAAATAGAAAATATATTAGTCATTGCCTGAGGCAAAGACAGAGGGAGGGATTTAAAAATGGGATGGGGATTAATTGCAAATAGATACGAGTCATCTAATTGAGGCAATAAACATTTTCTAAAAGTGGATTATGATGATCATGGCTCAGTGAATTTACTAAAAATCATTACATAGGTAAATTTATATTGTAAATTATATCTCAATAAAGTTGTTTAAAATTAATTTAGGAGTTAACAATCAACAGGAAAGGCCATGAGAAAATACTCAAGGAGATAATAGTTGAAAACTTCCCTAAAATGGGGAAGAAAATAGCCACCCAAGCCCAAGAAACGCAGAGAGTCCCAAACAGGTTAAGTCCAAGGTGAAACACCCCAAGGCACATATTAATCAAATTAACAAAAATCAAACACAAAAAGCAAATATTAAAAGCAGCAAGGGGAAAGCAACAAATAACACACATGGGGATCTCCATAAGGATAACAGCTGATCTTTCAATAGAAACTCTTCAAGCCAGGAGGGAATGGCAGGACATACTTAAAGTGATGAAAGAGAAACACCTACAACCCAGATTAGTATACCCAGAAAGGATCTCATTCAAATATGAAGGAGAAATCAAAAGCTTTACAGACAAGCAAAAGCTGAGAGAATGTAGCACCACCAAACCAGCTCTTCAACAAATGTTAAAGGAACTTCTCTAGACAGGAAACACAGAAAAGGTTTATAAACTAGAACCCAAAACAACAAAGTAAATGGCAACAGGATCATACTTATCAATAGTTACCTTAAATGTAAATGGGTTGAATGCCCCAACCAAAAGACAAAAGACTGTCTGAATGGATACAAAAACAAGACCCCTATATATATATTGTCTACAAGATACCCACCTCGAAACAAGGGACACATACAGACTGAAAGTGAAGGGCTGGAAAAAGATATTCCACACAAATGGAGACCAAAAGAAAGCAGGAGTAGCAATACTCATATCAGATAAAATAGACTTTGAAATAAAGGGGTTAACAATCAAATCTCCATTTTCCATCTTTATTTAAGAGAACAACTGTACAATATCCCAAACTCTAGATTATCCCAGGAAACTTGTCATTGCTTTTTGCTTTAAAGCAAACTTTTTCAATATAACTGAATTTGAATTTGCTCTGCTGCTGCTACTGCTGCTTAGGTCGCTTCAGTCGTGTCCGACTCTGTGCGACCCCATAGATGGCAGCCCACCAGGCTCCCCCGCCCCTGGGATTCTCCAGGCAAGAACACTATTCAGTTAATTCATTTCCAACAAAATCACAATGGAAAGAATACCTCATTCAAGAAGAACCTGGAATTAACCCTGTTTCCTTTATCTTTTCCTTCCCTGCTCAATTATTTTCTACTCCCAACTATAGGAAGATCCCATTTTATTGGGTTCTACTTTAGTGCACTTCACAGATACT